>NC_057721.1:73528644-73541706 GCF_004010195.1 Chiloscyllium plagiosum | reverse complement strand
CGGCCCTCCCTCGGGGGGGTCAGTCCCCATCTGGATGGGGAGCCGGTCATCCCTTGGAGTCAGTCCTTGTCTAGACGGGGAGACGGTCCTCCCTGGGAGGGGTCAGTCCCTGTGTAGATGGGGAGACGGTCCTCTATCGGAGATTTGTCTCTGTCTAGATGGCAAGAGTCAATGGACGTCACTCATTTTCTAGTTAAAACTGTCATACCTTTGGGGTCAGTCTTAGCCAAGAATGGAGGTGAACTGAGGCGGGGGCACCTTTCCCTCAAAAGCTGAAAGAGTGCCTTGTCTTGAGGCTTAGTCTCTGTGTCAGCAGGAAGCTATCCTGCATTGGAATTGATGACTGTCCAAATGGGAGACTGTCCTCTCTCTTGGTTTCTGTACCTGACTAGATCGTAAGATTGTTCAACCCCCCCCTTCCTCCCCCCTTCCCCCCCTCACCGGAGGTCTGCCTATGTCCCCAGGACTTAATGTCCTTATAGATGTTTGTCCACTGAGCTCCGTGTCTGTTCCCATGGATGGTGTATAACCTCCTGGGACCCGAAATTATCTGTTTATTGATTTGTGTATACGGAGGTGATTTTCTTTGGAATTACTGCACTACAAGCATCATATGTATGTAAGCCTTTCAGGGTTAGCACCCTTCAAGTGTGGCGTTTATCCATCACAGCTATGTCAGTATAAGCCCAGCTTTGGTAGACCCAATTGCATGGGTAATTGTCCCCAAGTTTAATCCCAGTTGCCTATTGCACATGCACTGGATGTTCATCCCTTCATCTATTACGTCTAATACTGGGGCTTATTGTACTCATTGCGCTGACTGTGGTGGTGATGTCCTTTCCACATGCTGTGTATACTAGCAGTTATAATGCATAGGCTAGTGTCCTCGTTCTGATGAAAACAGCATATTTTAGTCTCCAGGGTTTGTATGCTTATTATGCTGTGTACTCAGTCAAGAGTGTGGTGCTGGAAAAGGTCAGGCAGCATCCGAATCGACAGTTTGGGTCAGTCAGTTTCTGATCTCAGTATGTGATCTTGCTGTCATTGTGGTTGAGATTGAACCTCTGTATGGATTGAGGCACTGGAAAAGCACAGCAGGTCAGGCAGCATCCAAGAAGCAGGATGCTACCTGGCCTGCTGCGCTTTTCCAGCACCACAGTCTCGCCTCTGATCTCCACCATCTGCAGTCCTCAGTTTCTCTCTATAAATTGATTTTTCCAAATGCTATATTCAGCTCTGGCTGAATTGCAGGTGCTGATTTGCCTGTTGCCTGAACTAGAGTTTCTAATTGTGCTTTCCTCTGAGTGTGGAAAAATAAGGAAGTAGGAGCCAAAGGTGGAGGGACGATTTTGTGATTGGAAGCCTGTGATTAACAGAAAACCTCGGAGATTGTGCTGGAACTCTTGCTGTTTACTATTACATTAATGAGTTGGATGTAAATGTAGAAAGAATAACGAGTGAGATTTCAGTTGACACAAAAATCGATCATGGTGTTGATAGCAAGGAGGTTGGTCTCAGGCTACAGTCTGATATTGATTAGCTGGTAAATTGGGCAGAGCAATGGCAGATAGAATTTAATAAGTGCAAGAGGATGAATTTTTGGTCTAATAAGGTAGGACATGCATGATGAATGGTCTCTAGAGAGTACTGAAAAACAAAGGGACCTTGGTGTACAAGTCAGTAGATCCGTGAAGATGTCAGCATAGGTAGGTAGGGTGATGAAGAAGACACATAAGAGCCAGGGCATAGAATATAGGAACAAAGAAGTCTAATTATGACTTTATAAAACATTAATTAGGCCACGGATGGAATACTGAGTGTGTTTCTGGTTGTCCCACTATCAAAAGGATGTGATTGCATTGGAGAGGATACACAGCAGAATGACCAGGATGTTGCCTGGCATGGAAAATCTTAGTAATGAGGAAAGACTGGATAGGCTGAGTTTGTTTTCCTTGGAGCAGAGGAAGCTGAGGAGGGAATTTGATTGGGTATACAAAATTATGAGAGACTTAGAGTAGATTGAGAGAATCTCTTCCCCATGGCAAACATGTCTAAGACTGGAGGGCATAAGTTTAAGCTGAGGAGTAAGTGGTTTAGCGGAGAAAAGAAAATTCACCCAGAGAGTGATAGAAATATGGTACACGCTGCTTCAGAGAGTGGTGGAAGCAGATACTCTTGCAACATTTGAAATGCATCTGGATGAGCACTTAAAATACCCGGGCATGGTCAGCTATAGATCAAGTGCAGATAAATGAGATTAGTTTTGTATTTGTTGGTCAGTGTAGACATGATGGGCTGATGGACCTGTTTCCAAGTTGTATAATTCTATGACTCAAACTTAATTAGTTTTGTGAAAAAGTCCACTGCTAAAGCTGACAGTTGGCCCAGGCTTCCTGCTCCTATTCACTGCTCACCGCAAGGATTTTGATTTGATTTATTTATTGTTATATTTTGTTACAAAATACAGTGAAAAGTGTGGTACATCTTAAAACACAGAAAAGCAGACATTCTGTGTGAACGTTGAGTGTAGGGATATTGTGGCTTCACTAAGAGAGGTTGAAGAGCAATTCTTCAGCATTAAGGACAATTATTTTGTTGAGATGTTAAAGGCCACCTCACACCAGTGGAATCATTCCTCAACAGAAAGGGACAACCTTGGAATCTACAGGAACCATTCATCAGGAAAGGAGGAAACATTTGAATCTTGAAATATGTGGCTTGATGAAATGATCTGAAACTGATTTAATCGAGGATCAAATTGTACCTGAGATAAAGGGCAAGAAATGAGGTTGCTGTCAATCCTTAGCCTGTTGCTGATTATCCCAGGAGGATCCTAAAAGAAGTTCAATCAGGGAAGGCATCATGCACACAGAGACCGCGGTGAGAATGTGCTGGGATCTGAAGTATAATCCGACCCACCAAATACCACTGCATGTGGCATAGTCTGTACGTCATGCATTTGGCTTCATTGCCATCTCCAAACACGTTGGGTTGGAGTAAAAAGAACTTTCGTCATGAATCCTGTGGATGGCCTAAGAAGATCGGGCATTGTGCCTAAATCTCTAAAGCATGAAAATAGCTGGGTTATCTCATACTGCACACCATTAAAGAGGAATTTCCAAGTCCTGAAAGATTGTTGGGAAACATTGGCGGGAGGCCAAGCATGAGCAATAATTTTGTGTACTAGGATTTGGTGCCTGCATGACCACGTCACAAAGCAACAAGCGGATATTGCACATGTTTGACACATCCAATTGTGTAACTACTGCTAGACCAGCAACAATGTGTGTTCGTGAAGTGATCAGTAACTTGCCTTGTTCTGATGAATTATGCTGTGTACCAAACGTAGCACAAGAAGTTCCGAGAAACTGTTGGCATGTATGGCAATGCAAAGTCCGAACTAAGCCAATCCTTTGTGGCAGCCTTGATAATCTGGTGCTACAGCCAAGAAATTTCTCAGTGGTCTACCATCACCCAGCCTGACTCATAAATGGAATTGGCAGGATGAATGCAATTTTTAACACTCCGTGGCCAAAATCTATAATGCAGTGCTTTAACTGGGAGGGTGATTCTTGCCAACCTTGTTAAATTCCCTGGATCTGTAAAGCAGAGTCTGCACATGGCGAATGGAGGAGCAGGAGTAGGTCATCCCATCTGCTCAGCCATTTCAAAAAATCACAGCTGTTCATGAGCTTCGTCTCCACTTTCCCATCCACTCTCCTTTTTGTTGATTCCAAGATACCAAAATCTGTCTATCCGTGCCTTCAATCCAAGCCTCCATCATTGATTATCAACAGCCCTCCATTAAAATTAATCAGTTGCAGTAACTTGGTTTTAACTCTGAATTTTACATGTTTTTTAAATCTTTACTGGACACTAGAAATCTCAGAGGGATCTTGAGGTGCTTGTCCACAGATCCCTGAAGGCAGCAGGTCAGGTTAATAAGGTAGTTAAGAAGGCATACAAGGCATTTGCCTTTATTAGTTTATGGTATAGATTATAAGAGCAAGGAGGTTCTGTTGGAGCTGTATAAAACTTTGGTTAGGCCGTGGATGGAGTACTGGTCACTACACTCTCTAAGAAGGATGTGATTGCACTGTAGAGAATGTAGATTGACCAGGGTGTCGCCTTGGAAGAAACAGTTTAGCTACGAAGAGAGGTTGGATAAGATTGGGTTGCTTTCTTTGCGTAAAGAAGACTGGTAGGGGCCCTGATTGGCATGTATAAGATTATGAGGCATGGACTGGATAGATAGAAAGCAGTTGTTCCCCTTAGCTGAACAGTCAGTAATAAGGAGGCATAATTTTAAGGTGAAAAGTGAGAGGTTTGAAGCCATTTGAGGAAAATAATTTTCACATGGATGGTTGGTGGGGATCTGGAATGCACTGCCTGGGAGGGTAATTGAGGCCGGAAACCTCACCACCTTTAAAAAAAGTACTTGGATGAGTTTTTGAAATGTCTTAACATTCAAGGCTCTTGGCCATTTGCTAGAAAATGGGGCTAGTGTATATTTAAACTGATTCTGCACGGACGTAATTAATGGGCTGAAGAGTCTCTCCTTTGCTGTATGCTACTACTACATGAGGTTTACCAGATCAGTATGGGGAGTTAGAATTGCACGGTTAAATTGGAGAAGCTGAACTGTTCCTCATAGAGCAGAGAAAGCCTGCAGGAGTTTTGATAGAGATGTTTCAACATTCAGATTTTAGATTGTGTGGATAAAAGATAAATTGTTTCCATTAGCTGAAGGGTTCAAGTTTAAAATGGCGCAAGAGGGTGCAAGTTTAAGATGATTGTTTCTTGTATTGCCTCTGAATGCTTCACCATTCTTCCCCATTGGCAGTTAGAATTTTCCTTTCAAATAAAGACTTGGAGTAAAAATTACAAGGAGCCAGATAGTGGCACTATCTGTTAGCTTCCCAAAAGAGCAGACACAGATTTGATTGGCAGAATAGCCTCTTTCTGTGTTACACTGTTCTATAATTTTATATGAAACCAAGATGGGTTGGTAGAGTTAGGGTACAGAAAGGTTGTGATCTCACTGAATGACAGAGTAGGCTTTAAAAACTAAGGAACATACTTCTGCTGACACGTCCCCACTGCTTCATCGGGATATTTTTAGGCTGAGTTAAGAGTGTGTAGGGGTTGTGTAGCTAAATACTGCTCACATGGAGACACTGCTTTCTGTTCCCTCAAGTTGGTTTAGATCAGATTCCCTACAGTGTGGAAACGGGCCCTTCCGCCCAACAAGTGCACACCGACTCTCCGAAGAGTAACTCACCCAGACCTGTTCCCCAACCCTACATTTAACGCTGACTAATGCACCTAACACTCTGGGGAATTTAGCACTGCCAATTCACCTGACCTGCACATTTTTGGATTGTGGGAGGAAACTGGAGCGCCCGGAGGAAACCCACACAGACACGGGGAGAATGTGCAAACTCCACACAGACAGTCGCCTGGTTCAAGTCATTAACATCCCAGAAGGCCTACTGAATCGTAACAGATTATAAGTTGCAGGTTTGGAGTCTGGCGCAGGCTTAACCAACCTCAGCTGCAGCAGCAACAGATCAACGACCTTTGGGCTAGAGGATTCCCAGACCAGAGTTGGGTCTTTGGACCACTGTCACCCTTGCTAGGTAGTATTGACCAGAATGAGAATAAAATTAAGCACTGGTACAGCAGCTTTTCTTGTATAGTGGCAAGCTTCCACTTTTTAATCACCCTTGCATATTCAGAATGTCACCTTGTGGGGTTGAGGTATTGGTGAGATTACAGGGCTGTTCCATGCGTCTGAACAATGCCATTAGTATCTTTCTGTTTGTGTAAGATGATGGACATTGATCAAGTTTGTTAGGGATTCAATAGTTCCATAACTTCCTCCCAGTCATTAAGGTCATTGCTTCAAACAGAATTTGTCTTGTTTTCATTCTCCTCCCATGATGCACTAGCCATTTGAGAGTTGAAAAATCAGTGCCTGACACGAGAGACATCATCCAGATACCATCTCGAGTGAATTGTTTTTTTTCAGGAGTTTTGCCTAAATATGTGTAGAGCTTTAAGAAGGAATTTAGCGTTTGTTCAACGGTTATGCCATTAAACATGGAGAGTGTGACAAAGGCATTGCTTGTCGAATTTTAAACAGAAATGAATAAAGAGAAAGGAAAAAAAATCTTGCATTCTGGATCTTACTACCTAGTGGTACTTCAAGCTACCAATGAAACTAATAGAGCTAAAGACTAATGCATCCGCTGGACAGGATAAGGCTTTTAAAAGAAGTAGCTACAGTGAAAGTGAATGTACTGATGGTAATCTTTGAAAAGACCCAGAGGTTTGGAAAACTGTCAATATAACACTTTTGTTTAGAAATGGAAGGAGACAAAAAACACAGGCAATTATGGGCTAGTTAGCTTACACTGCTATTGGAAAGATATTAGAGTCTATTGGCCAGTGGCCCTATTTTCGGTGGCCATGAAGTGCTTTGAAAGGCTGGTCATGGCATTAATCAACTCCAGCATCCCACTACTCTTGACCGACTCCAATTTGCATATCGGACGAACAGATCCACGTCAGACACCATATCACTTGCCCTTCACTCCTCTTTAGAACATCTTGACACCAAGAACAGCTATGTAAGAATCTGACTCATTGACTACAATTCAGCCTTCAACGCTATTATCCCCTCGAGGCTGATTACAAAACTTAGTGATATCGGATTAAGCCCCATTCTCTGCAACTGGATCCGCAGTTTCCTGACCACAGGCTGCAATCAGTGATGACTGGGGACAATATTTCATCCTCACTAACACTCAACACTTGCACCCCCCAGGGGTTCGTACTCAGCTCCTTACTGTACTCACTGTACACCCATGGCTGCGTCACCAAATACCAGACTAATGCCATTTACAAGTTCGCTGATGACACCACCGTAGTCGGTCACATCTCCGATGGTAATGAAACAGACTACAGACGGGAAGTCGAAGACCTGGAAAAATGGTGCACTGAGAACAGCCTAGCTCTCAATGCCGGCAAAGCCAAGGAAATCATGATTGACTTTGGGCAGGATGTTACTCATGCGTCCCCCTACACATCAACAGCACAGAGATGGAACGAGTGGAGAGTGTCAAGCTCCTGGGAGTAGTCATCAACAACAAGCTTTCTTGGACTCTTCATGTGGATGCACTGGTTACAAAGGCCTAACAATGTCTCCTCTTCCTCAGGCAGCTGAGGAAATTTGGCATGACAGCAAATACCCTTGACCACTTTTATAGGTGTGCCATCGAGAGCATTCTGTCTGGATGTATCACTACCTGGTATGGCAACTGTACCATCCAAGATCTCAGTTACAGAGAGTGGTGAACTCGGCCCAGACAATCACAAAGGCCAACCTCCCATCTATAGAATCCATCTACCAGGCCCACTGTTAAGGAAAGGCCGCCAGCATTCTCAAAGATCCATCTCACCCTGGCAATGCTTTTCTACAACCTCTAGCTACAGAAGCCTGAATGTATGCACCAGCTAGTTTCGAAACAGTTTCTGCTGTTGTTAGAATACTGAATGGACTCTCAAACCATCAGGGTTTACCTGTACCTGTGTTTTTGTTTTTGCCGCTGTTTATCTATTATTTACTATTTATGCTATTTAACTGTGTGATCTGTCTGTATTGCTCGCAAGACAAAGCTTTTAACCATGCCTGGCTTCATGAAGTTCAGGTTCAGCGGGTGATGGAAAGGCAATTGGAATATTGGCCTTTATTTCAAAGGAACTGGAGTATAATAATAGCGAGGTTTTATTATTTAAGACAGGCATGATGAGGAATTTCTTGAGTAGTGAATCTATGGATTTCTTCATTGCAGAAGGCAGTCGAGTCCGGGTTGTTAACTTGTCAAGGCTGAAACAGACTGATATTTCTTTCTCTTCCTCTTCCTCATCAGTTGTTCCTGATTTCCTTTAATGAAATGACTTGTGGATATTCAGGATATCCTGCAATCTCATCCACGCTGCTTATGCTCCCCTACATCTCTCTGCTGTCCTTGTTTCTGTTAACCATGACTCAGTGGATAGCAGTGTTGACTGAGTCAGAAAGTTCTGTGTTCATGGCCAATTCCAAGGATGTGGAGCACATAGTCATCTCAGCTAGCACTCCAGTCCAGTGCTGTGGGAGTGTGGTAGTTATGTTTGTTTCAGATGAGACATCCTACAAAAACTACGTTTGCCCTCTCGGGTAGATGTAAAACATGGTGAGTTACTTCAAAGAAAAACGGGGAATTCACCTCAACATCTTAGCCAATACTTAGAGTCATAGAACAAGAAACAGATCCTTCGGTCCAACCAGTCCATGCTGAACAAAATCTCAAACTAAACGTCCCACCTGCCTTCCCCTACCCCATATCACTCCAAACCTTTCCTAATCATGTACTTATCCAAATGTATTTTAACTATTGTAATTGTACCCACATCCACCACTTCCTCAGGAAGGTCTCTCCACATGTTAACCACCCATTGTCTAAAAGATTTGCCTCTCTTTTAAAATCTCTCTTCTCTCACCTTAAAAATGCGCCCTCTAGTCTTGAAATTCCCCATCCTCAGAAAAAAAAACACTGCCATTAACTGTATATATACTCATTATTTTTTACAAAATTCTGTAAGGTTGCCTCTCAACTTTCTATGCTCCAGTAAAAAAAGTTTCAATTTTCCTTTGTAACTCAAATCTTCCATACCCAGCAGCATCCTGGTAAATCTCTTCTGAACCTTCTCCAGTTTAATAATATCTTTTCTATAACTGGGTGACCAGAATAGGACACAGTATTCCAGAAGAGGCCTCACCAGTGTCCTGTCTGTGAACCTGAACGTGACTTCCGAACTCCTATATTCAATGGACTGAACAATGAAGGCAAGCGTGAGAAAGTGTATAAGGTATAAGCAAGTAGGGAAAGAGTTAAATTTTGGATTGCAATGGCTCAGCTAGCATGACTTTGACCAGACAAGAACTTGCAGTAAACAGTGAGGTGCTGGAGGCAGGGGTAGTGGGTTAACAAAGTGAAAAGTAACCATTATGTAATACCAGTTAACAAGGTTAAGAACATCCATCGTATAATGCCAGATGGCTTCATCTTTACTGTTGATACTCGCTGATTATAAGTCACCCAATCAATAGAGATGTTGTCTTTATTGGGATGCTGTTCCCTGTAAGTGACTACATAATTCCTTAAGAATCTGCTGTTCGAGAGAAGACCGAGAACTCCTGTCTCTGATGAAGGAGGTAAAGCCATACTGTGTGTCAGTGGTGTTTGCTTCGACTGATACAGGGATAGAAAAACGGGATGACAAGTGAGCTAAATGCCTTTTAAACTACCCTGTGTATATGTGGCTCGAACTTCAAAGAAGTATGTACCTGAGCCTCTTGATCCCTCTTCTACAACACTACCCAAGGCCCTACCATTAATTATATCAGTCCTACCCTTGTTTGCTGTACCAAAATACAATACATTTATCCAGATTGAACTCCATCTACCATTTTTCAGCCCATTGACCCATTTGGTTAAGAGCCCTTTGTATCTTAGAAAACATTCTTCACTGTATACTGTGCCACCTATTTTGGTGTCGTCTACAAACTCAACTAGCCGTGCCTTCTATATTCTCATCCAAATCATTTATACAAACACAAACAAAAGAGGACCCAGAACCGATCCCTGTGGAACGTCACTGGTGGCAGGCCTCTGTTCCTAAAAGCCACCATCACACTGTCTCCTGCTATTAAGCCACATAAATGATTCAGATGCAAGCATAAGGGGTACAGTTAGTAAATTTGCAGATTACACCAAAATTGGAGGTATAGTGGACAGCGAAGAGGGTTACCTCAGATTACAACAGGATCTGGACCAGACGGGCCAATGGGCTGAGAAGTGGCAGATGGAGTTTAATTCAGATAAATGCGAGGTGCTGCATTTTGGGAAAGCAAATCTTAGCAGGACTTATACACTTAATGGTAAGGTCCTTGGGAATGTTGCTGAACAAAGAGACCTTGGAGTGCAGGTTCATAGCTCCTTGAAAGTGGCGTCGCAGGGAGGTAGGATAGTGAAGGTGGTGTTTGGTATGCTTTCCTTTATTGGTCTGAGTATTGAGTACAGGAGTTGGGAGGTCATGTTGCAGCTGTACCTGGGGTCGGGGTGTCCAGAACTAGAGGGCATAGGTTTAGGGTGAGAGGGGAAAGATATAAAAGAGACCTAAGGGGCAACTTTTTCACGCAGAGAGTGGTACGTGTATGGAATGAGCTGCCAGAGGATGTGGTGGAGGCTGGTACAATTACAACATTTAAGAGGCATTTGGATGGGTATATGAATAGGAAGTGTTTGGAGGGATATGGGCCGGGTGCTGGCAGGTGGGACTAGATTGGGTTGGGATATATGGTCGGTATGGACAGGTTGGACCAAAGGGTCTGTTTCCATGCTGTACATCTCTATGACTCTAATTACGTATCCAATTGACAAGCTCACCCTGAATCCCATGTGACCGAATATTACTAAAACTAAGTAGCTGATTATTATTTTTGTAGGAGTTCGTTGAACTAAAGCTGACTGCTGCATTTCCTACCATTGTAATGATGACCATGGTTCAAAACTTTTCCATAGGCTGTACAGCACTTTGGAATGATCTGTGGTCGAGAAAGATATATAGATACAAGATATCTTGCTTCATCTAGCAGTGTTTTGAGTATTTCAGTACATTGACATTACTCCAAATCTATCCCATCTCTCTTTGACATTGATTACCCTACTATGTGAAAAGTCCCATTTAACCAGTCATCTTTAAATCTAAAATGGGGGCAACTGGCTTCGTGTTAGTAGCTTTCTTATGTTTTAAGATTCAGCAAGGCAGGAAGGAATCACCAGCTCAAAACCAGCACGTGCAAAGGCTGCAGTACAGATCTGCTGTGAGCTTTCCCATGCACTCGAGAGTGAAATTAAATAAAGCAGAAGCAGCATATTCAAAATGCTGTATTTACTTACGGTTAGGCTTAACAGCAAGTTGTGACTGAAAAGTCCCATTTCCATAAACAGAAGTCATATGTTTGCCTTGCAGTAACACTTGTTATGTTTGAAACACATTTTTGACCAACTCACTTTGCATGTTTCCTGTGTGTGGGAGTGCAATCAGTATGAGCTGGAGGCTCCATTGCTGATAAGCACCAATCACATCAGTTACAACTTGACTCAATGCATGAACAAAGTTCCTATCTTTGGTATATTGACAGCACATTTTATAGAAATAGAACTAACTGTCTCAAAGTAGTGACAAATATCTTTCAGGGCAGTATCGATGAATTGGTTTGGTAATTTCACATCTAACTTCCCAATTGTAAAGGTGGAAACAACTCTGTTTGTAAATGTGGGTCCTGGTCGGTAATAGCTACTGAATGCATTTCTGCAAAAGTTTGACTTTTAGAAGTGGCACCGTGGCACAGTGGTTAGCACTGCTGCCTCGCACTGCTGCCTCACAGCGCCAGAGACCCGGGTTCAATTCCCGCCTCAGGCAACTGACTGTCTGGGGTTTGCACATTCTCCCGTGTCTGCGTGGGTTTCCTCCGGGTGCTCCGGTTTCCTCCCACAGTCCAAAAATGTGCAGGTCAGGTGAATTGGCCATGCTAAATTGCCCGTAGTGTTAGGTGTAGGGGAATGGGTCTGGGTGGATTGTGCTTCGGCGGGTCGGGGTGGACTTGTTGGGCCGAAGGGCCTGTTTCCACACTGTGAAGTAATCTAATCTAATCTATAAATGTTATGTTACATGGTGCACTAATGAACTATTGTGTTACACATTTCTGTGTGGCACAGAAATTTGTCCCTGCATACTTGCTCGATGTGGCGAAAGTGAAGTCTGCAGATGCTGGAGATCAGAGTTGAGAGTGTGTTGCTGGAAAAGCACAGCAGGTCAGGCAGCATCTGAGGAGCAGGAAAATCAACATTTTGGGCCGGAGCCCTTCTTCAGGATTTTCCTGCTCCTCAGATGCTGCCTGACCTGCTGTACTTTTCCGGCAACAGTCGACTACTTGCTCAATGTGTTTTCGAATATCTGCAGCACAGGGCATTCTTGTAAGCTATGTATTACAAAAGCAAAATATTGCAGATGTTGGAAGCTGTAATAAAAGCATATTGTCTATGTCTTGCTATTTAAGCCTTGAATCAATGCTGCCTGGTTCTGTGTTTGATCTTGGGGTATTGAGGTTAGGAGAGCCCATATATTCGCAATATATGTATATGAAATGAAAACCAAATCAATATTTCATCCTGACTGACAAACTGATTGATCATTTGTTGTGTTTCATGGAGCAATGGCTTTTCTTTCGCATACAGTAGCAGAACTCAGTTCAATATGATAAATATGAGATGCAGGACATTTATGCTGAAATGTTTTCTGTCGCCTTTTTGTTTCTTACAACCTTAACTGCATCTATTTCCTTTGCGGGCTGGAAGTTGTATCTTACTATCATTAAACAAAATCTGGGAATAACAGTGAGACAGAGTTTGTGAAGGGTTATAGATAGGTTGACTTGATGGGCTGAAACTTGGCAGATAGATTATACTGTGGGAAAATGTGAACCTTTTGAGCAGAAGGAACAGAAAAGCAATATACTATTTTCAAATTGGCAAAGTTTACAGAACTGGAAATGTGTTGCTGGAAAAGCGCAGCAGGTCAGGCAGCATCCAGGGAACAGGAGAATCAACGTTTCGGGCATAAGCCCTTCTTCAGGAATGGGGAAAGTTTGTCCAGCAGGCTAAGATAAAAGATAGGGAGGAGGGACTTGGGGGAGGGGCGTCGGAAATGTGATAGGTGGAAAGAGGTCAAGGTGAGGGTGATAGGGCAGACTGCGGTGGGGGCGGAGAGGTCGGGAAGAAGATCTCAGGTTAGGAAGGCGGTGCTGAATTTGATGGATTTGACTGAGACAGGCTGGGAGGAGGGGAAATGAGGAAACTGGTGAAATCCGAGTTCATCCCTTGTGGTTGGAGGGTTCCTAGCCGGAAGATGAGGCATCCGCCGTCATTTCCGCTACCTCCAAACGGACCC
>NC_057721.1:73493003-73527678 GCF_004010195.1 Chiloscyllium plagiosum | reverse complement strand
CATGGAGCAGGTGGAGGGCATGGGTGGTGTCCCGAACGTAGGTGGGGAGTTCTTGGACTAAGGGGGACAGGACGGTGTCAAGGTACGCAGAGATGAGTTCGGTGGGGCAGGAGCAGGCGGAGACAATGGGTCGGTGGGGCAGGACCCACCGACCCAAAGTTTACAGAACCCTGACGTATGGAAAGAATTGCAAAGGGTTAGTGTACAGGTATAGCAAGTGATTAGAAAGGCAAATGGAATATTGTTGTTGACTCCAAGGGGACCAGAATTCAAAAATAGGGAAATTTTACTGCAGCTGTATAAGGTAGTGGTTAGATCATATCTAGAGTACAGGTTTGGCAGGCTTAACATAGAAGGATAGATTGGTTTAAGTGGACCTGAATTCACTAGAGTTTAGATGGATGAGAAGGATCTGATTTGAAATGGATAAAATTCTAACATGGCTGGACAGACAAGATGTAGGGAGGATATTTCTCCTAGTTGGGAAATTTGGAACTAGGACTTATATTCTCAGGATACAGAATAAACCATTTAGGATGTGGTTGAGGAAAGATTTCTTCACTAAAGGTAGTAAACATGTGGAATTATTTACCACAGAAGGCTATGGAGGTCAAGACACTGAATCTACTGAATAAAAAGATCTTTTAGATTTTAAAAGCATCCAGGGGCATAGGAAGAAAACAGAAACAGATTGCTGGGTTGTACTGTGCCTGGTCTGTGCAGTATTCCATCCAGGACAGATTGCTGGGTTGTACTGAGCCTGGTCTGAACAGTGCTCCATTCTGGATGGATTGCTGGTTTGTATTGTGCGTGTTCTGTACATTATTCCAATCATAATCACATTGAATGGGTGGCACGGTGGCTCAGTGGTCAGCACTGCTGCCTCATAACACCAGGGACTCTGGTTCAATTCTAACCTCGGGAGACTGTGCAAACTCCACACAGACATTCTCCCTGCGTCTCCGTAGATTTCCTCTGGGTGCTTCGATTTCCTCCCACAGTCCAAAGATGTGCAGGTCAGGTGAATTGGCCATGCTAAATTGCCCATAGTGTTCAGAGATGTGTAGGTTAGATGCATTAGTCACAGGTAAATGTACAGTTGTAGAGCAGGGGAATGAGTTTGGGCGGAGTACTCTTTGGAGAGTCGGTGTGGACTTGTTGGGCCAAGTAGCTTATTTCCATACTGTAGGGATTCTGTGACAGAGTAGCCTCAAAGGGCCAATGGCCTCCTACTCCTAGTTTCTACAATTCTGGTGGTCTTATTTGAATCAAGTACTGTATATGATTGCAACAGAAGCAGTTCAGAGAAGTTTCACTCATTCATGGGATGAAGGGCTTGTCTTAGGAGGATTGCTTAAATGGAGAAAAAACTAAAAGCTGCATCATAAAAGGGACTTTGGGTGGTTGTGCACGAAAAACAGAAAGTGAGTACACAGGCGCAGCAGGTAATCAGAAAGGCTAAGATTGAGGTATAAGAATAAGGAAGTCTTACTGCAACTGTACAAGGTGTTGGTGAAACCACACCTGCAGTACTCTGAGCAGTTTTTGATTCTCTTATTTAAGAAAAGATATTGTTTCATTGGAGACAGTTCAGAGAAGGTTCAGTAGGATATCCCTGGGATGGATAGATTGCCTTATGAGCAAAGGTTAAACAGGTTGTGACTCAATGGAATTTGGAGGAGTGAGAGATGATCTCATTGAGACGTTTAAGTGTCTTGACAGGGTAAATGTGAGAGTATGTTTTCCCCACATGCGGTTGTCTAGGATCAGAGGGCATAATCTCAGAATTAAGGGTTACAGGCATTTCTACTATCACATGGTAGATCTGTTCTCGTGCCATCCTGTGTTATAAGAAAATCGTGCAATAGCAACACCATTTAAACTAATGGGGTCGGAATCGAGTTATAACCAATAAACTCGCTGTATAACTTTGTGCTTTAGAAACAATGTCCCCAATTTGTCAATCGTGTTATAAGAATTCGTGTTAACAAAATGCATGTTATAGCAGAACAATCTATACATAGTTCAGCACAGGAGTGGGCCCTTTGGCCCATGCTGTCATGCTGAACATGACACAAAAATTAAGCTAATCCCTTCTGCCTGCTGATGGTCCATATCCCTCCTTTCCTTACATAATAATGTCCATATCTAAAAGTCCCTTAAACTCTCCTAACGTATCTGCTGCCGCCACCACTCCGGGCAGCATCTTCCAGATTTCTACTGTGCTCTGTAAAATTTAAAAAAAAAAGCTTGCCCCTCACGTCTCCTTTGATATTTCCTCCTCTCACCTTAAATGCATGCCCCCTCGTACTCTACGTTTCAACTCGGGGGGCTGGGGACATTGAGCGTCAGCCCTGTCTATGCCTCGAGGAGGAATTCCTTCTCTCAGAATTGAGTCTTTCAAGCTCCTTGCCACAGACAGCCCAACAGAAGATTTCCTGTGTACACTTAAGGCTGAAAAACATGGATTCGTCTGACTGATCAAGAATCTAAGGTTGTGGGGAAAGGATAAGAAAGTGGATGTGACAAGTGTCGGTTCAGCTATGAACCTATCGAATGGTGGAATGGGCTTGAGGGCAGATAGCTTATTTCTGTACCTACTTCTCATGGTATTTTGGTCAGTTATAGAGTCATAGAGATGTACAGCATGGAAACAGACCCTTCGGACCAATCTGTCCATGCCGACCAGATATCCCAACCCAATCTAGTCCCACCAGCCAGCTCCCAGCCCATATCCCTCCAAACCCTTCCTATTCATATACCCATCCTGATGCCTCTTAAATGTTGCAATTGTACCAGCCTCCATCACTTCATCTGGCAGCTCATTCTATACACATACCACTCTCTGTGTGAAAAAGTTGCCCCTTAGGTCTCTTTTATATCTTTCCCCTCTCACCCTAAACCTATGCCCTCTAGTTCTGGACTCCCCAACCCCAGGGAAAAGACTTTGCCTATTTACTCTATCCATGCCCCTCATAATTTTGTAAACCTTTATAAGGTCACCCCTCAGCCCCAGCCTGTTCAGCTGCTCCCTATAGTTCATGTCGGCAAACATCTCCTCTTGAGACCTTTATGAAGAAGGGAAGGTCATTAATAAAGCAACTAAAGGTGTTTGGGTCTAGGACCCTGCCCTGAGGAATACCTTCTGCAGTCCTGGAGCTGGGCTGATTGACTGCCAACAATCACAGCCATGTTCCTTTGTGTTAGGTATGACTCCAACCTGCAGAGAGTTTCCCATCCCCCGATTCCATTGATTCCAGTTTTACCAGGGCTCCTTGATGGCATAGTTAATCAAGTGCCATCTTGATGCCAGTGGCAGTCACTCACTTCACCTCTGGAGTTCATCACCTTTTTTGCCATCTTTGGCCTAAGATTGTAACGAAATCAGGAGTTAAATCGCCTTTGCAGACCTGAAACTAAGCATCAGTGAACAGTTGTTCCTGTGTAAGTGCTGCTTAATCACATCGCTGATGGCACCTGAGATCACTTTTTGGATGATAATTTTCTGGGTTCGATTTGACCTCCTTTTTGTGGAGTATTTGGACAGTCTTCCACATTGTCAGATAAATGCCAGCATTTTATCACAAGTCTTCAGTGCTGTTACTAGAATGTTGTCAGGGTCCACAGCCTTTGCAGTGTCCAGTGTTTCATGATAAGCATGGAGTGAACTAATTTGGTTGAAGACTGACATCCGTGATGCTGTGACCTCCGAGGATGAATAGGTGGATTATCTACTTGGCTGTTCTGGCTGAAGATGGGTGTAAATGCTTCTGTCTTGTCTTTTGCACAGATGTGTGGGGCTCCTCCATCATTGACCTACTGTGAGTTGTTTAATCATCCACCACCATTCACAACTGGATGTTGCTGGACTGCAGAGCTTCAGTCTGATCTGTTGGTTGCAAATAGGCCTGTGTGTAACTTCACCAAGTTGACATCTCATTTTTAAGTGACCGCATGCTCCTCCTGATATGTCTGTCCCACGCATTATTACCACCCAGTCAGGAAATCATCCTGGTTTAGCGTTAGGGTGGGGTCCTGTTAGGTCATGAAGTTGCAGATTTTGGTTGAATGCAGTTCTGCTGAAGCCTCTCAGTGCCACATGGATGTCCAATTTTGAATTACTTTTAGATTTGTCAAGATCTGTTGCACATAACATAATGGAGGTTATCATTTATGTCAAGATGGGACTTTGTCTCCAGGAGGATTGAATGACAGTCAATTGATCAGATACTGCAAGGGACAGAAACACCTGTGACAAGTAGGTTGGTGAGGACAGATCACGTAGTTTTCAAGTAGTTAGTTCACTCACACCTGCCACAGCCTGAATCTAGTAGCTATGTCCTTGGGACTTGGCCTGCAAGCTCACAGTGATGCTATTAAAACACTCTTAGTGATGGACATTCAAGTCCCCCAACGAGATTATCTTCTGTCCCCTGGCACAAGCATTTCCTCTCAATTTCCACCTGTCTGCACAGACCTTCTGGACCTTAGCTGGCATCAATTTCCAAAATCCAAGTTAGTGCTATGATTGGTCTGCACATTCCACTCACCATGTGTGGAACTTTAGAGCAGCCACACAACTCAGTGGGAATCTTTCAAATAGTGTTCAACATGGAGGAGTGCTACTACTTCTGCCAAGGGCCAAGGAGCAGTAATCAGCAGAAGATTTCCTGGACTGTGTGATCTGATGCTGAGAGATTTCATGGAGTTAATGTTGAGGTATTGCCAGGTGATTTCGATCCAGTTTCATTTTATTTTCTTTAGACCTGCAGCAGTTTGACGCAATCTGGTGACTTGCCAGGCCATTTCAAAGGGCAGATAAATTCCCCCGTGCATCACTTGCGGGCCTGGAGTTGTACATAGGCAGATTTCCTTACCTAAGGACATTGGTGAACCCGTTCACCTAATGGTCACATGGTCCCCATTAAGCTAGCTTTTAATTCTTGTTTTTTTTTTAATTGAATTCAGGTTTCACCATCTGCTTGGGTGGGATTCAAATCCACATTCCCAGAACATAAAATTACTTCAGAATTACTAGCCTAGTGACATTACAACTCTGCCACTGCATTTCTCTCTCTCTCCTCCCTCTAAACCTGTTTTTTATCCTGTCTTGCTTGATAAATGACTCTAACCCCACACCAACATGGTTGACTTTTACATACCTTCTGAAGTGGCTCTGCACACTGTTCTGTTGTACAGTTCCTTTTCAGAACAAAGAGGGTTGGCAAGCCCACTTTCGAATGAATTATAAGGGTGACATAGTGCTGGCTAGATTGTTGCAAAGGAAGTGAGATCTGTGGTTATCAAGCGGATTTAAAGCCAAGGTGGAAACAATTTGCAGCCAGTGTCCAACTTGGAGGTGTTTCCTACTTTTGAGGCAGATTTTGTTTTGAAAAAGAGAGATGGAGCATGCAGACTATAGTTCATCAGTGCTACTGAGAGAAATGTGTTTTAAATGAAAGATTTTTAAATTTACTGCTCATTGCACCATTGCCAGTCTGCCTTTAGCTTAGTGTCTAAGTGTGAAATTAGCTGTGAAATTTGACATTGTGTAGTTCTTAATCATTTCTGTGTGGCCCAATTACCCTGGGCTCTTGATGCAATGTTTTCTGATAGGCACAATCCTGCATATGGCTTGGTAATATCCAGTCTACAGTTGTTTACTTAACTTTCGGCTCATGCAGTTTATATTTTAATGTAGTTGATTTCTAATTTGGTTTTTGACTTTGCAGCATACCCTGTGTATTTTTGTCCATCTGGGATTGATACAGCTGACTACCAAAAGTGAAAAACCATCGACCGGAGTTGATTGTGAGACGGCTGGAGTAATGAAACATTTGATAGATTAACTTTAAGAATAACTGTAAAAATTAAAAACATGCATTTCAAAGTTGTATTTGAACATTAACCAATTTAATCAGGTTTTCCTTAATAGTGCACTTATTTTATTGCATTAAAAGCACACTATGAAAGGAAATTATTGCTATGATGCTATGAATTCACATGATTTCCTTTTTTCCCATCCTTCCAGTGTATTATCGGGCTCATTTTCCAACCCTTTTCAGACCTGGACAGAGCAAAGTTTCAGTTTTACATAGTAAGTCTGCTAGACAGAATTTTGTTGTGTGACCTTTGTCTTTATAATGGAATCTGTGAAATTTGTTTTATGCTCCATGAATGTGATTGTGGACATCTAATTACTGGAACAAGTGATTGATGAGGGTATCACTTCCTATAAATTTTTGCATTTAACTTGCGCAGCTTGATTTTCTGCCCAATACTGCAGTATTGCATCAAACGTCTGTGCCACAGCTAGAATGTGATTTTGCTAAGTGCTAATAAATCATTTGTTCTTGCTATTGCACCTCCTCGAGTGTAGATGGCAGCCCTGACTTCAATAGTTCTTCCAGCTTGCCCTGCTTAAAAAGCAGGATTGACTAATTTTCCATTTATATTGCAGAATTATTTAGACTCGGAGTAGCTCTATAATGTGTATTTCCTCAGGTGTTCAGATTATTTAGAGCTTTAGCACATTTACGACAAGCTTAAAAGTTAGAGAGGGGTTGGTGGCCTCGGTATTATTGTTGGACTATTAATCCAGCGACCCTGGTAATTCTGGGAATCCAGATTCAAGTCCAACCACAGGAGATGGCAGAAATTGAATTCAATCAAAATCTGGAATTAAGAGTCTTCTTATGACCGTGAATTCATTGTCGGTTGTCAGGAAAAAACCCATCTTGTTCACTAACATCCTTAGGGAAGGAGACTGCCATCCTTCACATGGAGTCATCTATGTGTGACTCCATGTTGACCTGTAAACTCTGGACAATTAGGGATGGGCAATAAAATCCAGCCTAGCCAGCAAAGCCCTCATCCTGTGAATGAATAAATTTTGAAAAAAGACCTGCTTTAGGGTTCTTATGGCACAGTAGTAGTGCCCCTGCCTCTGGGCCAGAAGGCCTGAGTTCAAGTCCTACCCGCTCCAGCAGTGTATCGTAACATCTCTGAATAGATTGATTGGGGAAAAAAAACACTTGTAGTATCTTGCTACAACACTAAAAAGTCGTGCTGTGTTGGTTTTCACGTTTCTAGTCGTTCTATACCATTGACTAGAGGAGAGAAGTTAGCAGGGCCGCTTGTGTCCTGTATAATTGTCTAAGGCTACAGTCTGACAAAACATCAACCTATTGTAACATTGGCTATGTGAATCCTGGAGTAGCAGCCCCTTTTTTCTACTCTTTCATGGGATGAGAGTGTTTCTGGCAAGACTAGCATTTGTTGCCTTTCGAATTACCCTTGAACAGCATGGCTTGCTGCACCCTTTCAGAGGGGAGTAGAGAGTCAATCACATTGCTGACAATTGAGAGTCTGAAATCTTCTATTAGTCATAGAGATGTACAGCACAGAAACAGACCCTTCGGTCCAACTCATCCATGCCGACCAGTTATCCCAACTAGATACCTAGTCCCACCTGCCAGCACTTGGCCCATATCCCTCTAAACCCTTTCTATTCATATACCCATCCAGATGCCTTTTAAATGTTGCAATTGTACCAGCCTCTACCACTTCCTCTGGCAGCTCATTCCATTCACCTGCCACTCCGCGTGAAAAAGTTGCCCCTTAGGTCTCTTTTATATCTTTCCACTCTCACCCTAAACCTATGCCATCTAGTTCTGGACTCCCCCACCCCAGGGAAAAGACTTTGTTTATTTATCCTATCCATGCCCCTCATGATTTTATAAACCTCTATAAGGTCAACCCTCAGTCTCTGATGCTTCAACAAAAGCAGCCCTAGCCTATGCAACCTTTGACCCTATAGCTCAAATCCTCCAACCCTGGCAACTTCCTTGTAAATCTTTTCTAAACCCTTTCAAGTTTCACTACATCTTTCCGATAGGAAGGAGACCAGAATCTGCTAACTTACTAACTAGACCTCTTATGCTCACATCCAAATCATTTGTATAAATGATGAAAAAAGTCAGACCAGACAAGGATACAAGATTTCCTTCCCTAAAAGATATTGGTAGACCAATTGGGTTTTTAATGGTAATCAATAATGATGTCACTAGTGTTTCCATGAAAGAAGCTTTTAATTTCAGATTTATGAATTAAATTTTAGTGCCACTAGTTGCCCTGGTGGGATTTGAACCACTTTGTCCCAGCATATTAGTGGAAGTCTATGGATTATTAGCTCAGAGCCATTACCACTTTGCTTCCCACTATTTATATTGTGGTGTTGCCTACGTCAAGCCTGCTGTTAGTGAGACAGTGATTTAAAACTGGCATTAAAAATACAATGACATATTTTATAAAGGTTGCAAATTCATAACTCCAAATAGTGTCATTGAACAAATAACATTATCTGAGGTTCAAGTCTTCATGCACATGAACGATTGTGGTATTTAATGAGGAATGTGCTGAATTCAGTAATTATTTGATAACTATCCTTTTCTTTGCCTCCTGATCCCTGTGCACTAATCAGTGCTGCTATGGTTAATCATCATCTTAAATTTTGTCTAAGATACGAATGCAAAATCTTCTGTAATTTTTTTAAAATTCATTTGTGAGATGTGGACATTACTGGCTGGGTCAGCATTTATTGCTCGTCCCCAGTTGCCCTTGAGAAGGTAGGGATGAGCTACCGCCTTGAACTGCTGCAGTCCACTTGCTGTGAGTTGACCGACAATGCCATTAGGGAGGGAATTCCAGAATTTTGACCCAACGACAGAAGGAATGGCTTTTCCTTACATCTTCACTATGTTGAAATCAAGATTCTTCGCACTGCCTCCTTTAATTAACTTGTCAAGTTCCCTTGGACCGCCAACCTAGGGATATTTTCTGAGTTTCAGTCTTCCCCTCCTGAAACATTGGCATCAGTATTCCTGATTTTGCTCGTACATTTAATTTGCTCAGCCTTGATCAAGCAATGAACTTTGGCCCATGCAATATTGCAGCATTGCTGGCAGCATGTGTGTTAGGATTTCAAGAGAAAATCTGGATACTGTTTAGTCTGCACAATGCACAATGCATGCAGACTGAGGAACGTGCTGTACTTTTATCGTGAACTAGTTTGTTTAAGTAATTTGAAATCTGAAAATTGAAAGAATTCTTCCTAGGTTTACAGTTTTTACAATTACTGGGTCACACTGGATTTAATTAGGTGACATTTTCAGCTATTGTGCAGCATGTCCCTTGTGTGATCTTTAAATTGAGACAGAGACAAGCTGATGTATGCAGCTCCAAATACTATCTTCAATCCTGGTTTGCCATCATAGGTTCAATTGAAGTATCCTCACCTGACTCATTAAATTCCTTTTTCCCTTTTTAAAATGGACTGACCTCCTGTGTACTTCCAGCATTTTCCATTTTTACGTTGTTTCTCATTGCTTTTGAATTGTACACAAATTTCTCAGTGACAATGCAGCTGTCACTCCTCTTCTGACTAGGTTCGCACTTCAGTATGTGCATTTATAATATGTTTTGTATTGAAGTGTCTGATCCTGTAACTGATGCTTAAGGAAAGCACTTATGTAGGCAAATATCATGTAAGCAGCTATATGATGAACAGCTGACTAACCTGTTAGCATTTGAATGAGAAATTATTGGCCAGGGACCAAGAAAACTCTTCAGAAGAAAATAGGATCTTTAACAACCACCAGAACAGGTGACAATGTCTCAGTATAATATTTCTCCCAACAGATGGCATCTCCAGTGCTGAAGCACTCTTACTATTACATTGCAACATCAACCTAGATTATTCACTCATCTCCTACTCACATAGGATTCCAGCACGGAAGAAGGTCTTTCAGCCTAACTGATCACTGCTGGGTGTTTATACACCATGCATGCTTTCTTTCGTTTCACTTTATTTATCACAATTAGGTCAACCTTTTGTTCCTTATGTGTTTATCCAGTCCCCTTTAAATGAACCTTTGCTATTTGCCTCAACTACCCAATGTGGTGGCAAGTTCCATGTTCTATGAACATGCAAACATGGCCCCTGCTCCACTCATTCAATAGATCTTGGCTGATCTGGTTTAACCTCAGTTCTGCATTCCTGTATATTCTGCATTTTGAGGGTGGGAACTCCAAAGACACTCAACTCTCTGAGAGGAAAAATAAGTTTCCTCATTGTTGTCTTAAATGGGTGCTCCTTTATTTTTAAACTATGATCCCTCGTGCTAGATCATTCCACAAGAGAAAACATTCCTTCTGCATCCACCCAGTCAAGTCCCCTCAGGGTCTTATGTTTCAGTTAAGTTGCCTCTGACTGTTTTAAATTCCAAAACGATACAGGCCCAGCCTGTCTAACCTTGCCTCATAAGGCAAACCATTCATTCCAGGTATTAATCTTATAAACTGCTTCCAAAGCACTGCCATCCTAAACACTCTAACCAATCCCAGTACAAAAATGTTTCTGCTGAATTCCCGATTGAATGTCTGTGCAATCTACTTAGATTAGCTCTTTACAGACTTTAAATTTTGCCAATGGACATTGCAGAGTTGTCTTTACTTTTCTCTCGTCTCATCAGAAGTAACTTATCTTTGCAATGTAGCTGAATTAATTTCAAATTGCCTTGAAGAAAGAAGAGAAACTGAGAGTGGAACTAAATGTCTCTAATTTAAGAAAAATACTCTACCATTTATGAGCTAATATTGCTGAATGACGTTAAGTCCTGACACATTTGTGGTTTTTTATAAGGGTTTAAGACAGCATGTGGGGAAGGATTATAAATTAAGGAAAAACGCTGTTGTAAAATTAATGCAAAGTTTGATTGCTAGAAAGATGTTTAAATTGATTATGTTGGACATTGATTTCATGTTATTCCCCTTCCCCAGCATCATGGTTGATTTGTGTGTGCTCATCATCTGGGTTCAGTGTGATGCAGAGAGTGGCTGAGCCTTGTGCAGCTACATACTGACATTTCCCACTGAGAGAAAACATGACTTATAAGCCACAAGCTGCACTTGGGAGACCCTTCGTTTGGGTTTGCCAAAAGTGTTAATTTCTTTAAGGAAATTAGGGCTCCTGTTGGTATCCAGCCACAGGTGGAGTGTACTAAAACGTGCATCCTATCTAACTGACCACTATTGATCCTTATACTCACTCAATATACAGTATACTTGTGCACTTTGTGATTTTAAAAAAAAGCAATTGGACTCGCAAACTCTAGTTCCTTTCTCCAGCCTGACTCACCATCTCTTACAACAAGCCAGCTGTGTTGTGGTTAATTGTAGCATCAAATTTACTAGTATGGGTTAACATTGTAGTGTTAGAGATTAAAGCTGTGAGTTTTTGCTCTGTGTTGCTAAGCCAAGCATTGGATAAGGTTGATGGGTCACCAAGGAGTCTTAAGAGACTGTTTCCCTTAACCTTGAGGTATAATTATTCAAAAAGCCTTTATCTACAGGATTTGGGCTTTTCTGCTGAATGAAGACTTGGGGCTATCTAATTTGTTAGGTGCATTAAAAAATGCTATGTCGTAATCTCATTAATGTGAAAACTAATCTGGCAGTCAGATGGATTTTGTTGCAGACATGGTTGTGTGATTTACAAAAGCAAATTGGGAATGTGATGTTAAAAGAGCAGGGTGTTTGTAGTTTATGCCATTAGTGCAGATTTTACATGTGCGGATACTTGGTCA
Organism: Chiloscyllium plagiosum; assembly: GCF_004010195.1. NCBI lineage: Eukaryota > Metazoa > Chordata > Chondrichthyes > Orectolobiformes > Hemiscylliidae > Chiloscyllium > Chiloscyllium plagiosum. Next base: position 73,516,033 of record NC_057721.1, on the reverse strand, counting down.
GCTGTTTCTCTTGCTGGCGAGACAGCCTCTCTGCTCACATCAGAGCACGAAAAAAATTGACCTTTTCAAGTTTTTATGTTCCCTCTATATTGTGCTGAGGGTTAATTTGAAACAGGGTAAAAACCATGACTGCAGATGCTGGAAACCAGATTCTGGATTAGTGGTGCTGGAAGAGCACAGCAGTTCAGGCAGCATACAAGGAGCTTTGAAATCGACATTTCGGGCAAAAGCCCTTCATCAGGAAATTTGAAACAGTTAATTCTTTGTTCCTAAAGCCAATTGAAGTGCCCCACCTGTAGCCCTGGCTCACATCAGATAATTTCCTACCGGTGAAAATGGATTTGCTCAATCAGTATAACTGACTGCCAAGCTAATCACTGCCTATAACCATGGAGGTCGTGGTAGATTCTGAAACCGTTTTTTTTTAAACCCCTTGTGACAAGCTGCTGATTTTAACATTTTGATAAGACAAACAGCAGCTGCCTGATGTATCATTAAGCTGACATCTAAAAAATAACATTACTATTGTTTGGTTGAGGGTAGATCTGGAAATACATGAAACAGCAAATTAAGTTTGAAAGTGCCTTAAACCTCATCCCAGGTCGAGGGCACTACTCTATCCAAAGATGTGGAAATGTAAGTAGTTGTGTTTTGTCTGAAAGTGTCTTTGAGGTTCTGTCTTCTCTCCACTCCACACACTCCTAAAATAATGTCATTACATGAATAAACTGAGTGATCCAGTGCCATGTCATGCCAACTGAAATGACTGCAGCTGTTTCGGACTCAGCTTGCATTTCTATAGCACTTTTTACAACTTTGAGGCACCCTAAAATGCTTTACAGCTAATTAATTACTTTTGAGATGTCGTCACTTTTGTCATCTGGGAAGCACAACTACACCAGCAATGTGATTATGGCCAAATAATCTGTTTGTTTAATTTTGATTGAGGGTTAAGTATTGAAAGACGCCAGGGATAACTCCTCTGATCCTCTTCAAAATAATGCCACAGCATATTTCACATCCATTTGAGAGATTCGGTTTAGCATCTAATCTGAAAGATATGCATAAGTAGTCACATGTGAAGAATGGACTCCAAAGAGGAACTTGAATCCAATGTGAATCAGCACCTTGAATATGAGAATAGAGTTGGGGAGGGTAGAGAGAATAAAATAATGCTGTGGTAGGAAACTGCTACATCAGTTGTTTTGACAGTTCAATTTATTTCTGCAGCGTCCCAACCCTTCACATGTGCTTCATTTCTCAGATTAATTGTGCAGAACTTTCTTTGCTGAAAAATGTCTCTCATTTTATTTTAAACACAGATTGTGAGTTCCAGATCACACAACCATGACGAAGAGATCAGCAGAAATAGAAATAGAAATAGATGGTGAGGAGAAACGGCACTGCACAGAGGAGAGGTATGCTCAGAAACATTTCCACAGGCAACACACTCTCAATGGGCTTACTGTTCAGGGCGATTGTTTGAAATTTGTAAGAATTCCTTTTGTTCACTGATTTTGTTTTCTTTCTAACAATAGAAACAATTATTAATTTGTTTTTGACTGTGGAGAGGAACTGTCTGTAGCTGGAAAACAGGGCATTTTTGGCAACAGCAAGGACAGAGCAAGTATACTTAGATGCAGAATGAAGCTCGCTTTTCTCTGCACTAAACAATAAGGTTTGACCATGACCTCCAAATTGTGGTTTGTCGCCCTGGGGATAATTCTGCTTTGTTCTCCAGTCGGCTGATTTAGAACACAGGCCGAATGTGAAGATGAGAGACCGATTTTGTGCTGTTGACTCTGGTCATAAAACCAAATTAGAAAATCCCACAAATCTTTTTACTAGTGGTCCTATTAAAACAAGTCTCATATCCAGTCCTTCCCTGTTGTGAGCAATATACCTTCTAAGAATTTTTTTCAAGAAATCTGTCAGTATTCTGCTCAAACATTTCAGTATTTGGATTATGTTCCCTTGTGTACTGAAGACTGACAGTTGATTTGATCCAAATGTTTAAAATAGTATAATAATTTAATTGGTATTGGTGCAAGGAAACTTATCCTTTCTAATGGGGTGGTGTGAACACTTTTAGGCCCAATATCTAAGGAAGAATTTCCTGGCCTTTGAGGAGGTTCACAAGAATGATCCCAGGAATGAAGGGCTTGTCATATGAGGAGCAGGTGAGAACTCTGCATTTGGGATGCAGCAGAGTTTAGAAGGTTGTAGCAGGGAGATCTGATTGGAACTTACAGAATACTGAGGGGCCTGGATAGAATGAGCCATGCCGAAGATGTTTCCACTTGGTGGGAGAGACTCTGACTTGAGTGCACTGCTTCAGATTGAAGGGGCAACCCTTTTAAGAACTGAGCTGTGGAGGAATTTCTTCAGCTAGACAGTGATGAATCTGTGGATCTCATCGCTACAGAGGGCTGTTGATGTCAAATCATTGAATGTACTTCAAACAGACACAAAGGTTCTTGATTAATAAGGGGATCAAGGGTTACAGAGAGAAGGCAGGAGAATGGAACTGAGAAGCATATCAACAAAGATCGAATTGTTAGGTTCTTTTCCCAAGATTTCGCACACGAGATGCAATTTGCACACGCCAACTTCTGCAAACAGTTAAAGTTTATTAAAGCTTGTACAAGTTAGGTGACCCTCTTTGCCCCCCCTCGCAGGCGTGCGAAGTTGGATCAAAGTGAGGCACTCAACAAATAACACATCCCCTTTATACAAGTCAGTGGCAATGCTCACAGATACTCTGTCCACTCCCCCACAGTCATACGCCATTCAAGACAACCCACTGTTCCTCACAGTCACATGCAGCCCCAGGTACAATGGCAGGCTGAGATCATCCTCAGGGATAATGCAAATGCTGATACCCTAATCCTGGGGAATCGTTATGCAGACGATTTCCTGACTCAACGAGTTCCCAAGACAATGCAGATGCGATGTACCTCTGACCAGAAAGCATTTCTGAATGGAAGAAATTGAATTGATAGTTTAACTTGACAATAGCAGGAGAGTAATAGCAAATGACTGTCTAAATGAAGTGTAATTTACAATGGATAGTCATCATCCAAGGAACAGGAGAATCGACGTTTCGGGCATAAGCCCTTCCTGACCTGCTGCACTTTTCCAGCAACACATTTTCAGCTCTGATCTCCAGCATCTGCAGCCCTCACTTTCTCCCCAATGGATAGTCATCCTCATTCTTTCATGGCTGTCGTCCCCACCCAAAGGCAGTGCAGTTTAACCCTTTAATATTACATGAATGTCCAGACAGAGATTCCCATTTAATCTTTTAACAATACAGAATGGAGAGTAAATTCAATGGGCAGAGTGGCCTAATTCTAATCCTATATTGCATGGTCTAAATAAAGAATCAGGCAAGAAAGGTACTGCTTATCACTGGCCACTCAGCTTAATAAAAAGAATCTGGCATCCTAATCTTAAATAAATACCAGACCACTGGGACTCAGATCAGGAAACACATTTTTGTTAGATAAAAACAGTAAAAGTCTGGAATTATATACCCCAAAAATCATAGAATTGTGATGGTGCAGAAGGAGGCCATTCTGCCCATTGAAATTGCCACAGCTGTCTGAGCATTTTAACCTGCTGCCAATCTCGTGCTTTTTCACTGTAACCCTATATGTTGTTCTATTTAACTGATCATCAAAAGCCCCCTTAAATGCTTCAACTGAACCTATCTCCGCTACAGTTCAGGCATTGTATTCTGTGCCTGAACTGCTTGCTATGTGAAAAAGTATTTATCTGCACCTCACATTTGCTTCTTTTGCAAAAGACTGAAACTATGCCCTATGCTTCTCAACCCGTTTCCAATTGCAAACAGTTTCTCCCTATCCACTCTGTCCAGACCCCTGATTTTGTAAACTTCAATCAAACTCTCCAAAGAAAACAATCCCAACTTTTTCAGTTTTTCTTCCTGACTGAAACGTCTCATCACTGGAACCATTTTCTTAAACATCCTCTTCACTCTCCAGTACATTTGCATCCTTCCAATAGAATGCCACACAATGCTGCATCTGAGGCCTAACCTTCTCTTAGATACAATCATCATAACCTTCTTGCACTTGTACTGTACGACCCTATAAATGAAACTTAGAATAGTTATGCTTTATTAACAGCTCTTTCTACCTATCCTACCCCTCTTTAATGATCTGTATATGTAAACACCCACGTCTCCCTGCTCCAGCAAACCCTTTGGATCAGTGCCCTTTTATTTTCTACTTATTCAGTATGTTCTTTGTACACTTCTCTGCATTGAACTCCATTTGAAATCCATGCCCCACTCTGCCAAAGTGTTGGTGCCTTTTTGAAGTTCTACACTGCCGTTCTCGTAGTTTACAATTCTCCAAGTTTGTCATCCTCAAACTTTGAAATTACACATAACAATTTAGATCAATAATTTCTAATCAGCCTGTCTAGAGATATTATTGTACGCCTCTAGAGCAGGTGGGATTTGAACCCTTTCCTCCTGGCTCAGAGGTAGATGCACTGGATCTTAACATTTTTCGTTAGCTAAGCGAGATGGAGCCACAATAGGCAAATAGAATTAAGATGTTGATTGACCACGATCTATTTGAATAGTGCCGTAAACTCAAAAGCAACCTGTCGGAATAGGAGATGAGGACCAAGATGAGTTGTTGAGACGAGATATCTGGTTTATTTTTCTATTACAGGAACCTGCACAAAATGTAATCTCAGTTGCTCACTTTTTAGAACAATTTTAATTATGAACTAGAATAAACTTTTTTTTTGTTTGAAGTTTTTGATCTTTCTGTTTGTTTTTCAGCATTGCAGAGCAAACAACCATCACCACAGCAGAGTTTGTGAGCCAGTCCATTGATATCAATGAGCCCATTGGAAACCTCAAGAAGCTATTAGAACCACGTCTTCAGTGTTCCTTGGAAGCACACGAGATTTGTCTGCAAGATATTCTGGTAAACAATAAGATTTTAAAAACATTTTATTAGGAGAGTCAAAATATCTTTGAGTGTTGCACTCAGTGACATTGGAAGAAAATGGCTGTCCAATTTCCTACACAGATGAATTCCTACTCCATATTGTTTGTGCGAGGTGTTCCTCAGCAAGGGCCAATCCACTGGATCTATTCGTAGGGCTTTCTTTTTGGTTGCTTCAAGGAGCTATGCATAGAGAGTGAAAGCCACTTTGTCATCTCCTTTGCCATAATGCAGGGAAACTAGAAGCTATATCTCTTGTTTCCTTCTGCAGCTTCAGTAGTTCATCGCAACCTGCCTCTTTGACTCAGTTTTGTTACAAACATATAAATGAGGAACAGGAGTAGGCCTCTTGGCCCCTCTAATTTCTTTCTTACCAGTTACTTCTATTAATTTCTCTCTTGTCCTGTTTGAGTCCTGCAGCACCATTTTAGCACCTCCCATGGCATGTCTTTTTAACTTCACAACAGGATGTGGGTATAGCTGCCAAGACCAGCATTTATTGTGCTTTCTTATACTGCTGGAAGCTGTCGGCTCCTTCAGGAAGCCTTTTAAGTCCGTCTCATTCTTGTGGGCCTGGAGAGACATAAAGCTCAGCTCAGATCAGATTTCCTTCCCTGATTATGAAACGTTTTCACAAAAGATGATTTCCTTGTTTGCTGATGAAGTATTGTCAATGTAAAATTGTCAGGATGAGGAGAGATTTAACATAAACCTCACTGGGACCATTACTGGGCCGCAGAATTCCTTGATAAAGGATTTTGGATTGCTTCAACAAGGAGGGAATACTTGGAAAATGGGTCAAATTGTGTCCATCAGTGCGGTAAATTTGAATGCTTCTAATTATTTTACTGAGCATCTTTCATTAAATTTGTGCGTTGCTGGGTTGATAAAGGAGAAAAGATAATGGCTTCTTGTTTTGCATTTGATACTTCTGATAAGAAGCTTATAGAATCATAGAATCTCTACAGTGTGGAAACAGGCCTTACAGCCCAACAAGTCCACATGGACCGTCAGAGTATCCCACCCAAACCCATTCCCCTACCCTATTACTCAACATTTACCCCTGACTAATGCATCTAACCTACACATCCCTGAACACTATGGGCAATTTAGACTGGCCAATTCACCTAACCTGCACATCTTTCAATTGTGGGAGGAAACTGGAGCATCCGGAGGAAACGCATGCAGAGTATGCAAACTCCACGGTCACCCGAGGCTGGAATTGAACCTGGATCCCTGGCACTGTGAGGCAGCAATGCTAACCACTGAGCCACCCCAATTTTATTTCTTCCCTGACTGCCTCACTGCGATACTGACTACAGGCCACTCTTCCCAGACTGCCTCACTGCGATACTAGCTACAGGCCACTCTTCCCAGACTGCCTCTCTGCGATACTAGCTACAGGCCACTCTTCCCAGACTGCCTCACTGCGATACTAGCTACAGGCCACTCTTCCCAGACTGCCTCACTGCGATACTAGCTACAGGCCACACTTCCCAGACTGCCTCACTGCGATACTAGCTACAGGCCACTCTTCCCAGACTGCCTCACTGCGATACTGACTACACACCACTCTCCCAGACTGCCTCACTGCGATACTAGCTACAGGCCACTCTTCCCAGCACTCTTTTTAATGTCCCTTTTCCAGTAGAGAGTACTCAAGTCGCCATTTTCTCTTTTGTGATATGGACAGTGGTTTAGCTTCTACTTCATTTCAAGTTTCAATATTAATAATCATCAACTTTTCCTTCTACTGTAGAATAACATCAGATGAATTAGACTTGGAATGCCCTGCGAATCAAAGAATGTTTCTTGCTTTGTCATCTTACATTTTAGCTGGATCCTAATCGTAGTTTGTTTGACCAAGGAGTGAAAACTGATGGCACTGTTCAGCTCAGCGTGGAAGTCATTTCCAGACAAGGTAAATTTGGTCTAAAACTTGTAACAGCTTGACCTTGCATTGCATTCTGTGCTCAAGATTTACATTTTTTTCCTATTCAGGAAGCATGATCTAACCAGACTGATTGATTGATTGCAATCAGAAATGTTTGGAATATTCCCAGATTGATTTTTTTTTTTCTTTCGTTTTTTTTTACTCTGCCTCCTCATCACCCTCCTCCCTCCAGCTGTCAAGAGCCTTACTGGACCTGCATTAGGAGCTTGTTTGGAATGCCAGCTTAATGTGCTGATAATCCTGTGTCAGTGGGCTACTGGTGATAGCCCCAAGTTAAATTTCTACCTTTGCCACGTCTGGTTGCCAGGCAGATGAAAGATCAGCTTTTGATGTTTCCTAGACTTTTTCCTATAGTATTTGAATTCGTTTTACAATTCCCACCAGTTTAGCCACCTCTCCTCGCCCACTGCGGACCCTCGGAGCACTGAGGCCATGGTAGAGGGCCTGCAAAAACTCAGAAGCCTAGATGGGATCAGTTAGCTTGACCAAAACCAGAAACTGACCCTGCTGTTTCGTCTGTTGATACTGTGTTGTCTTGTTTAGAATACAGAGGAGCCTCGTTTATCTGAATATCGGATTATCTGGCAAGATCGCAAGGTCCCAATGCTCGGCTAAATTATGTTATCCGACATTCGATTATCTGGAATTCATTTAACCGAAAGAAATTCTCCCTGCCCGTGTCCTTCAGATAATCCAAGTTCCTCTGTATACATCATTGAAACTGACCATTCCATCTATTGGTCAACATAAGTCTCCTCCTATTCCTCTTTATCTAGCCTCAAAAGTATATCTTTCATCTTATTCATTCATAGGATGTGGATGAACGGGTTAGGGCTAGGCTACCTTTTTGCTGCCTATCAATAATTGTCCTGAAGATGCTCAGGCGATGAGCTACCTTCCCAAACCACTGCAGTCCAAGTGATGTGGTTCACCATAGTACTGATAGGAAGCAAGTTCCAGGAGTTGGTCCAGAGATCATGAAGGAGTGGCAGTATATTTCCAAGTAGCCACCAACTCATCACCACCTTCTCAAAAGTAACGTGATTCACCAGGATGTTACCTGGGCTGGAAAGTCTCAGTTAAGAGAGACTGGACAGGCTGGGTTTGTTTACCTTGGAGCAGAGGAGGTTGAGAAGGGGAGGGGGCATCTGATTGAGGTATACAAAATTATGAGAGTCACAGAGAGAGTAGATCATGAGATCCTTACCCCCATGGCAAGCATGTCTAAGAATGGAGAGCATAGGTTTAAGGTGGTTTAGAGCAGATCTGTAGAGAGAAAAAAAGTTGTAGAAATATAGACTGTGCTGCCTGAGGGGGTGGTGAGGCAGACATACTCCCATCTCGATAAGCACTCAAACTGCCAGGGTATAGCCGGCAATGAACCAGATTCAGTGAAATGGGATTAGTGTGGTTTGGTGTTTGTTGGTCGGCATAGATGTGGTGGGCCGGAGGACCTGTTTCTGTGCTGTATGACTCGATAAATAAGGATTGGCAATAAATACTGGTTCGGCCAGCAAAACCCAAATCCCATGAGTGAATAAGACAAAAGTTTGATGGTATGGAGGGGAGCTTACTGATGATGGTGTTCCCATGTATTTGCTGCTCTGGTCCTTCTGAGTGGTAGCGATTATGGGTTTGGAAGGTTCTGTTGGAAGAGCCTTGGTGAGTTGCTGCAGTGCGTCTTGTAGGTGGTACGTACTGCTGCATCTGTGCAAGGGAGTGAATATGTATGATGGTGGATGGGGTGCCAGTCGAGTAGTCTGCTTTGACCTGGTTGGTGTCAAGACTGTTCAGTATTGTTGGAGCTGGAATCATCCAGGCAATGGAGAGTATTCCGTCATGCTCCTGATCTGTGCCTTGTGTACGGTGGACAGTTTTCGGGGAGTCAGAAGCAGATTTCTGAGCTACTCTTGTTGCCATTGTATTTATATGGCGCCTTCCAGTTTAGTTTTGGGTCAGTGGTTAGCACTAAGTTGTTAATGCGGAGGGATTCAATGATGGAAACACCATTGAATTGTCGAGGGGCAGTGATTGTCTCCTGTCTTGTTGACAACGGTATGTGAGATTGTTACTTGCCAGTAATTTGCCCAGTCTGGATATTGTCCACATCTTACTACATGGATTGCTTCAGTATCCGAGGAGTCACAAATGGTGCTTGGTCAGGTGCTGCCTTGATGAAAAAGGGCAGCCATCCATGTCTCCCACCTGGAGTTTTGTCCATGTTTGGACCAAGGCTATAGTGAGGTCAGGGGCTGAATGGACTGGGCAAAGCCCAAACTCAGCACGGTGGACAGTTATTATTGACTAAGTCAACATGATTGCTGGCCCTCTTGCTGAGATACTTGTATCATCAATAGTCACAGGTGAGGTGCCGAAAGACTGGAAGTTGGCTAACGTGGTGCCACTATTTAAGAAAGGTGATGGGGACAAGCCAGGGAACTATAGACTAGTGAGTCTGACGTCGGTGGTGAGCAAGTTGTTGGAGGGAATCCTGAGGGACAGGATGTACATGTATTTGGAAAGGCAAGGGCTGATTAGGGATAGTCAACATGGCTTTGTGTGTGGGAAATCATGTCTCACAAACGATTGAGTTTTTTGAAGAAGTAACAAAGAGGATTGATGAGGGTAGAGCGGTGGACGTGATCTACATAGACATCAGTAAGGCATTCGACAAGGTTCCAATGGGAGACTGATTAGCAAGGTTAGATCTCATGGAATACAGGGAAGACTCGCCATTTGGAGACAGAACTGGCTCAAATGTAGAAGACAGAGGCAGGTGGTGGAGGGTTATTTTTCAAACTGGAGGCCTGTAACCAGTGGAGTGCCACAGGGATCGGTGCTGGTCCTCTACTTTTTATCATTTATATAAATGATTCGGATGTGAGCATAAGAGGTACAGTTAGTAAGTTTGCAGAAGTCACCAAAATTGGAGGTGTAGTGGACAGTGAAGAGGGTTACCTCAGATTACAACAGGATCTTGATCAGATGAGCCAATGGGCTGAGGAGTGGCAGATGGAGTTTAATTCAGATAAATGCGAGGTGGTGCATTTTGGGAAAGCAAATCTTAGCAGAACTTATACACTTAATGGTAAGGTCTGAGGGAGTGTTGCTGAACAAAGAGTCTTTGGAGCGCAGGTTCATAGCTCCTTGAAAGTGGAGTCACAGGTAGATAGGATAGTGAAGAAGGCATTTGGTATGCTTTCCTTTATTGGTCAGAGTACTGAGTACAGGAGTTGAGAGGTCATGTTGCAGCTGTGCAGGACATTGGTTTGGCCACTGTTGGAATATTGCATGCAATTCTGTTCTCCTTCTTATCAGAAGGAAGTTGTGAAACTTGAAAAGGTTCAGAAAAGTTTTACAAGGATGTTGTCATGTTTGGAGGGTTTGAGCTGTAGGGAAGAGGTTGAATAGCCTGGGGCTGTTTTCCCTGGAGCGTCGGAGGCCGAGGGGTGACCTTAGAGGTTTATGAAGTCAAAAGGGGCTTGGATAGGATAAATAGACAAGGTCTTTTCCCTGGGGTGGGGGAGTTCAGAACTAGAGGCCATAGATTTAAGGTGAAAGAGGAAAGATATAAAAGAAACCTAAAGGGCAATTGTTTCATGCTGAGGGTGGTACGTGTATGGAATGAGCTGCCAGAGGAAGTGGTAGAGGCTGGTACAATTGCAACATTTAAAAGGCATCTGAATGGGTGTATGAATAGGAAGGGTTTGGAGGGTTAGATTAGATTACATTACAGTGTGGAAACAGGCCCTTCGACCCAACAAGTCCACACCGACCCGCCGAAGCGTAACCCACCTATACCCCTACATTTACCCCTTACCTAACACTACGGGCAATTTAGCATGGCCAATTCATCTGACCTGCACATCTTTGGACTGTGGGAGGAAACCGGAGCACCCGGAGGAAACCCACGCAGACATGGGGAGAGCGTGCAAACTCCACACAGTCAGTCGCCTGAGGCGGGAATTGAACCCGGGTCTCTGGCGCTGTGAGGCAGCAGTGCTAACCACTGTGCCATCGTGCCGCCCACAATGGATCCAGGTGCTGGCAGTTGGGACTAGATTGGGTTGGGATATCTGATCGGCATGGATGAGTTGGACCGAAGGGTCTGTTTTCGTGTTGTACATCTCTATGACTCTAAGTGACACTTCATAACATTGTTATCAACACGTTCCCCCATTTGTGGATGATGGTGAGTGGACTGTTTAGTCAGGTTAGATTTGTCGTGTTTTAATGAACACGACATATCTGACCTATTTTCCACACTGTCGGTAGGTGCCTGAGTTGAAGTTGAAGAAGGGCTTATGCCTGACACGTTGATTCTCCTGCTCCTTGACCTGCTGCGCTTTTCCAGCAACACATTTTTCAACTCTAATCTCCAGCATCTGCAGTCCTCACTTTCTCCTGAGTTGAAGCTGTATTGAAACAGTTTGTCTAGGGGTGTGACAAGTTCTGAAACACAAGCTTTCAATACTGTTGCCAGAATGTAGTTAGTGCTAATAGACTTTGTAGCAGTTGATAATTTTCAACCATTCCTTGATGTCACGTGGAATGAGTTGTTGCTGGCTGGCATTGGTGATGCTGGCGAGTTCCAGAGGTAGTCAGAGCTGGATCTCGGACTCTGCATTTCTGGATGAAGATGCTTGCAAATGTTAGCCTAATCTTTTGCACTGACGTGCTGGGCTCCTCAGTCTTTGAGGATTAGGATGTTTCTGGAAGCAGTACCTTAAGTGTTTTTTTTCATCCATTTGCCTAAAACAATTCACAGCTGGATGTGGCAAGTCTGATTGTGGGATCATTAGCCCTGTCTGTCACACACTGCTATGTGCTTGGCATGCACAGAGTTCCTGTGTTGTACTTGACCAGGTTGACAGTTCACTTTTGTTTAAGACATTCCTGGTAGTGCTTCTCCTGGCATGCCCTCCTATATTTTTCATTGAACCAGGATTGACCTTCCACTGGATGGTAGTGAAAGAACGGGGGCATATGCAGTGGCATAAGATTCTGCATTGCGAATTAATAGAATTCTGCTCATGGCCCAAAGAGCCTCCTGGGTGCCTTATCTTGAGTTGCTAGATGTGTTTGAAGTCTATCTCATTCAGCATGGTAGTCGTGCCACGTGGCATGATGAAGGGTATCATTGATCTGAAGATGGACTTAGAATTCACAAAGGCCATACGGTACAACAGTCACTCCTACTGATACTATCATGGGCAGGTGTATCTACTCCAAGTAGGTTCGTGCGGATGAGGTCAGCTATATTTTATCCCTTGTCTCACCACATGCTACAGGCCTAGTCTAGCAGCTATGACATCAGTCCATAGTATGCTACCAAGCTACTCTTGCCTCCATCAGTGCAACTTCATAGTGGTGTTTAACAGAGAGAAGGATTGGGGTTTACGACCATAAGGCATAGGAGTGGAAGTAAGGCCATTCGGCCCATTGAGTCTACTCCATTTCAATCATAGCTGATGAGCATTTCAACTCCACTTACCCGCACTCACCCTGTAGCCCTTAATTCCTTGTGAGATCAAGAATTGATCAATTCTGCCTTGAAGACATTTAACATCCCAGCCTCCACTGCTCCGTGGCAATGAATTCCACAGGCCCACCACTGTCTGGCTGAAGAAATGTCTCCTTATTTCCATTCTAAATTGACCCGCTCAAATTCTACGGCTGTGCCCATGGGTCCTAGTCTCCCTGCCAAACGGAAACGGTTTGGTGATCAGTAGGTGGTAATCGGCAGGAGGTTTCTTGCCTGTGTTGATCTGATGGCCGTAATACTATTTAAGTCCAGAGTCATGTGGGAGGACTCCCAGGGCAACTTCCTTCCAATTGTATAATGCTATGCCACCACCTGCAAAGGACCTGTCCTGTTGGTAGAACAGGACATACCCAGGATTGGTGATGATGGTGTCTGAGGCACTCGGCAAATACATTCTGACTGAAGGCACTTACATGTTTAATCCTCTCTCGAAATAAAGCTCAGTCCTTGTTATCTTTACAACCTTGTCACCTTACTTCTTGTGATTTATCTGTTAACATTACTCCTCTACTCTTTGTAGCTTTTTATTTTGAAAAAGATTCCTTGTTCATCCCCCACCTCACTTTTATTTGCACAGTTAATCTGCCAGTTACATGCAAATTTATTAAGGTAATCCTGTAGTTTGACTATTTGTTTATCCCTTGTTGAAGGGGGTGGGGGTTTAGGGTGGTTGTCTTATCTGATTGTTGGTCGTTAAGGATTGTTACGTTTAGCAGGAGTGGAGCCGAAGCTCAACATCCTGGAGATTGTGAAGCCGGTTGAAACAGTTGAGGTTGTCATCGATCCTGATGCGGCACACCATGCAGGTGCCGAGGCCCAGCTTGTGGAGGAAGCACAAGTGATCACATTGGACGGCTCAAAACAACTGACAGCTATACCAGACGAGACATCTGAGCAAGTGACACGATGGGCAGCAGCCCTCGAGGGTTATCGGAAAGAGCAGGAGCATCTTGGAATACCATATGGTAGGAAATTGACTTCACGTAGAATTGTGTGTAAGCAGCATTTCAGTTCAGAAATGGGACGTTCAGTCCCAACTGGTTTATGCCAGTGACTGTTTCACATCAACCACCTTCCTTCATCTCGACCTATTAACCTATCTTTCTCTTTCTTTACCAGAAGTTACTTAGATTCTCAGGAAATGTGTGAATGCTGTTTTCCTCCACTGCTCCATGTTGTAGCAAATTGTTGAGATGTATAAGTGGGCTGTGTTTTCTCGTTTTTTTGTAAGGCTGATGTGATTGTCAGTGCCACCACTAGGTGGAGCAGAGCAACCCACAAAAGGTAAGAGTTGCATCTGACTGTGACAAAAACAACCATGTCTTTTGCTAAAAATTTATTCCAAGCAGGACACAAATAAGCAGATCACCGCAGCTTCTTGCAGTAAGTTTTTAAACTAGCTGAAATGTGCAGGAAATCACAGCAAAAACTGTAATGGGTCTGTAAACTTGTTGCAAATTGGGGCTTCTATGTCTGTTAAGTGGCTTCTGAGTTACGACACTGCAGAATTGCAAAGAAATTTACATACTGTTTCTGCCCCACTGAATTTGATTCTTCCTATTTTGACTCAATTTCCTCACTCCTCCCCAGCCTTCATTTGGTCTCTTCCCACCTACATTCACGAGTTTTTACATTACATTACATTACCTCCCCAGCCTTCATTTGGTCTCTTCCCACCTACATTCACGAGTTCTGAAGAAGAGTCACATCAGACTCGAAACATTAACTCTGTTTCTCTTTCCACAGATGAATCCAGACCTACTGAGTTGTTCCAGCATTTTCTGTGCTTGTTCCTGGAACTCCTTACCTAGCTATGCTACAGATATAACATACCGGAAAGTTTACAACAATTCAAGAAGGCAGCTCACCACGTCCATTTCCAGGGCAATCAGGAATGGGCAACAAATTTTTTGCCAGTGATGTCAACATCCCACAAGAAAAATAAAACAAAAAGTATAACGTCAACATCATGTCCATTGTGAGAAGAGAAGAAACCCTTCTATTATACTTGTTTGGCATTTTTTACTCAATGTCAAATTTACAGGGACTTCCTGAATGAGATTAGCCATTTGGATGTAATTTCAGGCTGTGATCCAGGCATAAATCTGTCTGAAGTCTTATAAAGCAGGACCTTGTAACTAGCAAGCTCTCTCTTTTATGTCTACATTGAATAGTTTTCACTATTTAAAAACTTCGATTAATTTACCAGAATGACAACAATTTGTAATTAAATACCCAGTTTAGTTCATATAATATTGAAAACTAACCGACTGTAAACATTTTCCAAATGTCACCTCCTAAGGCATTTGATCTAGAGTTATTTTTAGTCGGAATTAGGACATTATTCTAGATTTCTCTTCCTGTCCTCTTCTCAAATTCATGGTATTTCCTAAGACAAGGGGATGGACTGGAAATTCTTTCTACCCCAAGTGACAGTTGATGGTCAATATGACTAAATGAGTGCTAATTTTAATCTATTGTGGTAAAACACAGATCTTTCACTTCCGACTGTATCATAATATCTGAGTTGAAGTCAGCAGCTTGCTGTCTAGTGTGTAATGCAGCATTAACCCAGATCCTAGCACTCAAGCAGAGTGCGTTAGTATTTAAAGGTACCGTGCTATTCTGCTGAAGCATCACATTGAAATGCTGTTCTCCTCACACTCCATAAGAGTTTGCTGAGCTGCAAATATTAAGCAGGTTTGAGGTGTTTCACTTGGTCTCATTGCCCCAGACAAGGACAAGCAGCAAGCAACTGTCACTGACAATGCATTTGATGTCAGAATCGAGTTTTGTTACACAGGCTGTCATAGTCAGATGGTCAGCTGACTGTCACAGCCAAAGGCGCACATAATGGGCAATTGAACATGGTATCAAATGATGACTGACACCTAGGAAACTGTGCGCCAACAATGAGTCAACCACTTGGCAGGGGATGAAAGAGGGGGATTAAAGCCAAACCTTCAATTTAGAAAATGCTTGTTTTGGTCCACTTTGCTTTTTGAAAGCCCTGTAGGATTTTCAACAATTTATTTCCAGAGTGACTCATCAAAATCAGCTGCATCCTAGAGCTCCATAACATGACCTACCTCTCGGCAAGTGTCAACATGTTCGTGCCTGATCTGTGTTGTGAAAATTACCCAGCTTTATCTCCAGTTCCTGATGTATATATTTAAATTCCAAGTTGTTAAGACCAAGAGTGGGATTGGTGCAATAGTTAGATTATGACCTTCTGTTAGGAACTCAGGATCTGGAATCACTTGTTGCGTGTGAGGAGTACTAGAGGAAAGAAGTCACTAGTAGATGTTGTCTGTAGGGCCCGTAACAGTAACCACAATGTAGCACAAACTATACAGGATGCAATCTTGAGTACTCATGACAAAGGTATGGCAATAATCATGAGTGAGTTGAACCTACCTATAAACTGGAAAAATCAGATTGGCAATATTAGCCTGGGTGCAAAGTTGCTAGACTGCGT
The DNA here is from genome assembly GCF_004010195.1 of Chiloscyllium plagiosum. Lineage (NCBI taxonomy): Eukaryota > Metazoa > Chordata > Chondrichthyes > Orectolobiformes > Hemiscylliidae > Chiloscyllium > Chiloscyllium plagiosum. The sequence goes on along the minus strand of NC_057721.1, from coordinate 73,500,068 downwards.
TCAAGCGTTTCGTAGAGCAGAACATTTTGGAACCGCCCAGAGAGCAGCTTATGTTCAGATTGTATTGTGAAATGTGACAGGGTTATTTAATGATCTCCGAGTTAAAGCAGCTTCTTAATAAGCAAAAAAACGTTATCACGTGGATGGTAATGTGGAATTCAAAATAGAAACAAATTAGCCATGATCTCAATAGTTGGATAGGTTCAAGGGCCTAAACAGTCTGCTTCTGTTCCTGTTTTGCACAACCATGTGTTTGAAAGACCAGGCCAATAAAGCAAAAATGTAACTGCAACCATACAGGTCAGGACATCAGGTTCTCACTTAGTTTTGTCCTATCTTGCTTTCGAATCAGAGTTGGCATTGCAGATACTGCATTGATTAGCTCAAAAGTCACAAAGTTGAAAATGGCTCGTTGGATTACCGATACTTCTAACTTCTTGGGATGTTAACATTTCTGGCAAGACCAGCATTTATTGTCCATCACTAATTACCCTTGATAGGATGGTGATGAACCACCTTCTTGAACTGCTGCACTCCATGGGGTGTAGTTATACCCACAGGGAGGAATTTGATGCCCTACCCAGAGGGGAGTTGGTAGTGGAGAGAATTTAATAGAATAGAAAGCCCACCATCTTCCCACTTCTAACCCAAATAAGCCCAGAGCAGAAATACATGTCAATAGCCATCCTTCAATCAGTTGAGGTCCTTAAATTGAGACCTTCAGGTCACAGTTAATGGTGACATATTGTAGGGTGGGTTCTTCCCACAAACCAGAAAGCAAACTCTGTTATAGTTTGCTTGAGTTCTTGGCTAGGGAGGGGGAGCATCCTCAGTCAAAGACTTTTGGTGTCTGATGGTGGGACTCAACCCAGTCACATCCATGTCCTTCCTCCTGGCAGCCCTTGTCCCTCCCAACTCCCCACCCACCTCGCTCACCTTTGTCCTTCACCCAAGTCTCTGATAAACGCATAACTAACAACTCCGAGTGCTCACTTGGTAGCTGTCAGGGCAGTGTGGGGCATGGGCTCTCCTCTGATTCTTGCAACTGTCATCAGGCAGCAGATTAGATCGCTATCGCGTGGGTTAAAACTCCCCCCAGTGTGTTGCAAGGGAACGGTTAATATATCATAAATCATCCTCTGTCTCGAGGAACACCCAAAGAAGAATATGTATTTCAGTGGGAAGGAAATTCTTCATGCATTTATCACCAATTTTAAACAAAGACCACAACTGTCACACTGATTATAGTGCAGAATATATCTAGTGTCACTGCTCTGGGTTTCCTTTTGGTTTCATCAAAAACATTCTGCCTGTTTGCAGGGGCAGGATTTGTTCCTTGTGTTTACTGAAATCAAATGTTATTATTTAGTAGGTTAAGATAACCTCCTTCCTCGTATTTGTGAAGCTTCAGTGGAATGTTTCTTTCCTGCCTTTCATTTCCCTGGTGAAGTTTTTAATGAATCTACTTGCAGCATCACCACACTTCATGCCTGTGTTGGGTATTCTATGAACTGTGTTACAATTGCAGGTTACGAAATTATTCTTCAAAAGCTGTGCTTTCAGATAGGGCATTCAAATGCACTTCATCTAGTTGTTGTCTGTACTTTTATGCTTCAGATCCAGTTCAGTGGTCGGCAGACCAGGTGTTGCATTGGGCCATCTGGGTAATGAAAGAGTTTACCATGATTGACGTGGATATCAAAGAGCTGAACGTTCTGGGGAAAGACCTGTGTGCCCTGAGCCAGGAGGAATTCCTGCAGAGAGTACCAAAAGGAGAAATTCTTTGGAGCCATTTGGAATTGCTGAGAAAGTGTGAGTAAATCCTAGACTGTGTTCTTGCCAGCTGACTGAAGATTAAAATCTTGATCACCTGAACTTACTTTCACAGAGAGTCAAATTGTTTCACCAGCAATCAAACTGACACAGGCTGTGTCCTGCTTTTAGCCAGGAATATTGTTAGCCAACAAATCACCAAAAGTGGACTGTTTGCTGATAGTTGCACAGTGTTCGCTCACCATTTGCAATTTCTCAGACACTGAAGCAGGTCATATTGAAATGCAGGAGAAAGTGAGGATTACAGATGCTGGAGATCACAGTCGACGAATGTGGAGCTGGAAAAGCACAGCCGGTCAGGTAGCGTCCGAGGAGCAGGAAAATCAACATTTTGAGCATAAGCCCTTCGTCAGGAATGAGACTTGTGGCCTTAGGGCACTGAGCGATACGTGGGGATGGGGTGTTCAGAGAGGACGGTGGAGCGTAAAGGTCAGAACTCCACCAAGGACATGCAAGTGCTGGGTCGCCTTCACCGCTAAACCCTAACTACCCGACACCTGGAGGAAGAATGCTTCATCTTCTATCTTGGGAACCTCCAACCACACGGGATCCATGTGGATTTCACCAGTTTCCTCATTTCTCCTCCTGTCACCTTGTCCCAGATCCAAACTTCCAACTTGGCACCACCCTCTTGAACTGTCCTACCTGTCCATCTTCCTTCCCACCTATCTGCTCCACCCTCCTCTCTGACCTATCACCTTCACCCCCACTTCATTTACCTATGACATTCCCAGCTACCTTCCTCGCCACCCCCGCCTTCCATTTATCTCTCAGCTCCTTGGGCCACAAGCCTCATTCCTGATGAAGAGCTTATGTCCAAAACGTCCATCCTGCTCCTCGGATGCTGCCTGACCTGCTGTGCTTGTCCAGCTCCACACTCTTCGACCAACATCTTCAAATGCAGCATGACCTGGATAGTAATCAGGCTCAGACTAATTAGTGGCAATTAACATTCCTGTCACACAAGTCCTAGAACAATGAGAATCTAACCTTTACTACTTGATGTTCAATGGCATTACCATTGTTGAATCCCTCATTATCAATTTGCAGAAACTGAAACTAGGCCAGCAATATAAATACTCTAACTACAAGAACAAGTCAGAAACTGAGAATTCTGCAATGAATAATTCACCTCCTGATTGCCAGTGCCTGTTAGTCATCTAAAAGGCACCTGTCAAACATTTGATGGAATATGGAATACATTCCACTGAATGGTCACACCTCGAACAACACTCCAGCACGACACTAACTAGGATAAAGCAGCTGCTTGATCGACATCCTATCCACTGTCTTCGATATTCAGTAATGCACTGTGACAGCAGTGTGTGCCAGCTATGTGATGCACTGCAGTAACTCACCAAGGCTCGTCTAACAGTACCTTCCAAAAGGCCAAGAAGAACAAGGTCACCAGATACATGGAAACGCCATCAATGCAATTTGCCCTGTAAAGTGTAAACCATCCTGAATTGCAACTATGCTTCCATTCCTTCACTGTCACCGGGTTACTAGCCTGAAACTGCCGAACAGCACTAACAGTGTAGCTGGGTAGACTGTAAATCACCATCACCTTCTGGAGGGTAATTTAAGATTGGCAATTAGCAATTGGCACTTGCTTAGCCAGTGACACCCATATGTCACGAGTGAACAAAAACAAACCATACGTTCAGACTCCTGTTTCTTTCCATTAAATTCAAAATCTTGTTTTCTTTCTATCTTGTCCCATTTATCTTTTTCTTGCTCACTCTCCCTCACCTATTTCATATTTAGTTTTGTATAATCAGTTTTATCTGATTCCCTGGGTTAATGGGTAAGAACAAAGATCATGATGTTAATAGGTTGTTTAAATTTAGATGTGCAGTGGAGCCTGACCCTGTCCCAGCTCAATAGCCATGCATACTTCATAGAATCATACAGAACAGAAGAGGCCTTTTGGCCCATTATCCATCTTTAATTGCCTGAAGAAGGGCTTATGCCTGAAACATCGATTCTCCTGCTCCTTGGATGCTGCCTGACCTGTTGCACTTTTCCAGCAACACATTTTTCAGCTTTGAGAAGGTAGTGTTGTGCTGACACCATTTCAGTCAGTGTGATGAGGTTACTCTCTCACTCCTAATCAGATTACATTCATTGCTTTCTTGGGATTTTGATCCAATGACGATCACATTTTTTCACAATCAGGTACTGAGACATGAAAAAGAACTTGAAAACAGTAGGGTTTTGACATCTCTTGTAGATGGTGGAGGTCATATATTTGGGAGCTGTTGTCAAATAGAGGTGTGTGCATGCATGGGTGTGCAGTCTTCCTCTTGCTGTAACCCTGATTGGTTCTTCAAGTTGAACCCCTTGAAGCCTCCAATGTTGACCCTTTTCTAGCATCTCAGTCATCCCTGCTGAACACCTAACTTAGCACAGAACTGTAACTGAAGGTAGTACATTCACTGGTAATGTAAAATCTTGTACCTTTAGCAGAATTGCAGTTTGAATTTGGGCCAACTGTGAAGTAGATGTTCCTCCAGAAGAGGATTAAAATTCTTTGGTTCTTTGAATTAATGAAGTCTGTTTCTACTTTACAGATGTGTTAGCAAGCCAAGAACAGACAGGTGAAATTGCAACCGTTACTATTGACCAACGTGAGTACTTAACTCAATACATCTTGCTGCGTTAGGAGGGGAAGATATTTTGTGTATCTTGTTATTTGTCTAACATTTTATGTAATATGTAATAAATCCCCTTGCTGATTCCATTATTGTCATAGAATTCCAAGATGTTTTGGGAACTTACTTTTGCATTTTTACCATTTTTATATTTGACTCCATGTATATACAGTGACGGAGATTGTGTTATTTGAGGTTTTGGAATTTTTGGTGTTATGGGCTCATGTTCAATTATTCTTTCCAGTTTGCCATGTAAATCTGAAATCTAAGCTTTGCTTATTGTTCAAACAATGTGTTTGCACATGACTGCAGCTGTGGGAATGGTTAGGATGTTGTGCACAGCAATCCCTTGAAGCGGTTACTTATACCTGCTAAATATAAGTTAAGACTGATGCACATCCCTCGGATTCAACGCCAGAAGAAGACCTTTTCATGCTATCAGATTGAGTCAGATTCAGACTGTCATCACTGATGTATTCTATTGTGTGTTGATCTTTTAATCATTTGGTTGTTTGAAAATGACAAGAGCCTCCGCTGTGGGATGCTTCCAAGTGAACCTTTCAGAATGAGTAATTGACACTTCAGAAGGAGTGTTGTTTTTCTTTTGATAAATTTCAGCATAGACTTACATTTGCTTTCTAAAATAATTAAATTAATGTTTTGGCATTCGTCCGAAAATAATCAGGTGGTTGTTATTAATTCCAATAGCCACAGAATATTTATGTTTGTAATGAAGAACAAAAGTGTTGCCTATCAAATTCAGATTGTCACCAAGAATTCACTTGGGGAATGCTAAAGGCACTTCTTCACCCAGTGTACAGGGAGATTATGTAATTTGATTTGACAGGGAGTTGAGCTGAATAGCGTAGATGTATTTTAAGAGGAAACAAGTAAGCATATGTGAGAGAAGGGAATAGAACGTTATCCTGGTAGTAAAATAAAAAAGGATGCGAGCAGGCTTTAGTGGAGCCAAAACATCAGCGTGGATCAGTTTTGCTGCATCGCTTGTTTCTGCTGTATATTTCATGTATAATGGTTATGTTGGTTACTGTGTAATCTAGAGATGGGAGTTCAGATCTCGCCACTGGTTAGAGAGTCTAGAACCAGTGGCACTATTTCAAAAGTAAGGGGGATGCCACTTAGGTCGGATAAACAAAGAAATTTATTTCTAGCATCAGAGAGATCTACAGCACAGGAAAACCCATTGAGTCAGCGACAATCAAAAACAAGCACCTAATTATTTTAATCCCATTTTCCAGCGCTTTGGCATTGGGAGAAAGTGAGGACTGCAGATGCTGGAGATCAGAATCAAAAAGTGTGGTGCTGGAAAAGGACGGCAGGTCAGGCAGCCTCTGAGGAGCAGGAGAATCGACATTTTGGGCATAAGCTCTTCATCAGGAATGTGGCCACTTTCCTGATGAAGGGTTTGTGCCCGAAATGTCGATGCTCCTGCTCCTCGGATGCGGCCTAACCTCCTGTGCTTTTCCAGCGCCACACTTTTCATGCCTTGGCATTGCAAGTGTCTATCTAAATGCTGCTTCAATGTTATGAGGCTTTCTGCCTCTACCACCCTCACAAGCAGTGAGTTCCAGATTCCCACCTCCCTCTGGTTAAAATGCTTTTCCTCACATTCCCTCCAAACTGCCTTTCTCTTACCTTAAATCTATGCCTCCATTGATCCCTCCACCATGGGGAAAGGTTCCTTCCTCTCTTCTATCAGCAATAGAACCAATGGGAGGGGAATCCTGCTTGGCTTCATCCTCACCAATTTAGAACATAGAACAGTACAGCACAGAACAGGCCCTTCAGCCCACGATGTTGTGCCGATCACTGATCCTCGTGTATGCACCCTCAAATTTCTGTGACCATATGCATGTCCAGGAGTCTCTTAAATGTCCCCAGTGATCCTGCCTCCATAACTGCTGCTGGCAACGCATTCCATGCTCTCACAACTCTCTGTGTAAAGAACCCGCCTCTGACATCCTCTCTATACTTTCCTCCAACCAGCTTAAAACTATGACCCCTCGTGTTAGTCATTTCTGCCCTGGGAAATAGTCTCTGGCTATCGACTCTATCTATGCCTCTCATTATCTTGTATACCTCAATTAGGTCCCCTCTTCTTCTTTTCTCCAATGAAAAAGTCCGAGCTCAGTCAACCTCTCTTCATAAGATAAGCCCTCAGTCCAGGCAGCATCCTGGTAAACCTCCTCTGAACCCGCTCCAAAGCATCCACATCTTTCTTATAATAGGGCGACCAGAACTGGAAGCAGTATTCCAAGTGAGGTTTAACCAAAGTTTTATAGAGCTGCAACAACATCTCACGACTCTTAAACTCAATACCCCTGTTAATGAAAGCCAAAACACCATATGCTTGCTTAACAACCCTGTCCACTTGGGTGGCCATTTTAAGGGATCTATGTACCTGCACACCAAGATCCCTCTGTTCCTCCACACTACCAAGTATCCTATCCTGTACTCAGCTTTCACATTCGACCTTCCAAAATGCATCACCTCGCATTTATCCAGGTTGAACTCCATCTGCCACCTCTCAGCCCATCTCTGAATCCTGTCAATGTCC
>NC_057721.1:73455929-73491047 GCF_004010195.1 Chiloscyllium plagiosum | reverse complement strand
GGTAGGCAGATCTTCCTCGACAATGGAAGCTTCTGTAGCTGTGATACCCTCTCTGATTAGCAGTGCTACACCCCCTCCTCTTTTTTTCCCCCTCCCTATTCTTTTTAAATGCTCTAAACCCTGCAACACCCAACCATTCCTGCCCCTGAGAAACCCATGTCTCTGTTATGGCCACAACATCATAGCACCAGGTACTGATCCATGCTCTAAGTTCGTCACTTTTATTCCTGATACTCCTTATGTTAAAGCAAACGCATTTTAACTGATACCTTGGTTCCTTGCCAGGAAAATCTTTCCCACGAGCTGGTCTGCCTCTTGCTATTGCCTCATCTGCATCAACTCTCACCTCCGGTATACAGCTCAGGTTCCCAAACCCCTGCCATACTAGTTTAAACCCTCTCGAACAACACAAGCAAACCTTCCACTACTAGTTTAAACCCTCTCGAACAACACAAGCAAACCTTCCACCCAGGACATTGGTCCCCTTCCATTTCAGATGCAACCCGTCCTTCTTGTACAGGTCCCACCTTCCCCAGAAGGCATCCCAATTATCTACATTTCTGAAGTCCTCCCTCCTACACCAGCTGCGCAGCCACGTATTAAACTGCGCCCGCTCCCTGTTCCTCACTTTGCTATGTTGTGGCAAGTTTGTCCATCTAAGGTTACATTAGTGGGAGTGACCACTGCACTTCCATTATGTTGTGTTCCTGTACTAAACCGAGTTAGCAACTCAAAACTGGGCATCCTTGAGGTGCTGCAGGCCTTCAGCAGCTGAACCGTGTTCAACCAATCTGAGGAGTATAGAAGAACATGGCACAGGTTGACAATGAGCTATAGCACAGTGGTGTTCGTGCTAAACTAGCAAGTAGCATGCAATAGACTGCGCTAAACTATTCCACAACTTGCAAGTCAGACCTTTGTTCTGCAGAGTTGCTACATCCAGTCATGAGTACTGTTTGATAATTAAATTACTAAGGAGACTAGGAACCCCTATGAATGCCCTCAATGCTGGTATAACACAGTGCGTCAGTGCAAATGACTTCAATCAAAGTGTCAAATGCATAAGACACTTCTCCTGAATTCTGCTTCCCCTCCCATTCACCAAAGCAACCTTCAACCAACCTGATTCACTCCATATGAACGCAATGGATGCAGCATATGCTGTGCACCCTGACAACATTCCTGTCTGAAGACTTGGACTCCACAAATAGCCATGCCTGTCGTCAAGGTGTTCCAGTACAACAATGACAGTCACATCTACCTGCCAATGTGGAAAGTTGTCCAAACATGTCCTGTCCATTAAAAGCAGAGCAAATAAAATTAAGACAATTGCTGCCCAGTCAATCCGCTGTCAGTCCTCTGCAAGTGGTTAACAATGCTGTCCAGAGGCAGCTGCACAGCAACAACCTGCTCACTGTTGCTTGCTTTGGGTTCTGCAAGACTACTTGACACAATATCTCCTAACAGCCTTGGCTTTTAATATCAAAGTAGCATTTGACTGAATGTGGCATCAGGGGACCCAAGTCAAGTTGAGGTCAATAGGAATTGGAAGTGGAGGGTATATTCATTGGTTAGAATTACCCCTAGTACAAAGGAAGGTGGTTGTGGGTGTTGGAGGAAAATCATCTCAGCTCTGGCCATCACTTTCTCAGGTCACTGTCATTAGGGCAGCCATCTTGGGATGCTTCTTCAATGATATTTCTTCCAATAGAAGGTCAGAGGCAGGACAGTCTGCCCCTCACCTCATGACTCCCAAAGCCTGTACAACATCTGTGAGACACTAATGAAGAGTGTGATGGAATACTCTCCTTGCTTGGTCGGATCCACTATAACAGTCCTGAACACTCAACACCATCCAAAACAAAGCAACTCTCCTGATTATTAGGCCATCCACCTTAAACATTCACAAATAAAAACATATATTTGGAAAAATTCAGCAGATCTGGCAGTGTCTGTGGAGCAAAAGCAAAGTTAATGTTTCGAATCCAGTGACTGACAGTCCAGTTCTGCAGAAATGTTAACTGGACCCGAAATGTTAACTCTACTTTCATTTCCACAGATGCTGCCAGATCTTTGAGTTTTTCAAGCAATTTCTGTTTTTGTTTCTGATTTCCAGCATCTGCAGTTCTTGTTTTTTTTTTAAACCTTACGCATTCCCACAATGCAACGCAGTATACTATTTACAAAATGCTTTGCAGTAACGTGCCACTGGGTTCTTCAGCAACACATTCCAAACCCATGAACCGTGAGCAGAAGGATAAGGACAGCAAGCTTGTGACAATGTCATTTGCAGGTTTTTACTCAAATTAAGTTCAGTCTTCACCTGGAAATATATTGTCTGTACCTTTTGACTTTATCTGTACACGAGCTATGTCCCCTGTAGCTTTGTGGATTTACCTTCAGCGTGCAGGCTGCTATGTACCTTTTCAATGAAAATTAGAAATGGCTAATAAATGCTGATCTTACTGTAATATCTGCATTCTTTGCACGTTGAGACTATGATGCTTTTGTGTGACTGTATACAGTAATTAAGGCAAATTGCACAGGTACATTTGCATCTAAATGTACAAGTGAGAAAGGTATGTTGAGGAATGAGATGAAATAGGAGAAGAGGAAGTTCAGGAATAAATGTGAGCACAGAGCAATTGGGCTGAATGGTCTGTTCATTAAATTCTATCCAGAAATCCCCTACAGCATTGCTCTGCTCGGAGTGGGATGTACTGTTTATAATGACAGACGTATTTATGAAATAACATTCCGTAAGATATTCTACAAAGGTGAACCTTTTAAGGCCGCAGTGTACTTTCTGTAAGTATAGCCTGAGGTCAGTCAGACTTTGATTACTCTTCAGTGATGAAGGATTGGAAGGTACTTGTAAATTTCAGTTGCAGGTCATGATAACATTTTTATCCTTTGAAGTGTGACAGACATTGTCGATTGGTATAAGAGTTTCTGCATTGTGCCTCTGAAAGAGAAAGAGCTGCTGAGATTTAAGTGCTGCATCTGGTGTTCATGTAATGAACAAACAGTTCTGTAAATTATGGATTTCATTGTGTGAGCTGAACATTTCCAGCCACTGTGCACCATCTGCTTGATGCAGCACATTTAAACTTGAATGCTTTTTTTTCAGCTGTCCAAATAATTCCTGCAACTGTGCAGTCAACAACTCCCACCACCATAAAAGTCTTTACTGGAACACCCAAGTCTGCCAAAGTCCCACGTGCCCCAAGGATCTCTGGGGAAGACAGAAGTTCTCCTGGGAATAGGACCGGTAAGGAGTTGCTGGTATACTGAGTACGTTTCAGTGTTAGGATGATGATCCTTGAGCAATATAGGGTTTTCATTGTGCTTATAAGAGCTAGAGTAATCAATTCAGCCTCTCATCCATGCTTTGCCTTGACTGCATTTGCACAGGTTTCTTTTTACTTTCAGGCTGAACCTTCATAACTCTCCTGTGGGCTTTGTGCCATTGCTCCTGCTATCACTTACATTAGCATGCAGCTAAGGTAACTCCTTGCCATTTCCTATTGCATTTATTGGTCCTTAAATCTTTTGATCTGTGTTCATCCAACCCCAGTTCTTTCTCCATGCAATTAGTGACAGAACCTTTAGTCACCTCCTATCTGCATCTTCTTTTATAGCATTCCCACTTTTTTGAGCATGCTCTTGGTCATTTTTCCTATTTCTACAACTGTGGCTTAGTGTCTGTCCGTTCATCTTTTTTGGTTATTCACCTCACCCTAAATGGCCTCCTTCTATTCAAACTAAAGGTTGGTGCAGCAAAATAAGGGCTAATGGAGTTGGGTGATGACATATTACATATCACTTACTAAAGTGCCACGTTTTCAAGTTGGCAGGCAGTTATTAGAGTCCACATGGATCAATGCTTGGCCTCCACTCTTAACAATCTGTGTCAACAACTTAGATGAAGAGGCTTGGCTCTTGTGGCAAAGTAGTAGTGTCCCTACCTTTGGGCCGGAAAGTCTGAGTTCAAGTCTCACCGACTCCAGAGATGTAAAGTAATATATATGAACAGGTTAATTTTGTTTTAAAATGTGGATTTGTGGTGCAATTCTCTCTTTATCTCATGTTCTCTCACTCTGTGTTCTCTTTCTCTCTCACTCTTGTGTTCTCTGTGTTTCCCCCCGCATTCTTGCTGTGCTCTCTCCCCTCACCCTCACAAACTCCCAGTCCTGTAAGAAGTATATATGTTTCTATTAGATCATCTCTTGTTCTTCTGAACTCTAGAGAATAAAAGCCCAGTTAGTTTAATCTTTCATCTTAGGACAATCCCTCAATTAGTTTGGTGACTTTGTTGCCCTCCCTCTGCAATGAGCTCATCTGTGTATAGGTAAGATGACGATACTCCAGATATGGTCTCAGCAAGGATCTGTATTGTTAAAGTGAGACTTCTTTATTTCTATTCTCTTTATTCCTACTCCTATTTGTAAGGGTCAATGTACCAATTGCCTCCTTAATTGTTCAATGTATCTGCAAGTTAACGTTCAGTGACTCATGAACAAGGACACTCAAGTGCCCTTGAAGGTCAATAGTTCCCAATCTCTCACCATTTAAGAAATATTCTCTATGTTTTTAATTTTATATCAAAGTAAATAACCACCTTTCCCCATGTTATATTCTATCTGCCATAAACTTGGCACTCACTTAGCATCTCCAAATCCTCTTGAATCATCTTCGTAACGTCATCACAGCTTAAATTTCCACGTGGTTTTTAGTCATCTGCAAATTTGGAAATATTATATCTCGTCTCATCATCCAGTCATTGGTATAGAATGTGAATAGCTGGGAGCTAACACTGATCCTTGCTGTACTATTCTGCTGCCAATGTTAAGCTAAAGCCACTTACTCTTACTGTTCATTTGCTGCCCAGCAACTTGTTGTCAATTCATTTTGGCATATCTCTTTCACTTCACCCCCTTTCACTCCAATTTTGTTTACTGATTTCCTGTATGGGACATTAGCAAAAGCTTTATGAAAATCTAAATAGATCACATTCACTAGTTCCCCCTTATCTATTGTGTTAGTTGTATTCATAAAAAGAGCTTCAAAGGTTTTGTTAAGGATGATGTCCTTTTCTTAAATCCATATTGACTCTGCCAATCCTACTATTCCACTCCAGAACATCCCAGATGGCCTCCTACTTCAAAGATTGCAATTTCCCCTCCCATGTGATCAACAATGCCCTCCAGTGCAGCTCCTCCAATTCCCGCACCTCCAGCCTTGAATCCCACCCCTCCAACCACAACAAGGATAGAGCCCCTGATCCTCCCTCCCAGCCCACCAATCTCCAGATATAACGCATCATCCTTCAACATTTCCGTCACCTGCAGTCAGACCCCACCACCAGGGATATGTGTCCGTCCCCACCCCTATCAGCATTCTGCAGAGACCATTCCCTCTGCAGCTCCCTCATTAGGTCCATGCACCCCACCAGCCCGCCGGTGTACTCCTGGCATCTTGCCCTGCACCACAAGAGATGTAAAACCTGCACCTTTCACCTCCATCCAAGGCCCTAAAGGATCTTTCCATATCCTGCAGAGAGTTCCTACACATCCAAACACCTCATGTACTGTGTCCATTGCTCTTGATCTGGTCTCCTCTGCATTAGGGAGACAGGATGCCAACTTGTGGAACGGTTCAAAGAACATCTCCAGGCCACAAGTACCCAACAACCCCACCGCTCTGTGGCTGACTACTTTAACTCCACCTCCCCCACTCCGCCAAGGACATGCAAGTCTGAGGCCACCTCCACTGCCAAATTCAAGCCACCCGATGCCTGGAGAAAGAACACCTCATCTTCCATCTTGGGACCCTCCAATCACATGGCATCAATGTCAATTTCACCAGTTTCCTTATCTCCCCTCCCTCTACCATATCCCAGATCCAACCCCCCCAACTCGACACTGCCTTCTTGAACTATCCTACCTGTCCATTTTCCTTCCCGCCCACTTATCTGCTCCACCCTTTGCTCCAACCTATCACTATCATCCCCCACCTTCATCTCCCTATCACCTTCCAAGTCCTCCCCCACCCCCCCCCTCCCGTTTATCTCTGAGCCCCCCACATTCCTGATGAAGGGCTTATGCCCAAAATGTCGACTGTCCTGCTCCTCCGATGCTGCCTGGCCTGCTGTGCTTTTCCACAACCACACTCTTTGAACCTGATCTCCAGCACCTGCAGTCCTCACTTGCTCCCAAACCTACCATTGTTTCGAAGTGCCCACCTGTAACGTTCTTACTTGTCGAGTGTAACGTTTTCGCTCGAGTTCAGAAGAATGCAGGTGAACTGATTGAAATAGAAGATCCTGAAGGGGCTTTACGGCAGGGGGGTGGGGAGAGCGATTTTATTTTCACTTGACTCTCAAATCTAGAACATTGGCCGCAGTCTCACAATAAGGGTTCAACTATTTTGGACTGAGATGAGGAAACATTTCTTCAACCAGCAGGTAGAAAAGCATCATAGAGTAAAATACATGAAGTGTAGATGCAGGACATTTGTACCATCAAGTCCACACTAGCCCTTTGAACAGCATCCCCCCCCAGGCCTTATTTCCATAACCCTGCATTTCCCATTGCTAATCCACCTAACTTGCACATCCCAGGGCACTATGGGCAATTTCCTATGGCCAATCTGCCTAACCTGTACACCTTTTGGACTGTGGGAGGAAACTGGAGCAACCGGACAAAACCCACACATTCACGGGGAGAATGTGCCAACTCCACACAGACAGTCACCTGAGGCTGGAATCAAACCCAGGTCCCTGGCGCTGTGAGGCAGCAGTGCTAACCACTGAGCCTTATGGATTTTTGGAATTGTCGTGCAGGATTTCTAATCTTTCGGGGAAATTAAGGGATATGTGGAGTGAGTAGGGAAATGAAGTTAAGGTCAGGGAATCAATCATGATGGTGTTGAATGGTGGCGCAGGCTTTGCCAACTGAGTGTCTGTTCCTGTTCCAATTACCTATGTCCTCCTTCTGTGCTGCATTGTTCTATTCTGAGATTCTGCTTTCTTTTCATATTTCTTGATACCCTCACCTAACAAAAATCTATTTATCTCAGTCTTGAAACTTGCAATTAACCCAGTATTCAAAGACTTTCATTCATATATGACCTGGCTCCAAGATTGCAATTCTTGATTTTCCCCCACTGGAGGAAATTATATTTCTCTATCTATTTTATTGAATCCTTTCATCATTTTAAATACCTGCTGAAATAATCTTGCAACCTTCTAAGATGAAGGAATTACAAACCAGATTTATGCAACCTGTCATCATTATTTAACCTTTCAGCTGCACAGTCATTCTGCTGAATCTGCACTGTACCCTTTCCAAGGCCAGTCCTTCTCTAGCTGTCTGAATGATGCAAGCCAACATCCCTTTAGTGTTTTGGATACTTTTGTACTTAGGTTTTAGCTTTTTGTGATTTTTGCACAAGAACACCTCAATTGTTCTCTCTTCATTTAAGAATATGTTCCAAAATTCACATTCACCACATTTAACTCCACCTATCAAAGTCCGGCCAGTCACTTAGTCTGTCTGTATCCCTTTTCAGCTTCTGCTCCCCTCCACAAAACGTACTGTTTTCTGGCTAAGTGCCACCTGATCACCTGAATATTCAACACTTAGTCCATTATCCAAGTGATTAATAAAGATCCTGAGGAGCAGAAACCCCAGATCAAACCCATGGGGAGCACTACTTTTTCACTTCCTGCCAATAATGAATGAAGCCCTTATCTGAATTCTGTACCCTGTATTCACTGAGTATAAGGTTATCTCCATTTCCATGCACTCTTGTTTTTGCTAACCTCGTTACAAACTAATGCCTCACCTTTTAGGGGACATGGGTGTAGCTGGCTGGTCAGTATTTTTTGCCCATCCTTAGTTACTCCTGAGAAGGTGGTGCTAATCCATGCGTGTAGGTTGACCCGTAATGCCCTTAGGGCAGGAATTCCAGCATTTTGACCCAGCGGCATTGAAGGAATGGCAACACATTTCCAAGTCAGTGAGTGGCCTGGAGGGGAACTTGCAGATGGTGGTGTTCACATGTATCTGCTGCCCTTGTCCTTCTAGATGGTTGTGGATTTGGAAGGATCTTTGGTGAATTTCTGCTGTGCATCTTGTAGTTCATACACACTGATGTTACTGAGTGTCAGTGATGGAGCAGGTGGATGCTTATGGATGTGGTGCCAACCAAGTGGATTGCTTTGTCCTGGATGGTGTCAAGCTTCCTAAGTGTTGTTGGAGCCACACTCATCCATGCAAGTGGGGAGTACTCCATCACATCCTGACTTGTGCCTTGTAAATGGTGGACAGACTTTGGGGTATCAGGAGGTGAGTTACATATTGCATTATTCTGAGCCTTTGACCTACCGTTGTAACCTCTCTGTTTATGTAGCAGATCCAGATCAGTCTCTGGTCAATGGTAACACTAAGATACTGATAGTGGGTATTCAGTGATGGTAACATCATTGAATGTCAAGGAGTATTGTTTAGATTGTCTCTTACTGGAGATGGTCATTGCCTGGCATTTGTGTGGCATGAATGTTACTTACCACTTGTCAGTCCAAACCTAGTTATTTTCCAAGTCTTGTTTAATTTGAATATTGACTGCTTCAGTCTGTGGGGAGTCACAAGTGCTGCTGAACACTAATCATCGATGAATATCCCCCACTTCTGACCCTATGATGGAGGGATTGTCATTGAAGAAGCAGCTGTCGATGGTTGGGCTTATAACAATACTCTGAGGACCTCCTGCAGAAATGTCCTGAAGCTGAGATGGCAGACCTCCAACAACCACAACCATCTTCCTAAGTGTCAGGTCTGACTCCAATCAGTGGAGAGTTTACCCCCCAATACCCATTAATTCCAGTTCTGCTAGGGCTTCTTGATGCCACACTCAGTTGAATGCAATGTTGATATCAAGAGCTGCCACTCTCTCCTACCCTGGAAATCAACTCTTTTGTCAATGTTTGATCCAAGGCTGTATTGAAGTCAGGAGCTGAGTGGCCCTGGTGGAACCCAAACTGGGCGTCACTGAGCATGTTATTGCTGAGTAGGTGCTGCTTGATTCCTGAAGAAGGGCTCATGCCCGAAATGTCGATTCTCCTGTTCCCTGGATGCTGCCTGACCTGCTGCGCTTTTCCAGCAACACATTTTCAGCTCTGATCTCCAGCAGCTGCAGTCCTCACTTTCTCTTCCAATGAGCTATTCAATTGTCCACCACCATTAACGATGGGATGTGGCAGGACCACAGAGTTAGAACTAATCTGTTGCCTGTGGGATTGCTTTGCTCTATCTGTCATCTGCTGTGTTTGGTATGTCGGTCCTGTTTGGTGGCTCCACCAGATTGACACCTCATTTTTAGGTACGCCTGGTTCTGCTCTGGTATGCCCTCCTACACACACTATTGAACCAGCATTGGCCCCTGGCTTGATGGTAATGATTGAGTGGGGGATGTGTTAAGCCATGAGGTAGCTGATTGTGTCAGATTACAATTCTGCAGCTGTGAATTTGTGATGACACACTGTGATGGAGCACAGGAATGGAGACATCCAGCTGTGTGACCTCGCCATTCTATCCCCGAAGCATAGAAAATCTGGGACTGAAGCTGAGATGGCAGACCTCCAGTAACCACAACCATCTTCCTAAGTGTCAGATCTGATTCCAACCAGTGGAGAGTTTGCCCCCTGATACCCGTTAATTCCAGTTCTGCTGGGGCTTCATTATGCCGCACTCAGGGTTGAATGCAGTCTCTCCATAAATGGATTATTTTTTCAAAAAAACAGGATTACTGGAGAAAGCAGGTCTGTGGAGGGTAGCAGAGTTTCAGCTCAATAGCTTTCTTCTGAGCAAAGTTAGTGAGCAGCCCAGACATGATGAGTTTAAATACTCCTATTACGATTTATTATTTATCTGTGTAGTTTTCGAACACCTGGTGATCTGGAAAAGGTACTGAGTGGTGGTGGTGCCTTGATGGTGAATAAATTCTTCGCAACAATATGTGCATAAATTTGAACACTATGAAGGACTGCCAAGAGTTCACACTTTGTGACCCAAAGAGGCAAAAGCTTGAGTTTCCTCCTCAAAATGACTCCATGGTTTGAGAGCAGAGTTATATGATTACTGTAAATGAGGTCAGCTTCATCCCCAGACAGTTCTGGAGAGTGTATTAACTTTGGCTGAGTGCCCATGTTTTAGTAATGGTACAGTCTGACCTTGCAGAAGGCTGAAGAAGGAGAAACCCATCCTGTTCTCAATTAAGCACCCATGGATATGAGCCCTCTGCTGCAGAGATCATTGGATGAAGCTTTGTTCATTGATCTCCTCATTCTAATCCAAGGGTGCTGTGGTCAATTTTAGTATACCGACAATGGCCCAACAAAAAGTAATAATTCAATACAGACTGGCAACCAAATCTTGGATCTTCTTGTCATAATGGCTCAGTTCTGTGCCACATAATGGATTTACCCAAAAGTTGGAGGTTCAGAGAGCAAAAACAAATTCCTCTTCGGCCTAATGGTAGATTATCCTGTTGACATTTCTCTGAATCCTCTGAGGGTGTACAGGGTCAGCAGGCCCTTGGAACCAGGTTCAAAACCCTTGGTGGCTATCCAGAGATTTGGTAACTCTCCATCAGTTTCTCTCTGCCATCCCACCAGCCAGGAGAAAGTGAGGTCTGCAGATGCTGGAGATCAGAGATGGAAATGTGTTGCTGGAAAAGCGCAGCAGGTCAGGCAGCATCTAGGGAACAGGAGAATCGACGTTTCGGGCATTAGCCCTTTCCTGAAGAAGGGCTAATGCCCGAAACGTCGATTCTCCTGTTCCCTAGATGCTGCCTGACCTGCTGCGCTTTTCCAGCAACACATTTCCATCCCACCAGCCAACCATTTAAAACAAAATCTCAAGCTAGGCTCCTCCAAAATGTTTCATTGCAATAATAGGTTGCAAGGTATTTTCAAGGTTACTGGCTCTAAGACAGACCGCCTTGAAAAATCTCCTTTGGTTTAATGTTGAACCAACTTTTGAACAATTCATAGATGCTACTGCGTATATATCAAGGTTCCACCATCTACAAATCACAAGGCGGGAATGTGAAGCAAGACTCTCCACATGCCTAGGTGCAGGCAGCTGTAACAGTCAAGAAACTCAACATCATGGTGAAACAGCTCACTTGATCAGCTTCTACCACAGTCTCAGCAGTGTGTACTTAGCTGCAACAACTCACCACGGTTCTACCAAAGGCATCTTCCAAACCTGTAACCTCGACAACCTAGAAGAACAACGGCAGAGACACATGGAAAAACCCCCATGTGCAGGTTCCCTCCAGTCCATACACCATTTTGGCTTTGAATTAAATCACCATTCCTTCCTTGAGTCATAAGGCTGGACCTCTCTCCCTCACCATGCTATGGATGTACAGTAAGCATCAGTTCAAGGCTTAAAAGCAATGGGGAACAGGCAATGTCCTGTCTCCGTAAATGGATTAATTTTTTTTTAAAAACAGGAATACTGGAAAAAGCTTAGCAGGTCTGTGAAGGGAATCAGAGTTTCAGCTCAATGGCTTTCTTCTGAGCTAAGTTAGTGAGCAGCCCAGACGTGATGAGTTTAAATACTCCTACAGCAATTTTAAGAAATTCACATTTACAAATTGGACGATTTACAAGCAAATACCACAGAAAAATCCAGCAAAAAGCATGTTTCGGTTTTGGAAATGTGGTATGTGTGCAGCTGCAGTGCACATGCCCTTAGGTTATAAATTGTCCATTTTCAAAGAACTATTAGATCTCTATCTAAAAACACCAAGATGATAGGTATCTCCCACAAAGCATGGCGATGATTTATCCTGCTGTGTACATAGTACCAGTTGCAGGAATGTGTGAGATAATGTGTTTCTGATGTGTGCCTTCAGGTAACAATGGACAGATCCAACTCTGGCAGTTCCTGCTGGAGCTCCTAACAGACAAAGATGCTCGAGACTGCATTTCGTGGGTGGGAGATGAAGGGGAGTTCAAGTTGAATCAGCCAGAGTTGGTGGCTCAGAAATGGGGTCAACGCAAAAACAAGCCCACTATGAACTATGAGAAACTGAGTCGAGCACTTAGGTGAGTGAATCAAGAAAAGATTAATCTCCTGACTGTTATTTATTTATAACTCAGTTGTACGGTTCACTTTCACTGATAGGAGTGTTTGCTTCCAGATGGTTTACAATTGTCCGGTATAGCCCACAGTTCATTGAGATGTCATTGTATCTGTCACACCTGGGTACGCTGTCTCTTTCTTTCTCGCAACCATGTGCTTTCTCCCTCACACGCACACTCCGTTTCCCTCGTTTGCTCACTCACTCGCATGTGTTTGCTTTCTCATGTGCATTCAGTGTCTCGTTCGCTGTTCTTTGCACATATTCTCACTTTCGCTGTCTTGCCTTCGGTTGCTCTCTCTCTGGCCTCTCTCTTTCTTTGTCACTCTCTTGCTCTCTGGCCCTCTTCCTTGTGCTGTCTGTCAACACACTCTCACTCTCGGTCTCGCTCTCTTGAGTGCACTAACCCTCACTCTTTTGTGCTGTATCTCTTCCCTGTCCTTTCCCTCTCCCATGCTGCCTCTCACCCACTCCCAACTTGCACTCAACATTACTGACTCACTATCAAGCATCTGCTCAGTTTATTATTGAATCTCATAACTCCTTTTAGAAGTTGGTTACTGTCCATGACTGTTGATACAGTTCTATTTGTTCCAAATATTTGTAGCAAATCCCACTTTGCTCATCTGTCCAGGGCAGACAGTCAACCTGCCACTGCCTCCCATAATTATAGCTTCAAAGTGTTAAATGATTCCAAGGTCAGTGTCTCCTCCACTCTGCACAGGTGTCTAATCCATTTAACAGTCTTTTATGTGAAGGACATATTGACCTCAATATTCATTTTGCACATAACCCTCTGCCTTATGCTGCCTCCAGTTTAAGCTGTGTCTCGAGACTCCTCTTCTCTGCACGATTTGCTGCCTTCATGTTTGCTTTAATATAATCTTTTGTCCTTCTGGTAACACAATCATCACTTTTAATGTTCTGATTCTAAATATGCAGCTTGACCTGTTGAGTAGTTGCTGAAATCAAATTGTTGAATCATTAGTCAAATAAAGAATCAAATCTCTGGTAAAATGATCATTTCCAGCAGTGTGTCTTCCCACAAACAGAACATTGTGTCTAAACTGTTTTGTCACATTTGTCACATGTCCCACATCCCACATCATTTTCGGATTCACCTTGTCACAGTTGGAAAAATGCATCTGTACAGCAAGGAAAAAGGGCCTGGGGAAGCTGACAGAAATGTCCATGTGAATCCAGGTTTTTCTCCCCTCACAACATGAGAACATTCTTTTGTAGTTTATGTACCAAGGGAAGGAAAGAGGACGGGGGTGTTAACAATCTCCTGGTAATGTACTGAGGAGATAGCAAAGAATGGATGAGGAGATGCACATGATTTGTGACTTGATGTTGTTAGAGGATATTTCACTTCAGTGGTTGGAGGGAAAGAGTCGTCACTTATCATATAAACGTACCTGGAGTCTGTATTTTCAGGAAGTGGTGAGGCTCCTGGGTGACTCGTATTCAGTTCCATGAAACAGTGTCTTTCAGCTCTTGATCCATTCTCAAGTCACCATAACCTTCCCGTTGTACACCATATGATTCATTGAATCAACAAGCAAACCCTTGTTTGTCTAAGGTTTGTGACTGAGGCATGCAACACCACTAAGTCACCCACCAAGCCAGTTTGCCATGCCAAGAGGAGGAGGGGTGTAGTGATGGGAGAAAGACTAGAAACTGAGTGTTTTCTGCTGTCATATGACACATTTGGATATTGACTATTTCTGGGAAATTTCTTATGCCTTCCTCTGCCATACAGAACCTCATCACCTCAGGAGATCTCCCACCCACAGCTTCCAACCTCATAGTCCGGGAACCCCGCACTGCCCGGTTCTACCTCCTTCCCAAGATCCACAAGCCTGACCACCCTGGCCGACCCATTGTCTCAGCATGCTCCTGCCCCACTGAACTCATCTCTACCTACCTCGACACTGTCCTATCCCCCCTAGTCCAGGAACTCCCCACATACGTTCGAGACACCACCCACGCCCTCCACCTCCTCCAAGACTTCCGTTTCCCCGGCACACAACGCCTCATCTTCACCATGGATATCCAATCCCTCTACACATCCATCCGCCATGACCAGGGCCTCCAAGCCATCCGTTATTTCCTCTCCAGACGTCCCCAACGGTACCCTTCCACCGACACACTCATTCGTTTGGCCAAACTGGTCCTCACCCTTAACAATTTCTCATTTGAATCCTCCCACTTCCTCCAGACCAAAAGGGTAGCCATGGGCACACGTATGGGCCCCAGCTATCCCTGTCTCTTTGTTGGTTACGTAGAGCAGTTGATCTTCCGTAATTACACCGGCACCACTCCCCACCTCTTCCTCCGCTACATTGATGACTGCATTGGCGCCACCCCGTGCTCCCGCGAGGAGGTTGAGCAATTCATCAACTTCACCAACACATTCCACCCTGACCTTAAATTTACCTGGACCATCTCCGACACCTGGCTCCCCTTCCTGGACCTCTCCATCTCCATCAGTGACGACAGACTTGACACTGACATTTTCTACAAACCCACCGACCCACAGCTACCTGGATTACACCTCGTCCCACCCTACCTCTTGCAAAAATGCCATCCCGTATTCCCAATTCCTCCGCCGTATCTGCTCCCAGGAGAAGCGGTTCCACCATAGAACACACCAGATGGCCTCCTACTTTAGAGACCGCAATTTCCCTTCCCACGTGGTCAAAGATGCCCTCCAACGCATCTCATCCACATCCCGCACCTCCGCCCCCAGACCCAACCCCTCCAACCGCAACAAGGAAAAATTTCCCTTCCCACGTGGTTAAAGATGCCCTCCAACGCATCTCATCCACATCCCGCACCTCCGCCCCCAGACCCAACCCCTCCAACCGCAACAAGGAAAAATTTCCCTTCCCACGTGGTTAAAGATGCCCTCCAACGCATCTCATCCACATCCCGCACCTCCGCCCCCAGACCCAACCCCTCCAACCGCAACAAGGAAAAATTTCCCTTCCCACGTGGTTAAAGATGCCCCCCAACGCATCTCATCCACATCCCGCACCTCCGCCCCCAGACCCAACCCCCCCAACCGCAACAAGGACAGAACGCCCCTGGTGCTAACTTTCCACCCTACCAACCTTCGCATAAACCAAATCATCCGCCGACATTTCCACCACCTCCAAACAGACCCCACCACCAGGGATATATAACAGTTTCCTCATTTCCCGTTCCCCCACCTCATCCTAGCTTCTAACCTCCAGAAACTCGGTCCCCTGACCTGTCCGGACTTGTCCGACCTGCCCAGCTCCTTTTCCACCTATCCACTCCACCCTCTCCTCCCTGACCTATCACGTTCATCTCCTTCCCCACTGACCTATTGTACTCTATGCTACTCTCTCCCCCCCCCCCCCCCCCCCTAGCTTATCTCTCCACGCTTCAGGCTCTCTGCCTTTATTCCTGATGAAGGGCTTTTGCCCGAAACGTCGATTTTGCCTGTCCTCGGATGCTGCCTGAATTGCTGTGCTCTTCCAGCACCACTGATCCAGAATCTGGTTTCCAGCATCTGCAGTCATTGTTTTTACCCAGGCAGATACAATGTCAGTTTTAGCTTCTCTGCTATTTCTCTATTCCCATTACAGACTCTTCTGTAATTCATGTAGTTTAAATGTATGCAGGAGGGTTTTCTGACACAGTATGTAGACAGGTCAACAAGGGGAGATACCATATTGGATTTGGTATTGGGGAATGAACCCGGCCAGGTGTTAGATTTGGAGGTAGGTGAGCACTTCGATGATAGTGACCATAATTTGGTTATGTTTACAATAGCAATGGGCAGGGATAGGTATATATCACATAGAAAGAGGTATAACTGGGGTAAAGGCAAAACACAGTTTTGTGAAGGGTAAGTCGTGCCTCACTAACCTTATTGAGTTCTTCGAGAAAGTGACAAAATAGGTGGATGAAGGTAAAGTGGTTGATGTGGTGTATATGGACTTCAGTAAGGTGTTTATAAGGTTCCCCACAGCAGGCTATTGCACAAAATATGGAGTTTCGGGATTGTAGGTGATTTAGCGATTTGGATCAGAAATTGGCTCACTGAAAGAAGACAGAATGGTGGTTGATGGGAAATGTTCATCCTGGAGCTCAGTTACCAGTGGTATGCCACAAGGATCTGCTTTGGGACCATTGCTGTTTGTCATTTTTATAAATGATCTGGATGTGGGCGTAGAAGGATAGGTTTTTACATTGGCGGATGACACTAAATTAGGCAGAGTTGTGGATAGTGCCGAAGGATGTTGTAGTCCACACAGAGACGTGGATAAGATGCAGAGTTGGGCTGAGAAGTGGCAAATGGAGTTTAATGCGGAAAAGTGTGAGGTAGTTCACTTCGGAAGAAGTAACAGGAATACAGAGTACTGGGCTAATGGTAAACTTCTTGACACTGGTAGATGAACAGAGAGA
This sequence comes from Chiloscyllium plagiosum, assembly GCF_004010195.1. Lineage (NCBI taxonomy): Eukaryota > Metazoa > Chordata > Chondrichthyes > Orectolobiformes > Hemiscylliidae > Chiloscyllium > Chiloscyllium plagiosum. The sequence continues at coordinate 73,474,451 of NC_057721.1, read as the reverse complement.
TCTCTGTCCTGGTGCATAAATCCCTGAAAGTTGCCACCCAGGTTGATGGGGTTGTTAAGAAGGTGTATGGTGTGTTGGTGTTAATTGGTAGGGGGATTGAGATTCTGAGCTATGAGGACATGCTTCAGCTGTACAAGACACTGGTAAGGCCGCACCTGAAGTATTCCGTGCAGTTCTGGGTCACCGCATTATACGAAGGATGTGGAAGGTTTGGAAAAGATTCAGAGTAGATTTACTAGGATGTTGCCTGGTATGGAAGGAAGGTCATACGAGGAAAGGCTGAGGGAACTGAGGCTGTTTTCATTGGAGGGAAGAAGGTTGAGAGGTGACTTAATCAAAATGTATAAGATAATCAGAGGGTTAGATAGGATGGACACTGAGAGCCTTTTTCCTCAGATGGTGAAGGCTAACATGAGGGGGTATAGCTTTAAATTGAGGGGTGATAGATTTAGGACAGATATTAGGGGTAGTTCCTTCACTCAGAGAGTAGTAGGGGCATGGAACGTCCTGCCTGCAACAGTAGTAGACTCACTGACATTAAGAGCATTTAAATGGGCATTGGACATGCATATGGACAATAATGGATGGTGTAGGTTAGTTGGGCATCAGATTATTTTCACAGGTCGGCGCAACATCAAGGGCTGAAGGGCTTGTACTGCACTGTAATGTTCTGTGTTCTATGTAATCTGTACATCTACCTTTGCTAATCTTTTCCTTTTTACATACCCAAAGAAAATTTTGCAATCCATTTTCACGTTTCTTACTGTTTAGCATTTATATATTATTTGCATTTTATCAATTTCTTTATACTCCTTTGCAGAATTCTAAAATTCTCTCAGTCCTCAGGCTTAGAATATTTATGGCAAATTTATAAATCTTGTCTTCTGATCTAATCCTATTTTTCGATTATTAGTCCTATCTCGCTTGCTGTCCCTATTGGGTTGTTTTACCTTAGAGGAATGTATGTTTTTTGGGGAAACCAGGCATTAATTGTTTAAAAGAAACAAAGAATTATAAGTGCTGGAAATTGGAAGCAAAAACAGAAATTGCTGAAGAAAGCATCTGTGGAGAGAAAACAGCGTTAATGTTACAAATCTGGTGACACTTACTCAGAACTCCCATATTTAGAGTAATTTAAATACCAGCCTTTGCCTATTTACCATCCACCCTTTTAACATATATTTCCGAGTCACCAAAGCTTTCTCATTCCTCCACCTCCTTTTGTATTTGCCCTTGTTTCGATTGAAAACCATAGTTTCAGATTGAAGAGCATCTTCTTCAAACTTCGTGGAAGATTATGTATAAGTTCATATAGTGTTTACTGTCTCCTGCAGGTTTTTTTGCAGCAATGTTTATAATCGGCCTTTTCCCATTCAATCATGCTAAACTCAAAATAGCTTGTGTCCTGGTTAATTCCTCAACATATTGCTCCAGAAAATTATGTCAGACTCAATCCAGAACTCTTCCTCCACAGCAGTGGTATTCATTTGATCTACCCAATCTTTATGTTTATGGATGCACCCACGATTACCAATTTCCTGCTTTGTACTGTGCTGTACATATGGTTGCCTGTAAACCACTCCTACCAATATTTGCTGTTTCTAAGCTCCACCCAAACAGATTCTCCGTCTAGCCATTCCCATCAGAGATCCTCTCTCACTGGTGCACTGATTCCATCCTCATTACCATCATTACCCCACATCTCTTTCTTTTCCCTCTCCTTGCTGTATATCAAGTGTCCTTTAATATTCACTTTCCAGTCTTGGTCATGCTTCAGCAATGTCTCCAAAATAGCCATTAAATTGAACAGTCTTACTTCGATTAGTGCCATCAATTCACCTATCCTGTCACACATATTGTGTGCATTCATTTAGGTAAAGGTAAAGTCACCATAGCCTTAGCAGCTCTTAGGGCTCTCTCTCTCATTAGACTGGTGTTGGTTTAACCTGATGGCCACCACGCCTTAGGCGAGGCGAGGGGCTGAGATGGGGAGTGCTTCAGAGTAATCTCAGCCGACATGGGAGTTGGATCCACACTGTTGGCATCATTCTGCACTGCAAAGCGACTCTCCCCATTCAGATACTGTGCCCTCAATTTGGCATTTTGAACACTATTCTGCAATTTGAACAAAATTAATTGTAAGACTTGTTTCCACTTACATTTACTATTTCTTACTTCCCATGACCAGCTTTGTTTTTTAGTATATCTGAATTCTCTCTCAGGTTCCCATTCTTCCTAATGAGTTAGTTTAAACCCTCCCCATCAGAATTTGTGCAGGTGTCTCCCTATGGTGTTAGCTGTACTAGTCCCAACAAGGGTGAGTCACCTCAATCTTGTACAGGTAGCCCAGAACTGGTCCCTGTGCCCCAAACATTTAAAACCCTCCCTTGTGTACCACTCTCCCCTGGTGAGTGAGTGAGTGTTCACTCAAGCTTCTTATTTTTATACTCAGTAGCTCCTGGTACTGCTTTTTGTCTCTTAACCAAGCTGTCAATTCTGTTTTCAGGACAAGTGTTATTGGTTCTAATGTAGACCACAACCTTTGGCTTTTCACCCTCCTCGAAAAAAATGTACTGCAGCTGCTCTTTGACATCCTCAACCCTGGCAACAGGGAGGCAACTTTCCATCCTGGAGTCACATCTACAGTCACAGAAATGTTTGTCTGTTCCTCAAACTATCGACTCACCTCCCATTGTTTCCCTTCAACTGTTCTTCTGTCACACCTGTGCAACTGTGTTTGTTGTGCTGCAAGTTTGGCTATAGCTACATTTCAGAGAAAGTGAGGACTGCAGGTGCTGGAGATCAGAGTCGAGAGTGTGGAACTGGAAAAGCACAGCCAGTCAGGCAGCATCCGAGGAGCAGGAGAATTGACGTTTCGAACATAAACTCTTCATCAGGAACCTAATGACGAGTATATGCTTGAAACTTCAACTCTCCTGCTCCTCAGATGCTGCCTAACCGGCTATGCTTTTCCAGCACCACACTCCTAAGCTGTAGCTACGTTTCTCTGACAAAGCATCATCCTCACCAGTATCAAAAGCAAAAGAATCAATTGGTGAGTGAATGCTGGAGATCCCAGGGAGTCTGTCTCCATGGTGTTCCTAAATCACCCCTAGGTTGCACTTTCCCTGTCTACCTGTATGCATTTAATCAGCAGTCTGACCACTTTGTTAAAAGTGCAATGCAATTCATATAGGTGTCTGCTTTGAGGGGGCACCACAGTGATTCTAATTTCCTCTTGAATTAAGGCTCAAGTTTTTGATGCTGGAGACACTTTGCACCACTTGTTGTCGCGACCACATGAAAGCATCTATGACCCCAGATAGGACAGGAAAGTCAGTCCGTGCCTTAAGTTTAGTTTCAGACTATTTGCTTAAATCCAGAGAGTAGAAAATAGAAAGTGAAATTACTCACCAGTCAGGTCCAATACATCCAGCTCTTTGCAAACAGACTCTCACACTGAATATTTGCATCAGTGATTCTGTTTTTTTTTCAAAACTGGGCACACTGTGATTCCTGGCTGCTCCTGTGAGAGTCACAGCTAAGTGAAGACCTCGAGTCTCTGTGCCTGTTTGTATCTCCTGCTCTGGCTGTCTCCAAACTGGTCCGCTGCTTCCCGAAGTTGTAGGTAAGACAAAAGGTTATAGTTCAGAAATAAACTGAAGATGACAATATAATGAGAGAAAGACAGCAGGTGATGTCACACTTGGCTTTGTCGAAGGAAGGAGGGGCTGAATGGATTTTTTTTGTATTGAATTTCTGATTGTCCTTCTTGCACAGGTATTATTATGATGGGGATATGATATGCAAAGTCCAGGGGAAGAGATTCGTCTATAAGTTTGTGTGTGACTTGAAGACACTGATTGGCTACAGTGCAGCAGAGCTGAACCGCCTGGTCACAGAGTGCGAGCAGAAGAAACTAGCCAAGATGCAAATCCATGGTATGACAGGACAGCCAGTCACCACGGTAACGCTGGCTGCAGCCTCCCTGCAGAGTGAGAAAGACAGTTGAAGCATCCCTAGCTGAAGCTTGGTGTGTGTGGGTTGCTCATCGCACCCCCCAACTTTGAATGACACCTGTCCTCCGGTATCCTGGTTGGGTCAAGTGGCTTCTTCCTCCTTCAGCTTCTGGGACTGTACAGTGTAAACGTAATGAGCTGCCTCAGAGGGAGGCCGAGGCTGGGACTCTGTCCCACTGTCTATATGTGCATTGCATAAGCAGTGTCGAAATGGAGCGAGCAATGGTAGCAGACTTCATGGTATATTAAAATGAAACGTGTACCTGCTTCACCTTATTCTATCAAATTTTTTTGTTATTTTTGCAAATATTTTTACCCTTATGTGAATTTTGAATAAAAAAGGTATACTCCATTTTCCACAGGTGTGCTTACTGACCCTGTAGTTACCAGTGCTGTTCAGTGATTTTATCCTGGATCACCACTCCTCTGCTCACCTGTGATAGTATCCTTAGTCATCTGGAGGTAAATATTAACATGTGCTTTATAAGGGGCATCAGTAAATACCCTCTCACTGCTACTTGCCCTCTTGTCTGCCAAACCACCAGGATATGGGTTCAAACCCCACTACAGGACATGACATATTTTAGACTGGTTTCTTGCTCTCGTGCTATTCTTTGGAAGATTCAGTTTTCAAATAAGATGGCAAAAAACACCTTGATTTCATATAGGATAATCATTCCATGGACTTTCACCACCGACAACACCAGGGTGCGAGATATTTGGAATGTGTCTAAAAACTTGGCCGAAGATCTTGCTCAAAATTACATCCCACAAATATACAGAACAACCTCTGTTATCTGAACATCGATTATCTGTACAAGATCTCGTGGTCTTGTAAAAACGTTATCAGTTATCCGAACAATCAGTTATCCAAACAAAATACTCCCTGCCCATCTCGTTCGGATAATCAAGGTTGTTCTGTAAAGACTTTGAATAATAAAAAGCAAAGCAGTCATCAGAATATGCAATAGACACAAATCATAACTGTTCTAAAATGCCCTTGAAAGCATTCCTCTTCACTGAATTTCAGATCCCTGAAAGCGATAGGTGCGATCAGAGAGATTATACTTTCAGCTATTCATGAAATCCCGACAGTGTGGAAACAGGCCATTCAGTCCATCGAGTTGGCACTGACTCTTTGAGGAACATCCCACCCTACCTCTGCAACCCTGCATTTACCACAGTTAATCCATCTAGCCTGCATATCGCTGGACACTGAGCAATTTCTCATGACCAATCCACCGAACCTGCACATCTTTGGACTGTGGGAGGAAACCGAAGCATTCGGAGGAAACCCAAGCGGACACTGGAACGAAGTGCAAATCCCGCACACACACGCACACACACACGTGTGCACACACACACAGGCTGGAATCAATTCTGGGTCCCTGATGTGGTGAAGCAGCAGTGCGAACCACTGAGCAAGTGTGCAAGGTGATGGTGGGTAAAGACATCATTCAAAAGTTGAAAGTCATCCCACTTTCTAATGATATGGTTAGTAGGATTGAGGAACTTCTAAGAGTACCATTTGACTAAAAGGTTTTTCTGATGTAGGCAAATTGCAATTCAGCTCGATAAGGCAGCTGGATATTGATAGTACAGAATAATTATATTTGAATTGTAGAATCTCTGCAGTGTGGAAGCATACCATTCGGCCCATCAAGTCCACACCGACCCTCTGAACAGCATCCCACCCTAGCCCTGCAGTTCTCATGACTAATCCATCTCCCCTCCACATCCCCGGAACGTATGAGCCAGTCTACCTGACCCACACATTTTTGGACTGTGGGAGGAAACCCACACAGACTCGTGGAAAATGTGCAAACTCCACGCAGACAATCTTCCAAAGGTGGAATGGAGCTGTGGTGTCTGCTGCTGTGTCGCCCCTTGGTTGAAGAATATTTAAGAGAGTTTTAATTTTTGTCAGTTGTTAACACACAGCAATGAAGAAAAGGAAAGGTTCATGGATAGTTCGGTTGTCAGAATGTATAAGGGTGAATGTTCGCAGACTGTGCTGCTGTGATAGCTGATAGTACAGGCACAGTTGCAAGAAATAAAACCAGTAAGCCCACAGGTAATGATGACGTAGTGTGTGCTGCATGCCAAACCTTGCTTCAATATGAATGGAACCTGAGCTGCAGGCTGTGCGAAATGCAGCTGTGGTCTTTGTAAAGTGCAGACTTGTAAGTTCATGCCTCATTTAGAAAGCTTTGTTCAGAAATGGGTGGAGGACAGGAAAAAAATCATTTGATGCTAATGTTATTTGGTTATCTCATGGCAGCAGTCTAGAGAGTGTTTTGAACTTTTTAAAAGAGTTGCTGACTTCCAGGTGCACTATCCTGCATTAGCTGAAAATGTATCTGACCCAGTTGCAGGTAACAAGTTGAAAACCTGACTGAAGTTCTGAATCTGTTAAATACACTGAAGCAATGAGCGTATCAGGAAAATATAACTACATTCGAGGCTACAACATTGAGGAAGAAAATTGTGATTTGGAAAATCAGACTAAGCAACGGAGTTTCGGATATATTTCCATCTTTAATTTATTTTCTGTTGGCAAAGATGGTTGAATTCATTGTTCACTTAGAGTCACGGAAATGTACAGCACGGAAACAGACCTCTTGGTCCAACTCATCCATGCTGACCAGATATCCTAACCTAATCTAGTCCCATTTGCCAGCACTTGGTCCATATCCCTCCAAACTCTTCCTATTTATATACCCGTCCAGATGCCTTTTAAATGCTACAATTGTACCAGCCTCCACCACTTCCACTGGCAGCTCATTCCATACATGCACCACCCTTTGTGTGGAAAATGTTGCCCCTTAAGTCCCAAATATATCTCTCCCCTCTCACCCTAAACCTATGCCATCTCGTTTTGCACTCCCCCACTCCAGGGAAAAGACCTTGTCTATTTACTCTATCCATGCCCCTCATGGTATTATGAACCTCTACAGAGTCACGCCTCAGCCTCCAACACTCCAGGGAAAATTGCCCCAGTCTATTCAGCCTCTCCCAAAAGCTTATGCCCTCCAACCCTGGCAACGTCCTTGTAAATCTTTTCTGAACCCTTTCAAATCTCACAACATCCTTCCTAAAGGAGGAAGACCAGAATTGTACACAATATTCCAAAAGTGACCTAATCAATGACCTATACAGCTGCAACATGATCTCCCAACTCCCGTACTCAATACACCGGCCAATAAAGGCATTCATACCAAACACTGCTTTCACTATCCTATCCACCTGGGACTCCACTTTCAAGGAAGTATGAACCTTCCAAGGTCTCTTTGTTCAGCAATAATCCCCAGGACCATACAAGGACTGCAGATGCTGGAAACCAGAGTCTAGATTAGAGTGGTGCTGGAAAAGCACAGCAAGTCAGGCAGCATCCGAGGAGCATCCTCAGATGCTGCCTGACCTGCTGTGCTTTTCCAACACCACTCTAATCCATACCATTAAGTGTATAAGTCCAGCCCTGATTTGCCTTTCCAAAATGCAGCACCTCACATTTGTCTAAATTAAACTCCATCTACCACTCCTCAGCCCATTGGCCCATCTGACCAAGATCCAGTGTATTCTAAGGTAACCTGCTTCACTGTACTCACACCTTTGACAAAGCTTCAGTGTTAATTTTAGAAATATGAATATAGAGCACACAATTGGGTTTTGAGTCAATTATCAGCAGCGGTTAATCATCTTTAAGCTTGAACAGCTAAAAACTGGCATGATATTAAAACACAACATGCAGCATTTTCATATTATGATATTGTATAGTATTAGAATTTTGAGGTCTTGACTAATGATCCATTTAAAAAGACTGTTCTTCAACCAAACCAAGTTTGCAGCGGTCGCTCATTCCTTCACACAGTTACTTCCCCCCTTTTTGGGAAGAGTTGGGAAATTGAAAAATTAGTACGGTTAAATATCAACCTGTTTCAGTTATGTCATGAACGTTCCTTCTGTGGCCAATAAGCCCTGGACAGAGGGATTTGAATCTGACAGGGATCTCAGTAACTGAGCCAGAAAGACTTCCTGTCAAAATAGTAAGCCTTCATCATTGCCCTGTTTGGCACTATTAACCATAAGTTGTGATTGCTTTCCCTGGAGCAAAGTATCAATTAAACCTGGTGTGACATAACACAAAGAATGACACTTGTTCTCACCTTAAATATCAGATGTCATTTCCACGTATATTTTTCTCACAAAGCATTTCTGTGACAACCCACGCCGAATATAGATTCTTTTGGATTGAGTAGTAAGGCAGAACTGAAAAGGTATCTGCACTGATACCCTCAATCTGGCTCAAATAACCTCATTTTTCTTTTCATTCTTTATTCTTTCAAGGGATATGAGCATTGCCTGAAAGGCTGATATCTGTTTTCAATCTCTAACTGGAGGTGAGTTGTTTGATAGGCTTTTTTTTTAATTCGTTCACGGGATGAGAACATCGCTGACTAGGCCAGCATTTATTGCCCAGAGGACAGTTAAGTGTCAACCACACTGCTGTGAATCTGGAATCACATGTGGTTAGGCCTGGTAAAGCTAACAGTAATATAAAAGAAGATTTCAATTTTTTTTTTAAACGTACCTCAAAGTTAAACCGAGAGGCAAGAGTGGACATTGGATCCACCGGAAAATTAGGCTGGAAAGGTAATAATCAGGAACAAAAATGGCAGAGGAATTGAACAGATACTTTGCATCAGTTTTCACAGTGGAAGAGACTACAGCATACCAGGACTTCAAGAGAGTCAGGAAGCAGAGGTGAGTGTAGTGGACATCACTGAGGAAGAGGTGCTGGGGAAGCTGAAAAGTCTGGATGGATAAATCACCTGATGGACTGCACCCCAGAGTTCTGAAGGATATAGCTGAGGAGACTGTAGAGGCATGTAGTGATCTTTCACTGGAGTCAGTGAGGGTGCCAGAGGACAGGAAAATTGCGAATGAAATATATTTATTTAAGAAGGGAGGGAGGTGGAATACAGGAACCTATAACTCAGTCAGTCTGACCTTGGTCATTGGTAAAAGTTTAGAGTCCATTATTAAGCATGAGATTGTGCAGTACTTGGAAGTGCACTGTAAAAAGGCTGGAGTGAGTGCAGCGTCATCATGGGGAGGTCATGCCTGACAAATCTGTTAGAATTCTTCAGGTTAATGAGCAACTTCGACAAAGGAGAGCCAGTGGTCGTGGTCTATTGGATTTCCAGAAGGCCTTTGACAAGGTACCGAGCAAAAGGCTGCTAAATCAAATAAGAATCTGTGATATTAGGGGCCAGGTATTGGCATGGATAGAGAGCTAGCTGGCAGAAGGCAGAAAGTAGAGTAAAGGGCTAGTTTTCACGCCGGCAGCCAGTGACTAATGGAGTTCCACAGGGGTCAGTGGGACCACAACAATTCAAATTATACATTAATGATCATGATGAAGAAACTGAAGTCGTTGTTGCTAAGTTTGCAGATGGCACAAAAATAGACAGGTAGTATTGGGGAAGTGGGCAGAAGGACGTGGACAGGTTAGGAGAGTGGGCAACGAAGTAGCGGATGGATTACAATGTTGGAAAGTGTGGAGTTCTGCACTTGGATAGGAAGAATTGAGGTGCAGACTGTTTTCTAAGCAGGGAAAAGCTTTGGAAATCTGAAGCAAAAAGGGACTTGGAAGTCCAAGTTCAGGATTCCCTTAAGACTAACATACACGTTCAGCTGGAAGTTAGGAAGGCAAATGTATTGTAGGCATTCATTTCAAGAGAACTAGAATGCAAGAGCAAGGATATATACTGCTGAGGCTGTGTAAGACTCTGGTCAGGCCGCATATTGTGCACAGTTTTGGGCCACATATCTAAGAAAGGATGCACTGGCATTGGAGGAGTTCTGAAAGAGTTTTAGAAGAATGAACCTGGGAATAAACAGCTTTTCATAGGAGGCGTGGTTGAGTCTGTACTCAAGTTTACAGGATGAGCTGGGAATCTGATTGAAACTTACAGAATACTGAGAGGCCTGGATAGAATGGAGATGGAAAAGATGTTTGCAGTAAGATGAGAGGCTAGGAACCAAGGGCACAGTCTCAGTGAAGGGATGACCCTTTGGAACTGAGATGAGGAGGAATTTCTTTAGCCAGGAGGTGGTCAATCTGTGGAACTCATTGCCACAGAGTGCTGTGGAGGCCAAATCATTGAGTGCATTTAACACAGAGATAGATAGGTTCTTGATTAGTAAGGGGATGAAAGGCCACAGAGAGAAGTCAGGAATTGAGAAACATATCAGCCTTGACCAAATGGCAGAGCAGACTCAATGGGCCAAATGGGATTAATTATGCTTCAATACCTTTGGTGTTGTAGTCTCATGGGTGACCTGTTTCTTAGTTGTATTCCTCTCAATACCTTTATTAGTCTCAGTTTTGATTTTTATTTTAATTAAAGCTTCAGCCTCAGCAGCTTTCTATAGGAGAGAGATTTTCTGATTTCCACTATCCTTTTGCTAATAATTTTTGACACCATTCCTGAATGGCCCCGCTCTATTTTAATGTCCCACTCAAAATCTGGGACTCACCAAGAAGGTGTTCAGGTGGTGTGATGGAAAGGCAACTAAATGTTCCAACACTCTCGGACCCATCAGCTGAGGTGATATTGATAATACATGACACATTCTCTAGAAGGCTGGACTCTGGCAGGTTGTGTGTAATTATTGACCATTCTGTGTACATTTCCAGGCAATGTCAAATCTCTGACAACAAATCCAATGAAACATTAGGATCCATATTTCATCACCAAGTGTGTTCAGTGCAGCTGACTGCAAATGACAGAAACTGCAACCAGCTCCCACTCACACTGGGATTACTCTCAAAATTCCCCTGGAGTATTCATGTAAAAGTGCTGGTGTCTGCAAAGGGATTTTGTAAAATCTTTGCCCACTCACATTGTTTCAGCTTGACAAGCGGAGGGGAAGTAGGCTGTTTGGCTTGAAATCATAATGTGTACACAGTGTCAGAGGCTGTCTTATCAATGTGGATCTGTCTCCAGACTAAACAGAGCCACATCCTCCCCCATCTACACACACAACCCTCGTAAACTGCTTTCCCTTGTGTGTTTGTAAAAGGAGGAGTATTACCCAGGTTAGGGAGCATTTGGTGATTGCATGAAATCTTCTAAACCAAAGGCCATGCAGAATAGAGCGTCGGTGTTGCATCTCACCTGAAGGGCAATACAGTACAGGCTCAGTGCAGATTATACACAAAATCCCTGGTCAAGGTTCAAGCTTTGTAAATAACAGCTTACTGACCACAGGAAATATTTTATAAACTGAAGATTTCCTGAGAGTTCCAGCCCCAACCAGTTTTAGTCTAGACAATACCTATCCAGTAGGCCTTGAATGACTGTTCTTATTCCAGACATTATCTAAGTTCTTTGTTTTCAATTTTATTGATGCAGTGCTGTCAGCTTCCCTGACCACAAGGTGGTGCCAGATCTCACATTTTCTGCATCAGGGCAGAGGCATAACCAGACAAAGAGCCCTCACTGGAAGAATTAACCATTGTTTCTATGTTAGCACTTGCTGTTCCTGGTTATATTCCAGCATTCAAACACATTTTGTAGGTGTGTCAGTTCTCTGGCAGTTGATCTGAGACCGTGAGGAGATTTGACTATGTGATGCGTTAGACTAAAGCAGCAGGATGTGACTGAGATACGCCTACAATTGAAGATTTTCTTTAATGAGCTGTTTTCACTGTAAAATGTGCTCAGCTCAATTTTAAACCCGACCACGCATGATAAGCTTGAATTTTCACTGTAGTTCATTGCAGTAAACATATTGGAGTGATATAAATGCAAGGTAAAGAGTTGAGGTTAGTGGTAAACAAGCCAGACAGAATAGCTTTAATTTTCCCAGCATTTCATTACACACAATGTCTTCTGACCCAGTCCTGGCTGTCAGATGACAGTCTGACAATTTACAGACAGTGGAGACATCAAGAGAGGCAATGCTGAGGTGGAGCTGGGTTGCTCATATACACACACACACACACTAAAACTGCCGTGTTTTTGACTGATGTCACTGAGGACAAGGTCAAATACAGACCTTGATTGACTCAGATTGTACAGACACAGGAAGAGAGGATTGGGGCTACGTGAGAGCAATCTCAGCAGGTGGACAATGCCGAAAGAGTCATCTAGCACAGAAACAGAACCTTCAGTCCAACCAGTCCACTCCAAATAAAGATGATTTGGGGGAAGATGGTGTCAAGGGCTGCGGGCATCTTAAGAAGGATGAAAAAGGGTCATTTATCTCTGCCACAATCACGTGTCACTAACGCCATATTGGCCTGACGGCTGCAAGAAGTTGTATTTGCATAGTTTCGTTAATAAACTCAAAAAGCCTCATTGATCTTCACAGAATTAGGGATGACACAGTGGCTCAGCGGTTAGCACGGCTGCCTCACAGCGCCAGGGTCCCAGTTTCGATTCCAGCCTTAGGCGACTGTCTGTGTGGAGTTTGCACATTCTGCATGGGTTCCCTCCGGGTGCTCCGGTTTCCTCCCACAGTCCAAAGATGTGCAAGCCAGGTGAATTGACCAGGCTAAATTACCCGTAGTGTTAGGTGCGTTAGTCAGAGGGAAATGGGTCTGGGTGGGTTACTCTTCGGAGGGTCGATGTGGACTGGTTGGGCCGAAGGTCCTGTTTCCACACCATAGGGAATCTAATCTAATCTCATCTGAGAAATGGAGGTTTAGGGAGGGAACCTGTGACTGCAGTTCATGCAGTTAAGAGAATACCTCCTGGGGAAGCACAGCAAGAGGCAAAAAAAACTGAAGAGACAGTGAATTCAGGAGTAGAAGCTGCAGGAGACAAAGAGCGAAGATTCAGCAAAAAGAAAAAGAGAATATGAATTTTAAGCTGCAAGCATTAGGGTTCAGGAGCCAATGGGATTCAGCAAAGGCAGCAGCAATGGGTGAACTTGTCCAGTCTAGGATCATGGCAACAGCAGTTAAGATGAACTGAAGTGCAGAGTGTGTGTTCCATGTGTGTGTGAGTGAGTTAGTGTGTGTATAAGGGTGTGTGTATGTGTGTATATGGGTGTGTGTGTTTGAAGGATGAGAGCTGAGGGGGGAAGGGGGCAGGAGAGCATTGGAATTATATGGTGGTGACAGAAGCAAGTGTCAGCGGCAGACTGGCTGAGCTGTGGAGCAATTGGGTGAAACTATGAAGAGAATGCAAGAGGGGTGGGTCTGATTTCACATCGCTCTAGTGTTTTTTTAACAGCAACCAAACCTTAATATAGAGAGGATTTGTTTAAATCTTATCCTTTGAAAGAAAAGACCTGCTTTTTTCCTGCCATGTTCTTACAAGTCCTTAATTCTGAATACTGCTGACAAGAGAAAGAGGTTTGCAAACACAGGTTTTTAATTACAGCCTGGAATGTTATTAGCGCATACATCAAAGGGTGGCTTACACAGGGCAATAAATAAGGAGAGCAGTCCGTTATAAAATATAGGTATGAGGCCTCCCAGGGACTCAGTTCACAATCTATTTGAAACAAATAAGTCATTGTAAAAAATGAGGTAGGACTTGCATTCGTATAAAAAGCATAAGAGATCAGAGCGGGGTGAAAATAGTACAGCCCAATGCAGCTGCATTCAGTACAATCAGAACTGAGTTTGGGCTTTAGACCCAATCCCCTGCCCATTCTTGATATTCCTCGATTCCCTGAGAGACCAAAACTCTTGTCTATCCCACTTATATTCAAAAATGGATCATAACCTTTGGAGTTTAACAGAATGAGAGGTGATCCCACTGAAATGTATAAGATCCCAAGCTGGCAGGACAGGCTGGATACTGACAGGATGTGTTGCCCTGTGTGAGAGTCTAGAACAAGGGAACACAGTTTTGGTAAAGAGGGTCTCCTATTTAAGATGAAGATATAGAGAATGCTTTTCAGAAGGGCTTCAGTCAATGGGATTCCCCAGGACAGTACAAGTTGACAGTACATCTGTCTGGATGTATCACTACCTGGTATGGCAACTGTACCATCCAAGATCGGAGACGGTTACAGAGAGTGGTGAACTCAGCCCGGACAATCACAAAGGCCAACCTCCCATCTATAGAACCCATCTACCAGGCCCACTGTCAAGGAAAGGCCGCCAGCATTCTCAAAGATCCATCCCACCCTTGCAATGCTTTTCTACACTCTCTACCATCGGGGAGAAGGTACAGAAGCCTGAACACACGCACCAGCCGGTTTCACAACAGTTTCTGCCCTACTGTTGTCAGAATACTGAATGGACTCACAAACTCTTAACATTCGCCTGTACCAGCGTTTTTGCTTTTGTGGCTGTTCACCTATTATTTACTTATCTATGCTACTTAGCTCATATTGACTCCCTCCCCCTGACCGTATTGCTCACAAGACAAAGCTTTTCACTGTGCCTCGGTACACGTGACAATAAATTCAATTCAATTCAATTCAAGTTGGGTCATTGCATTCATTCAAGGCTAAGTTCAAATCAATTTTGGTAGGTGGGAGAATTGAGGGTTTTGGGTCAGGTCCAGAACTTGGAATTGGGATTGCAACTAGATCAGCTGTGATCTTATTGGGTGCTGGAGCAGAATTGAGAGGCCATATGGTTCATTCCTGCTCCTAATTCTTATAATTCTTCTGGAGTAGACAATTCGCAACGTTCAGATGCCTTTAAGTGAAGAAATGTCTCAGTTCTCAATGAGGCAGAAGGGAATCATCAACTGCCAGGTTAAAGGACTGCATCTTAATTAGCTATAGAGAAGGAACGAGAAAGGAAGCTGCATTGGAAACTCCAGGAGGCTTGGAGAAACTGTTTTCCTGATTTGTCATTAAGTCTCTACATAGTAATTTGTGGAGATGGTGTTAGCTGCGACTCTTCTGTTGGCTGGGGTGTTTTTGATGTTTTGTTGGTAATAAATAAAGTTAATTTTCAAACTGCCTGCAATTATATGGGTCCACTTCAAGAAAAAGGAGGTAATTCTCCAGCAGCTGACAACAGATTTACTGAATTGAAGGGAGTCATAGCAGACTGGACAGAAGACAGGACCAGCCCGAATGGGGAATATTAACCTCCAGGGGGACTCATTCTCTGGAGTCTCTCCTATGGGGAGAAAGTGAGGTCTGCAGATGCTGGAGATCAGAGCTGAAAATGTGTTGCTGGAAAAGCGCAGCAGGTCAGGCAGCATCCAGGGAACAGGAGAATCGACGTTTCGGGCATAAGCCCTTCTTCAGGACCTGAAGAAGGGCTTATGCCCGAAACGTCGATTCTCCTGTTCCCTGGATGCTGCCTGACCTGCTGCGCTTTTCCAGCAACACATTTTCAGTCTCTCCTATGGGCCAGGGTTAAACTCTGGCTGATGGACGTACCTTCAGCCTTAAATACCTAGAACACTGAGGTGGGAGGTTGAACTGTGAGGACGAAGCAGAGATACTTCAGTGCGCTTTGGAAAAACTGAGTGAGTGAGCAAAAAGATGGCAGATAATGTGAGGTTATAGACTTTGGCAGCAAAAACAGGAAGGTGAATTATTATCTAAATGGCAATAGATTGAGAAAGTTAAGGTGCAACAAGACCTGGGTGTCTTTGTACATCAGTCACTGAAGGTAAGTGTGCAGGTACAGCAGGCCATGAAGAAGTCAGACAGTATATTGGCCTTCATTATGAGTTAAGAGTGTGGTGCTAGAAAAGCACAGCAGATCAGGCAGCATTCGAGGAGCAGGAGAATTGATGTTTTGGGCATAGGTCCTTTATCAGAATGAGGCATAAGCCTTTCACCAGCCTCATTCCTGATGAAGAGCTTATGCCCGAAACGTCGATTCTCCTGCTCCTCGGGTGCTGCCTAATCTGCTGTGCTTTCCAACACCACACTCTAGGCTCTAATCTCCAGCATCTGCAGTCCTCACTTTCTCCTAGCCTTCGTTGTGAGACAGTTCAAGTACAGGAGCAGAGGTGTCTTGCTGCGACTGTACAGGACTTTGGTGTGACCAAATGTGCAGTTTTGATCTCCTCTTCTGAGGAAGGATGTCTGGCTATGGAGGGACAGCGAGGAAGAATTACCAGACTAATTCCTTTGATGACAGAACAGCAATATGAAGAGAGACTGGATTGTTCAGGATTACACTCACTGGACTTGAGATGAATGAGGAGGGACCTCATGGCAACTTAGAAAATACTAACAGGACGAGAAAGGCCAAAAGCAGGAAGGATATTGCTGATGACCGAGGAGTCCAGAACCAGGGGTCACAGTCTAAAGATGCGAGGTAGGCCATTTAGGACTGAGATGAGGAGAAATGTCTTCCCCCAGAGTGTGGAATTCCCTGTCACAGAAAGTGGCTGAAGTCAAAACATTGAATGTTTTTGAGAAATAGTTAGATGAATTATAGTACTTGAGTTAAAGGGATCAAAGGGCATGGGCAGAAAATGGGAATGGGGTCCTGAATTGGATTGTAGGCCATGATCATATTGAATAGTGGTGCAGGCTCAACGGACTGAATAGCCTACTCCTGCCCTATTTTTGGGTTTCTATGTTTTTTAACCCTACGCTGGAATCTTGACTCTACACATTTCGGACATGTTTTTGACAATCCACTGAATTTAAATGCAAGATGCAATGACAAGAAAAATAGATGGGCATCTCTTGTCATCACAAACGATCATAACCCCAGGTTATTTATGGAAACTTGGAACTTGTAATTACACTATATGTGCTTTTTTAAAAGATGATTTACAAACAAAAAAATTACTGTTGACATAAATTCAGTGTCCCTCTGGCAAAACCTGTGAAGGTCACATGTAGGCGAGGAATACTGGAATGTCATATCCAAAGGTGCCAAGGGAACATCAAATAGCAATCCTTCAAAATGAAAGATGCCGTTCAAAACAACTTGAGCCAATATCTCCTAAAGAGAAAATGAGGAGCTGACTGTCCCTCTCTGTGGAAAGCCATCTCCTATGAATTGTGTCCTAGACTGCAGCCATGTATTGTTTCCCCTTTCCAGGAATGTATAAAAAGTGGGTTAAAAAACTTCTACAGGTCTGCTCTTTGTGTGTTGTACTGACGCACAAGTGTGGACTACTGAGCTACAAAGCTCACAACCTGAGGGCAGCGAACGTAAGAACAGAAAGTGCTGGAGAAACTCAGCAGATCAGGCAGAGTTAACATTTCCAGTCTCATATGACTTATTCAGAACTGGACAGCAATTAGATACCTCTGCATTGCAGGTAAGAGAATTCTGTCTCACTCTGTACGAGCAAATTGCTGCAGATGCTGGAATCTGTACTGAAATCAACAAATGCTGGAAATCACAGTGGGTCAGACAACATCTATAGAGCTCTGATGAAGTCATCAAGACTCGAAACATTAGCGTGCTCTCTGTCTATGGATGTTGTCTGACCTGCTGTGATCTCCAGCATTTGTTGTTTTCAATCTCTCACTCTGAGTGTTTTAAAGCCATGAAGAGGAGGAGCTGGTGTTGGACTGGGGTGGACAAAGTTAAAAATCACACCACACCAGGTTATAGTTGAAGAGGTTTATTTGGAAGCACTAGCTTTCACAGCATCAGGTAACTAGTGGGGCAGGATCATAAAACACAGAATTTATAGCAAAAGATCACAATGTCATGCAATTAAAATGTATATTAAACAAACAGATTTGTTCACTCGTTACCTGATGAAAGAACAGCTCTCTGAAAACTAGTACTTCTAAATAAACCTGTTGGACTATAACGTGGTGTGGTGTGATTTTTAACTCTGTTTAAAGCCAGACAAGTGAATGTTGAAGAATGTCAGCTGTTTTGAAGACTCAAGAATCTTGAAATCGACTCCTTCACTGCCCATATCAGCATTATTGGTATTACCAACAGAATGGCTGCAACAGACCACCATCTACTCTTCTCAGAACTGAGAAACAATTCATGCAGCTTTTTCAGTGTTATCTTTTACGCAATTCACATTTCCATTCCATATGCATGTGTTTTATCTTCACTTATTTTTCTCACACTTTGTAGCTAACAAACTCATCCTTTCTTTTATTCAATTAAGCCTGGTTACTTTAGCACCTTTTGGAACATAAATACATAAAATGTAACCATGGGAGAAGACCATGGGGCAAGGAATGAACTTTGTTGGAAACAACAGAGGCAGAGGTTAAATTAAGAAGTTGATCCAGTTCATCTTATAACCAGATGAGGGTATCTGCTCGGATTGGAAAGAATTGAGGGCCCTCACCCAGAGACCGATAGATGAGTCATAAACGCAGTCTCTGTATATTCACCAAACGACCTAAGAACTAACATTGAGAATGTGGGATCGCATTCACCGAAGCACGTAGGCAACCACCAAACCATTCCGCGATTCACTCAGTGTATCTTTGTTGCCCATAGTTCTTATTAATTTGATAGTTTGTGGGGAAAATTGATTGTAAAGAAGAGAAATTCAGTGTTTCAGAGAAGACTATCCCAGGCGGTGATGATACTGACTCCCCGACCGTACTAACTCCCTCC
>NC_057721.1:73446302-73455429 GCF_004010195.1 Chiloscyllium plagiosum | reverse complement strand
CTGGGCCTGACTGGAGACCGACACCCTGGGCCTTGCTGAAGATCCACACCCTGGGCCTGGCTGAAGATCCACACCCTGGGCCTGGCTGAAGGTTCATACCCTGACCCCCAGCTGGAGGTCCACACCCTGCCCCCGTCTGGAGGTCCACAGACTGGGCCTGGCTGAAGATCCACACCCTGGGCCTGGCTGAAGGTTCATACCCTGACCCCCAGCTGGAGGTCCACACCCTGCCCCCGTCTGGAGGCACACACCCTGGGCATGGCTGGAGGCCCACACCCTGACCCCAGCTGGAGGCCCACACCCTGGGCCTGGCTGGAGGCCCACACCCTGGGCCTGGCTGGATCCCCACACCCTGGGCATGGCTGAAGGTCCACACCCTGGCCCCAGCTGGAGGTCCACACCCTGGGCCTAGCTGGAGGCCCACACCCTTAGCCTGGCTGGAGACCCACACCCTGGGCCTGGCTGAAATTCCACATCCTGGGCCTGGCTGAAGGTCCACACCCTCGGCCTGGCTGAAGGTCCACACCCTGGACCCAGCTGGAGACTCACACCCTGGGCCTGGCTGGAGGTCCACACCCTGGGCCTGACTGGAGGCTCACACCCTGGGCCTGGCTGGATCCCCACACCCTGGGCATGGCTGAAGGTCCACACCCTGGCCCCAGCTGGAGGCCCACACCCTGGGCCTAGCTGGAGGCCCACACCCTTTGCCTGGCTGGAGACCCACACCCTGGGCCTGGCTGAAAGTCCACATCCTGGGCCTGGCTGAAAGTCCACATCCTGGGCCTGGCTGAAGGTCCACACCTTGGGCCTGGCTGAAGATCCACACCCTGGCCCTGGCAGGGGGTCCACACCCTGGGCCTGGCCGGAGGCTCACACCCTGGGCCGGCTGGAGCACCACACCCTGGGCTTGGCTGGAGACCCACACCCTGGGCCTGGCTGAAGGTCCACAACCTGGGCCTGGCTGGAGGTCCACACCCTGGCCCCAGCTGGAGGCCCACACCCTGGGTCTAGCTGGAGGCCCACACCCTTTGCCTAGCTGGAGACCCACACCCTGGGCCTGGCTGAAAGTCCACATCCTGGGCCTGGCTGAAGGTCCACACCTTGGGCCTGGCTGCAGGTCCACACCTTGGCCCCAGATGGAGGTCCACACCCTGGGCCTGGCCGGAGGCTCACTCCCTGGGCCTGGCTGAAGGTCCACAACCTGGGCCTGACTGGAATGCCACACCCTGGCCCTAGCTGAAGGTCCACACCCTGGGCCTGGCTGAAGGCCCATACCCTGACCCCAGCTGGAGGTCCACACCCTGCCCCCGGCTGGAGGCCCACACCCAGGGCCTGGCTGGAGACCCACACCCTGGGCCTGGCTGGAGGCCCACACCCTGACCCCAGCTGGAGGCCCACACCCTGGGCCTGGCTGGAGGCCCACACACTGACCCCAGCTGGAGGTCCACACCCTAGCCCTGCCTGGAGGTCCACACCCTGGGCCTGGCTGAAGAGCCATACCCTGACCCCAGCTGGAGGTCCACACCCTGCCCCCGGCTGGAGGTCCACAGCCTGGGCCTGGCTGGAGACCCACACCCTGGGCCTGACTGGAGACCGACACCCTGGGCCTGGCTGAAGGTTCATACCCTGACCCCAGCTGGAGGTCCACACCCTGCCCCCAGCTGGAGGCCCACACCCTGGGCCTGGCTGGAGGCCCACACCCTGACCCCAGCTGGAGGTCCACACCCTGGGCCTGGCTGGAGGTCCACACCCTGGGCCTGGCTGGATCCCCACAACCTGGGCATGGCTGAAGGTCCACACCCTGGCCCCAGCTGGAGGCCCACACCCTGGGCCTAGCTGGAGGCCCACACCCTTAGCCTGGCTGGAGACCCACACCCTGGGCCTGGCTGAAAGTCCACATCCTGGGCCTGGCTGAAGGTCCACACCCTGGGCCTGGCTGAAGGTCCACAACCTGGGCCTGGCTGGAGGCCCACACCCTGGGCCTGGCTGGAGGCTCACACCCTGGGCCTGTCTGGATCCCCACACCCTGGGCATGGCTGGAGGTCCACACCCTGGCCCCAGCTGGAGGTCCACACCCTGCCCCCGGCTGGAGGTCCACACCCTTAGCCTGGCTGGAGACCCACACCCTGGGCCTGGCTGGAGGCCCACTCCCTGACCCCAGCTGGAGGCCCACACCCTGGGCCTGGCTGGAGGCCCACACCCTGACCCCAGCTGGAGGCCCACACCCTAGCCCTGCCTGGAGGTCCACACCCTAGCCCTGCCTGGAGGTCCACACCCTGGGCCTGGCTGGATCCCCACTCCCTGGGCCTGGCTGGAGGCTCACACCCTGGGCCTGGCTGGATCCCCACACCCTGGGCCTGGCTGGAGGCTCACACCCTGGGTCTGGCTGGATCCCCACACCCTGGGCATGGCTGAAGGTCCACAGCCTGGGCGTAGCTGGAGGCCCACACCCTGACCCCAGCTGGAGGCCCACACCCTGGGCCTGGCTGGATCCCCACACCCTGGCCCCAGCTGGAGGCCCACACCCTGGGCGTAGCTGGAGGCCCACACCCTTAGCCTGGCTGGAGACCCACATCCTGGGCCTGGCTGAAGGTCCACATCCTGGGCCTGGCTGAAGGTCCATACCCTGACCCCAGCTGGAGGTCCACACCCTGCCCCCGGCTGGAGGTCCACACCCAGGGCCTGGCTGGAGGCCCACACCCTGGGTCTGGCTGGAGGCCCACACCCTGACCCCAGTTGGAGGCCCACACCCTGACCCCAGCTGGAGGTCCACACCCTTAGCCTGGCTGGAGACCCACACCCTGGGCCTGGCTGAAGGTCCACACCTTGGGCCTGGCTGAAGGTCCACACCCTGGCCCCAGCTGGAGGTCCACACCCTGGGCCTGGCTGGAGACCCACACCCTGGGCCTGGCTGGAGACCCACACCCTGGGCCTGGCTGAAGACCCACACCCTGGGCCTGGCTGATGATCCACACCCTGGGCCTGGCTGGAGGTCCACACTCTGGGCCTAGCTGAAGGTCCACAGTAGACCTGTCCTGGGTCCGTGCCCTAGGTCTGATTGAGGTCTGTGTGGAACCCAAACTTGGCGTCACTTCCACCAGGGCCACTCAGCCCTTGGCGTCATTAGAGTATTGGTTCAAACATCGACAAAAGAACAGAATTCTAGAGGTGAAGTGATAGTGACTGCCCTCAACATCAGAACCACATTTGACTGAGTGTGGCATCAAGGAACCCTGGCAAAAGTGGAATCAATGGGTATGGGGAAACTCTCTGGTGGCTGGTGTCATACTTGGCATCAGGGAAGGTTGGAGGTCAGTCATCTCAGCTCCACGACATCTCTGCAGGAGTTCCTCAGGGACGTATCCTAGGCCTAACCATCTTCAGCTGCATGACCATCCCTTCAACATAAGGTCAGAAATGGACGTTTGCAGGTAAGTTCACAGTGTTCAACACCACTTGTGATTTCTCAGATACCAAAGCAATCCACGTCCAAATGCAACAAGACCTGGGTAATATCCAGGCTCGAATTGAAATGTGGCAATCAATATTCACACCACATACATGCCAGGCAATGATCATCTCTAACAAGAGACAATCTAAGCATTGACCCTTAACATTTAATGAGGCAGGTTATTGCTGAGCAGGTGCTGCTTGATAGCACATTTGATGACACCTTCCATCAGTTCACTAATGATCAAAAGTAGACTGATGGGACGGTACTTGGTTGGGCTGGATTTGTCCTGTTGGTGGTGGTACAGCACAGACCTGAGCAATTTTCCACATTGCCATGTACTGGAACAGCTTGATCCCAAGGGTGTAGCAGGTTCTGGAGCACAAGTCTTCAGTACTCTTGTCAGAATTTTTTGGGGCCATAGTTTTTGCAGTATCCAGTGTCTCCAACCATTTCCTGATGTGATGTGGAGCGAATCAACTTGGCTGAAGATTGGTATCTGTGACGCTGTGGACGACTGGAGGAGGCCAAGATGGATCATCCACTCAGCACTTCCAACTGAGTATTGTTGCAAATGCTTCAGCCTGATCATTTACACTGATGTACTTGGTTCCCCCAATATTGAGAATTTGGATATTTGTGGAGCCTCCTCCACCAGTGAGTTCTTTAATTATCCATCACCATTCACGGCTAGATGTGGCAGGACCGCAGATCTGTGGGATCGCTTAGCTCTGTATAATACTTGCTGCTTATGCTGCTGGACATGAAAGTAATCCTGTTTGGTGGTTTCACCACGTTGACCTCTCATTTTCAGCTCTGCCTGATGCTGTTCCTGGCATGCCCTCTCACACTCTCCATTGAACCAGGATTGATCCCCTGGCTTGATGGTAATGGTTGAGTGGGGGATATGCCAGGCTGTGAGGTTTATGATTGTGCTGGAGGACAATCCTACTGTTGTTAATGGGCCACAGCGTCTCATGGATACCCAATCCTGAGTTGCTTGATCTTTTTAAAGTCTATCTCATTTAACACATGATGCTGTTGCACAACATGATGGAGGGTATTTTGGTGTGAGGCCATAGGTCAGCCGTGATCTCATTAGATGTCAGAACGGACTCGAGCAGATGAACGGCCTTCTCCTGTTCCAATGTTCATTTGTAATGTCAAGGCAGGTCTTTGTCTCCACAAGGATTGTCAGTGCACTCTCTCACTGTGAGTGTGTGTGTGAGAGAGAGTGTGTGTGTATATTTGTGTGAGAGAGTATGTGTGTGTATATTTGTGTGTGTGTGAGTGTGGGTGTGTATATTTGTGTGTGTGTGTATCTACCTGAATGTGTCTATCTATTTGTGTGTGTGTGAGTGTGTGTGTGTTGTCTGTCTGTGCCTGCTCATGTATCTATCTGTATCTGTCTTTATTGGTGTCTCTCGAGATTAAAAGGTAATTCTCTATCTCCAATGAATTGCCCTTGTCGTCTTTGAACGGAGTGTACGGTCAGTGGCACCATGAATGACAGAGTGAAGGAAAGGACAGTGTAAGGAAAGGCTCAGGGCCCTGTGATAACAGAAGGGAATGCAGTCTGTTTGGTGAGGTTTGTTTTGCTTCAAGATGTCTCCATTTCCAGCTGGGTGTTATTCACCTGAAACATATTAAAGCTAGGCTCTGGCCCACAGCTCTGCTCTCTGGGCTATATTTAGAATCCTCTCTCCCTGCCTGTGGGATATTTCAATGATGTCGAATAAAAATCCTTTCTTTTGGTAATGAAAGGGGCTGGATGTTTTTATTCTGAGCCGAGTTCCAGGGCTGCCAATCCTCCTGTACTCTATTTGTCTTGAGGAAGACGTTTCTTAACAGAGCTCAATATTCATAAACTCGTGTATTTATTGCCCAGCCCCAGATGCCCCTCAGAACATGGTGATGAGCATTTCCATTAAAGCACTACAGTCCATCTGGTGTAGGTACATCCATGTGCCAATAGGGAGCTAGTTTCGTGGCAGTGAATGAATGGAGGCATTGTCCAAGTCAGGTCAGTGTGAGACTTAGAGGGGTGTGTGCAGCTTCCAATGTACCCACACATTAACTTCCCTTGCTCTTCTGTCTGCAAGACCATAAGATATAGGAGCAGAAGTAGGCTATTCAGCCCATTGAGTCTGTTCTACCATTCAATAAGATTATGGGTACCCTGATCATTGTCAACTCCACTTTCCTGTCTTACCCACAGGTTTGGAGGGTTTTGTGGAAGAACATTTGGTGAGTCGCCAAAATGTATCTTATAGGCAGCATCACTGCAGTGTGGCTGGAACGACTTGAATTCTTCTCACTAGCTCACCTTGCAGTGGTTCAGAGCCAGTTTGATCCTCTCCTCCCTCAAAGCCAACATCCATCCATCTGCAGGAGTCACTGGGATCGCAATCAGGAGTGGGAATATTTCATGATGTTGGTGCCCTTTCCCCAACCTGGAACTATTGAGGGCAACTGTGGCACAATTTCCATGATGGCAGGGATCAAACCTGGGACCTTCCTCAGCTGAAAGGAAAACTTGCATTGGTATAGTACCAGAATGTCACTGCAAAGGAAGAGTACTTTTGAAGAGCACCTGCTCTTGTAGTGCAAGAAACGGGGGGACCACATTGCCATAGGTCTGGAGTCACACATAGGTCAGACCAGGTAAGGGCAGCAGATGTCCTCTTCCGAGGGATATGAATGAACATTGGTGATATAGTCACCATTTGGTGAGATTTTATTGTGAAAAGCATTCATAATGTGCATCTGCAAAAGTGGAATTCAACCCCATTCCCCCAGAACATTATGGAGTACAGTCCAGTAACATTACCACAATGCCACTCTCTCCCTCAGGTGTCCAGCTGGATTAGAGGCTTAAGCGTGTCAAATGAGCCTTAATATCCTTCAAAACCAGTGGTGTAAAGTGCCTGTTTGTGGCACCTTTCAGAATCGCCCATCTTGCTCAGGATTCTTGGAGGAACTGTTGGGTGAATTTCACAGGACAGAATCAGATAAGTTAATTGTTGTTTTAAGTGTGGCCCACAGAGAATCTGCAGGAGTGAGTAGAGTGTGTTCTTTCTTGATTATATGTTTTTGGAGATATGTCTCTTGATTAAACTTAAAATGTAAGCCATAACTATTAATTTAACCTGCGGCAGTGTTTGTAGAGGAATAAGACGGTGTTATTTCTGTAGATTGTGAAGGAGCAAAAATGGCCTTTGCTGTGATATGTGCTTCTTGTCAGATGTGGGAGTTTAAAGAGAGTTTAAGGGTTACAGCGGATTATATCTGCCATAAATGCTTTTGGCTGAGAATCTTATCAGATGGAATGGATCGGTTGGAGAGACAGTTAGAAGAAATGAGGAATTTGCAACAGAAACAGTATGTGATGGATGGCAGTTATAGGAAGGGGGGAAGTCTCAGATACAGTCACATAGATGGGTTAACTCCAGGAAAGGTAAGAGAGGTAGGCAGCTAGTGCAGGAGTCTCCTGTGGCTATATCCATTTCAAACAGGTATGCTGTTTTGGAAAATGTAGGGGGTGATGGATTCTCAGGGGAACGTAGCACAAACAGTGAAGTTTCTGGCATTGAGACTGGCTCTAATGCAACGAGGGGTTCCAACAGATCAATTGTACCTCGGACTAGATTCTCTAGTCCGAGGTAGAGACAGACGTTTCTGTGGCCAGCAGCGAAAAAGCAGAATGGTGTGTTGTTTCCCTGGTGCCAGGATCAAGCATGTCTCAGAGAGGGTGCAGAATGTTCTCACGGGGGAGAGGGGCCAGCAGGACGTCATTGCCCACATTGGAACCAATGATATAGGAAGGGAAAAGGTTGAGATTCTGAAGCGCGATTACAGAGAGTTAGGCAGAAAATTAAAAAGGAGGTCCTCGACAGTAGTAGTGTCTGGATTACTCCTGGTGCTACAAGCTAGGGATGGCAGGAATAGGATAGAGCAAATGAATGCATGGCTCAGGAGCTGGTGTATGGGAGAAGGATTCACATTTTTGGATCATTGGAATCTCATTTGGGGTAGAAGTGACCTGTACAAGAAGGACAGATTGCACCTAAATTGGAAGGGGACTAATATACTGGCAGGGAAATTTGCTAGAGCTGCTCAGGAGGATTTAAACTGGTAAGGTGGGGGGGTGGGGCCCAGGGAGATAGTGAGGAAAGAGATCGATCTGAGACTGGTACAGTTGAGAACAGAAGCGAATCAAACAGTCAGGACAGGCAGGGACAAGGTAGGACTAATAAACTAAACTGCATTTATTTCAATGCAAGGGGCCTAACAGAGAAGGCAGATGAACTCAGGGCATAGTTAGGAACATGGGCCTGGGATATCATAGCAATTACAGAAACATGGCTCAGGGATGGGCAGGACTGGCAGCTTAATGTACCAGAATACAAATGCTACAGGAAGGATAGAAAGGGAGGCAAGAGAGGAGGGGGGGTGGCATTTTTCATAAGGAATAGCGTTACAGCTGTGCTGAGGGAGAATATTCTCAGAAATACATCCAGGGAAGTTATTTGGGTGGAACTGAGAAATAAGAAAGGGATGATCACCTGATTGAGATTGTATTATAGACCCTCCAATAGTCAGAGGGAAATTGAAAAACAAACTTGTAATGAGATCTCAGCTATCTGTAAGAATAATAGGGTGGTTATGGTAAGGGATTTTAACTTTTCGAACATAGACTGGGACTGTCATAATGTTAAAGGTTTAGATGGAGAGGAATTTGTTAGGTGTGTACAAGACAATTTTCTGATTCAGTATGTGAATGTACCTACCAGAGAAGGTGCAAAACTTGACCTACTCTTGGGAAATAAGGCAGGGCAGGTGACTGAGGTGTCAGTGGGGGAGCACTTTG
The DNA here is from genome assembly GCF_004010195.1 of Chiloscyllium plagiosum. Taxonomy (NCBI): domain Eukaryota; kingdom Metazoa; phylum Chordata; class Chondrichthyes; order Orectolobiformes; family Hemiscylliidae; genus Chiloscyllium; species Chiloscyllium plagiosum. The sequence goes on along the minus strand of NC_057721.1, from coordinate 73,447,108 downwards.
GGGCCAGCGACCATAATTCTATTAGATTTAAAATAATGATGGAAAAGGATAGACCAGATCTAAAAGTTGAAGTTCTAAATTGGAGAAAGGCCAATTTTGACGGTATTAGGCAAGAACTTTCGAAACTGGAAATGTGTTGCTGGAAAAGCGCAGCAGGTCAGGCAGCATCCAGGGAATAGGAGAATCGACGTTTCGGGCCTAAGCCCTTCTTCAGGAATGTTCTGATCTCCAGCATCTGCAGACCTCACTTTCTCCTCAAGAACTTTCGAAAGCTGATTGGGGGCAGACGTTCGCAGGTAAAGGGATGGCTGGAAAATGGGAAGCCTTCAGAAATGAGATAACAAGAATCCAGAGAAAGTATTTTCCTGTTGGTGGGAAAGGGAAGGCTGGTAGGTATAGGGAATGCTGGATGACTAAAGAAATTGAGGGTTTGGTTAAGAATAAGAAGGAAGCATATGTCAGGTATAGATAGAATAGATCGAGTGAATCCTTAGAAGAGTATAAAGGCAGTAGGAGTATACTAAATCAGGAGGGCAAAAAGTGGACATGTGATAGCTTTGGCAAATAGAATTAAGGAGAATCCAAAGGTTTTTACAAATACATTAAGGACAAAAGGGTAACTCGGGAGAGAATAGGGCCCCTCAAAATCAGCAAGGCAGCCTTTGTGTGGAGCCGCAGAAAATGTGGGAGATACTAAATGAGTATTTTGCATCAGTATTTACTGTGGAAAAGGATATGGAAGATATAGACTGTAGGGAAATAGATGGTGACATCTTGCAAAATGTCCAGATTACAGAGGAGGAAGT
>NC_057721.1:73421630-73445426 GCF_004010195.1 Chiloscyllium plagiosum | reverse complement strand
TATTGCATGCAATTCTGGCCTCCTTCCTATCGGAAAGATGTTGTGAAACTTGAAAGGGTTCATAAAAGATTTACAAGGATGTTGCCAGGGTTGGAGGATCTGAGCTACAGGGAGAGGCTGAATAGGCTGGGGCTGTTTTCCCTGGACCGTCGGAGACTGAGAGGTGACTTTATAGAGGTTTACTAAATTATAAAGGGCATGGATAGGATAAATAGGCAAAGTCTTTTCCCTGGGGTCAGGGAGTCTCGAACTAGAGGGCATAGGTTTAGGGTGAGAGGGGAAAGATTGTTTTCTGAGATTTTAAGAGGTAGATGGGGGAGAAAGACAGAGACAAAGATCTCCAGCTCTTATTGTTACAATTTTGTCTTTTCCTCTCTTTTCATCGCTGCTCAAAAAGAAGTACTGAAATATAGATTGTTTGTATATTCTTATGTCTGGACCCATTGTCTTTCTAAGTTGGGCAACTGGCAGGTGAGCCATTTATTTACCAGTACCTGATGTAGATGGGCCTGGTGCAGGCAGTGGAGAGGCGTTGGCATGGAGAATTGGTCCAGTGGTGAAAGACGGTGCCTGAAGAGTGGCAACTTTGTAGTTGGTTACATCCAGTGTAGATGGCAGTGAGGCAGTAGAGGAGGGATGGTGGTACAGACATTAGTGATGATGTGCTGGCTCAGGACTGATGGACTCTCTTTAAGCTATATCTTTCTATTTTTCTAAATTCTTAAAACTATTCAAAATGGTGCCCGATTGTGGTGACAGTGGAAAAGCTTTTCATTGTATTTTACTGTTTTTCTCACTGTAATGTACACATGACAATAAAATCATAAGTCTTTCTAAAAATATTAAATTACTAGACACATGCTAATTGTAACTAAGCATGCAAATTTATTGACAGTGACTGAGTTTGCTGGTTATGATGTTTGTAGATAAAATGGTAATTTCAGTGAAGATGAATTTGTTTATTCCCTGTGACTCTCCTGGACTTGCCACAATCTGGTCAGGTGATCACAGCAGCCATTTTAGGTCATACTTGCCTTTCTTTTAAGAAATCATTTTAATCCATGACCGGTCTCAGGTGATAAAACCAATTAATGGAAATTGAAAATTTATAGAACATATTTAGCACCATGATAACACTTGTGGTGAGTGTGATATCGTTTGATGGATTTGGACCCCTAGTTCTCAAAGCTGTCCATAAGCAGGATTTTGCCTGTGGGGCTGTTGTGGGGAATGATTAGTTTACTGAATCCTGATCTTTTATTGCTTGACTTTATTTCTACTTTCATCTCAGAATTCCTGTTCTGATTGCTATGCAGTGATCCTTCACACCCACACTCTCCCCTCGCTGCAGAATGCCATTAGAATGTGAGGAACAGAAGCAGCATTCAATGAGATTCGATCAGACCACAGCTGATCTGATTGTGGCTGCACTTTCCTTCTTTTCATTTTATCCTCCCACCCACCCAATATCCCACTGTGGCCCCCACAAACCTGTCTGTCTCATAAACAATTATCATTAATTGCCACACAGCATCTTGTGATGAATTCCAGCATAAGGATGATAGAACGAATGGCCTCCCTTTGTGTTGTACCATGCCATGAGCCAGGCACAGGAGGGCAGCAGCTGACGTGTTTGGACCAGGTGTGTTGGGCTGAACAGAGAAAATGCCTCCCATCTCCAATGGGTCCAGTTCTCCGTGGCTGTGTGCTGTAGGTGGGCCAATTGTCACTTGGAATCAGATTGGGTCGGGCCCTCTGCTACCAGTGATTAAATCCGGAGTCGGTGAGTGAGAAACGGCCACTGTCTGAGTAATGCACCTTCCTTTCACTTCCCTCTCGCTCAGATGAAACAAGTGTCGGACAGGAAGCATGTTTCAACCAAGCTTCCTGGAATGTGATGGACTGGGCAGGCAGCGTCTGGGAAGATTCTGAATAGGCCTCACTTGACCCTTTGTGTTTCTCACCCAGTTTAAATTGCAACATACCCTAAGGCTAGAAATTAACATTGATCACAAGCTGTCCTTTGAAAGGTTGGCAACCAGGAGCGTAAAGCGCCAGTAGTTTCAACACACTGAATAGCACAGCTTCCTGTGAACTCAAAAAACAATTTGTATTTGAATAGCTCCTTCAATGCAATAAAACAATACAGCGCATTTCACAGAGGGCTATAAAACTGACTTTGACACTGAACCACATGGGAATTTCAAAACTAGAGGACACATTTTTAAGGTGAGAGGAGAAAGATTTAAAAAAAAACATGAGGGAAATTTTTTACCCAGTGGGTGGCTCAAATGTGGAATGAGCTTCCTGAGGAAGTGACAGATGTGGGTACAATTACAACATTTAAAAGGTATTTGAATAAATACATGAATGGGAAAGGTTTGGAGGGATATGGGCCAGGAGCAGGCAGGTGGGGCTGGTTTAGTTTGGGATTATGGTCAGCATGGACTAGTTGGATGACTAGTCCAACTAGTTCCCGTGCTGTATTACTCCATGACAATGAAATGAATAAAAAGCTTGCTTCAGGAATTAAGGGTGAGCTTAGCACTTGAATACAAAATTGGTTCGACAGTAGGAGACAGAGGATGTTAGCAGAGGGTTGTATTTCAGACTGGAGGCCTCTGATCAGTGGTGTTCCACAGGGATCTGTACTTTTGCTTATCATTTATAGAAATGACTTGGATGAGAATGCAGCAGGCGTGGTTAGTAAATTTGTGGATGACTCCAAAATTGTTGATTTAGTGGACAGTGAACTGCCAGAGGAAGTGGTGAATGAGGATACAGTTACAATGTTTAAAAGACATTAGGACAGGTACATGAATAGGAAAGGTTTGGCAGGATATAGGCAAGGAGTAGGCAGTTGGGACTTAGTTAGGAAGATGGCGTGGATTAGTTGGACCAAAGAGTGTGTTTCCATGCTGTATGACACAATGAGTATTTTAGCAGGAGGGAAATGAGGCTGAGTAAATGAGGATTAAGAGTGAATGTTAGAGGTTAGTTTCCAGGCCGTTGAAGGCCTCCATTGAAAGAGCATTGGGCAGTGCTCCAGCGGCTATATTTGGAGAAGTGTAACTACCTCAGAAGATTGTGGGGCTGAAGGGGTTAACAGCGATACAGGATGGTGTTAGCACTATGGAGGGATTTGAAAATAAGGCCAAGCTTGTTAAAACTGCGGGATTGCCTAACTGGGAGCCAGTGCAGTTCAGTAGCTGACAGACATAGGGTGCACAGGAGTTTGGATAGGAGCAGCAAAGTTCTGAGTGACCTCAGGATTACAGAACGTGGTAGATCAGCCAGAGGGTGAATCATCAAGACAGCACAGAGCAGAGTCCAAAGCTGGGATCTCCTGATGTGTGTGACCAGTTGCCACATGATACAATGCACTGACTCACTGATAGGAAGAGATATCTCTTTCTCCGCAGTTGTTATTTTTGGATGTCTTTGCATGGAGCACAGCAGAGTGTGAGCCTTGGCTCAGCCTGGAGCTGTCTGACTCAGAGGCTGGTGGGAGAATTTCAGCATCTTGCCAAAACGCGCTGTCTCAATACATAAAGAAAGAATAGTTATCAGAGGGAAAGGCACCAGACGCTTTCCTGCACTGTTGGCACTGCAACCCTCCCAGCATAAAAGGGTGGGCAATGGGGGAATTCTGTAGAGAATTACAAACCGAGAACAGGCTATTCAGTTTAACCAGGCCCAGCCTGTGTCAATGCTGTCTCTCGAAACAACAAACAGGCCTCCTTCTGTTTAGTCACTCGTAGGACGTGGACATCACATCCCTCATTGCCCTTGAGAAGACTGTGGTGAACTGCCTTCTTGAATGGCTGCAGGCCAAGGGGTAAGAATGGCCTTAGGGAGGGAATTCCAGGATTTTGACCCAGTGACAGTGGAGGAATGGTGATATATTTCCAAGTCAGAATGGTGAGTGGCTTGGAGGGGAACTTGCAATTAATGATGTTCCCATTTGTCTGATGCTCTTGTCCTTCCAGATGGTAGTAGTCATGGGTTTGGAAGGTGCGGTCTAAGGAATCTTAAGACCATAAGACCATATGACATAGGATGGAAGCAAGGCCATTCAGCCCATTGAGTCCACTCGCTATTTTATCATGGCTGATGGGCATTTCAATTCCATTTACCTGCACTCTCCCCTTGCGAGGTCAAGAATTTATCAATCTCTGCCTTGAAGACATTTAACACCCACCCTCCACTGCACTCCGTGGCAATGAATTCCACAGGCCTACCACTGTCTGGCTGAAGAAATATCTCCTCATTTCCAGTCTAAAGTGAGCCCCTCAAATTTTATGGCTGTGCCCACGGTTCTGAGTCTCCCCACCTAACTGAAACAACTTCCCAGCATCCACCCTTTCTAAGCCATGCATTATCTTGTAAGTTTCTATTAGATTTCCCCTCGACCTTCTAAACTTTAATGAATACAATCCCAGGATCCTCAGCCGTTCACCGTATTTTAGGCCTACCATTCCAGGGATCATCTGTGTGAATCTCCACTGGATACGCTCCAGTACCAGTATGTCCTTCCTGAGGTGTAGGGCCCAAAATTGGACACAGTATTCTAAATGGGGCCTAACTAGAGCTTTATAAAGTCTCAGAGGCACTTCGCTGCTTTTACATTCCAACTCTATTGAGATAAATGACAACATTACATTTGCTTTCTTAATCATGGACTCAACCTGCAAGTTAACCTTTAGAGAATCCTGGAATAGCATTCCCAGATCCCTTTGTACTTTGGCTTTACGAATTTTCTCAGCATTTAAAGAATAGTCCATGCCTGTATTCTTTTTTCCAAAGTGCAAGATCTCACACTTGCTCACGTTGAATTTCATCAGGTATTTCCTGGACCACTCTCCTAAACTGTCTAAATCTTTCTACAGCCTTCCCACCTCCTCAGTACTACCTGCCTGTTCACCTAACTTTGTATCATCGACAAACTTCACCAGAATGCCCCGGATCCCTTCATCCAGATCATTAATATATCAAGTGAACAGCTGCAGCCCAACACTGAACCCTGCGGGACACCGCTTGTCACCAGCTGCCATTCCGAAAAAGAACCTTTTATCCAAACTCTCTGCCTTCTGTCAGACAGCCAATCCTCAATCCATGCCAGTCGCTCACCCCGAACACCATGGGCCCTCACCTTACTCAGCAGCCTCCCATGAGGCACCTTATCAAAGGCCCTTTGGAAATCTAGGTAGACAACATCCACTGGGTTTCCCTGGTCTAACTTACTTGTTACCTCTTCAAAGAATTCTAATAGGTTTGTCAAGCACGACCTCCCCTTCCTAAATCCATGCTGACTTGTTCTCATCGAACCCTGCAATTCAAAGAATTTAGAAACCTCAAATCCCAGGATCCTCAGCCGTTCATCGTATTTTAGGCCTACCATTCCAGGGATCATCTGTGTGAATCTCCACTGGATATGCTCCAGTACCAGTATGTCCTTCCTGAGGTGTAGGGCCCAAAATTGGACACAGTATTCTAAATGGGGCCTAACTAGAGCTTTATAAAGTCTCAGAGGCACATCGCTGCTTTTACATTCCAACTCTATTGAGATAAATGACAACATTACATTTGCTTTCTTAATCACGGACTCAACCTGCAAGTCAACCTTTCAAGAATCCTGGAATAGCATTCCCAGATTCCTTTGTACTTTGGCTTTATGAATTTTCTCAGCATTTAAAGAATAGTCCATGCCTGTATTCTTTTTTCCAAAATGCAAGATCTCACACTTGCTCACATTAAATTTCATCAGGCATTTCCTGGACCACTGTCTAAATCTTTCTACAGTCTCCCCATTTCCTCAGTACTACCTGCCTGTTCACCTAACTTTGTATCATCGACAAACTTCACCAGAATGCCCCGGGTCCCTTCATCCAGATCATTAATATATCAAGTGAACAGCTGCAGCCCAACACTGAACCCTGCGGGACACCGCTTGTCACCATCTGCCATTCTGAGAAAGAACCTTTTATCCCAACTCTCTGCCTTCTGTCAGACAGCCAATCCTCAATCCATGCCAGTCGCTCACCCCGAACACCATGGGCCCTCACCTTACTCAGCAGCCTCCCGTGAGGCACCTTATCAAAGGCCCTTTGGAAGTCTAGGTAGACAACATCCACTGTGTTTCCCTGGTCTAACTTACTTGTTACCTCTTCAAAGAATTCTAATAGGTTTGTCAAGCACGACCTCCCCTTCCTAAATCCATGCTGACTTGTTCTCATCGAACCCTGCAATTCAAAGAATTTAGAAACCTCATCCTTAACGATGGATTCTAGAATTTTACTTACAACCAAGGTTAGGCTAATCGGCCTACAATTTTCCATCTTTTGTCTTGATCATTTCTTGAACAAGGGGGTTACAACAGCGATCTTCCAATTATCCCGGACTTTCCCTGACTCTAGTGATTTTGAAAGATCATGGTCAGCGCCTCCGTTATTTCCTCAGTTCCCTCCCTCAGAACTCTAGGATGTAGCCCATCAGGGTCAGGAGATTTATCGATGTTTTAGCTTTTCTAGCACTTTCTCTTTTGTAATGGCAACCATACTCAATTCTGACCCCAACTCTTTTTAGTTGTTGGAATGTTACTCATGTCTTCCACTGTGAAGACTGACACAAAGTACTTATTAAGTTCTTCAGCTATTTCCTTATCTCCCATCACTAGCCTTTCTGCATCAATTTGGAGCGGCCCGATCTCTACTTTTGCCTCTCAATTGTTTCTTATGTATTGAAAGAAACTTTTACTATCATTTCTAATATTACTGGTTAGCTTACCTTCATATTTGATCCTCTCCTTCCTTATTTCTCTCTTTGTTATCCCCTGTTTGCTTTTGTAGTCTTCCCAATCTTCTGATATCCCAGTGCTCTTGGCCACTTTATAGGCTTTCTCTTTTTCTGTGACTTCCTTTGTCAGCCATGGCTGTCTAATTCCCCACCCCCAGGATAATCTTTCTTTTCTTTGGGATGAATCTCTGTACTGTGGCCTCAATTACACCCAGAAACCCCTGCCATTGTTGCTCCACTGTCTTCCTCACTAGGCTCTGCTTCCAGTCGATTTTCGTCAGTTCGTCTCTCATGCCCTTGTAGTTACCCTTATTTAAGTGTAAGACCATTACATCCGATTTTACCTTCTCTCTTTCAAACTGCAGACTGAACTCTACATATTGTGATCGCTGCCTCCTAAGTGTTCCCTTACTTTGAGATCTTTTTAAAAGTCTGGCTCATTACATAGAACTAAGTCCAGAATAGCCTGCTCCCTTGTGGGCTCCATCACAACCTGTTCCAAAAACCATCCTGTAAGCATTCCATGAATTCCCTTTCTTTGGATCCACCGGCAACATTATTCATCCAGTCCATCTGCATATTGAAGTCCCCCACGATCACTGTGAATTTCCCTTTCTGACATGCCCTATCTATTTCCTGGTACATCTTGTGTCCCTGGGCCTGACCACCGCTGGGAGGCCTGTACATAATTCCCATTATGGTTTTTTTGCCTTTGTGGTTCCTCAACTCCACCCACACGGACTCCACATCATCTGACCCTATGTCATTCAGTGCCATAGATTTAATCTCATTCTTAACTAACAAGGCACCCCCACCCCCTCTGCCCACCTCCCTGCCTTTTTGATACATTGTAAATCCTTGGATGTTTAACTGCCAGTCCTGAACCCCCTGCAACTACATCTCTGTGATGCCTACCACATCATAATCATTCATGATGATTTGTGCCGTTAATTCATCTGCTTTGTTACGAATACTACGAGCATTTAGATAAAGTGCCTTAAAGCTAATTTTCTTATCCTCACGATTTCCAGCATCTCTAGTAGTATGTACTGTTATCACTCATTTTTGCTTCATTCCTAGTCTGCCTTGAACTTTAAACCCTGCACACATGCTAACCTGCTGCTTACCTTTCTACTTGACTCCATACTCCCTGTTGCTTTCCCTTTCCCTCCCCCCCCCACTCACAAGTTTAAAGTTCTAGTGACCACCCTATTTATCCTTTTCTCCAGATCACTGGTTCCAGATCAGTTCAGGTGGAGACCGTCCCATCAATGCAGATCCCTCCGGTTCCAAAACTGATGCCAATGTCCCATGAAATGGAATCCTTCTTTCCCAAACCAATCCCTTAGCAATGTGTTTACCTCCCTAATTTTCTTGTCCTTATGCCAATTAGCATGTGGCTCAGGCAGTAATCCAGAGATTATGACCCTCGAGGACCTGTTCTTCAATTTCCTTCCTAGTGTTTGATACTCCCCAAACAGGTCCTCCTTCCTAGCCTTGCCTGTGTTGTCAGTGCCAATGTGGACCACAACAACTGAATCCTCCCACTCTTCAAGCAACTAAGCAAGACTCCCCCAAGAAATCTTGCTTAGTTGTTACAGTCCATCTTGTAGATGGTATGTGCTGCTGCTACTGAGCATTGGTGCTAGTCCTAATCGCACTTACCCACCATATCCTTGTAAACAGCTTACATTCAGCCACCTGTCCAATCTCACCTTGAATATTCGTATAATCTCTATCTCAAACCTTTATCCCATTTTTGAAATTGGCAGCATAACAACACTCAATTTGAAAATATTTCTCTTAGTTTCTCAACAAAATTTTATATTTACCCTTGTGCTACTGGTCTTTCATGCCTTAGCTCTGAGCTAATAGAAACACTCTGCTTTTTTGCATAATTTTAAAATCATGCACCGCATTATCCTCATAATCTGCATCATTCTAAATGTACAAAAATACCCAGGATTTTGAGTATTTTGGTTCTTTTGTCACTGGTATTAGTCTTGTAATTAGAAGGGATAAAAAAAGATCCTTGTTTTCAAATCTTTCCATTGCCTCACCTCCTCCCTATATTTGTAAACTCATCCAAAACTGCAACCCACCAAGGTCCCAGTACACCTTCCTAAATGTCTCTAAATGTCTCTCCTTCTATAAGGTGCTTCTTAAAATTTACCTCTTTCCTCATATATCATTTCCTCTTTTTTTTTAACAGCAAGGTTACACTTAAAAACTATGCCCTTAGCTTCTCTGTGCTGTGAGCTCTCCCACACAGGTTCCTCCAAGTCAGCTCTGAATTTCACTCCCATTGTTAATTTTTTTTTGAGAAAACACTCCAATGTCCAGACGTACTTGAACTCAAACAGCAAAGGCAGTACCTGTGCAGATTCACAGCTGTGTCAGACAGCAGTGTAGTTTTCTCTCTCTGACCATGTGGTCTCTACCTTTGTCTCTCTTCCTCCTTTTAAAAGTGCCCTTGTTTTGATTTTTTTTAGAACCCCAAAGTTTTAAAACAACACAACAGCTTATAAAACAGCAACTATTGCTCCTGGACTTCGAGGAAATCACCTCCAACACCTAAAATACCTCAAAAACAGAGCAGCTCTTACAGCCACAATCTTATCTGGTCCTCCATCTTAGATTACCCAGAATCCTTTGTGGCTCAAAGTCAGATTTCACCCTTGCAAAGCACCCTTGAGATGCGTTAATTTGCAAAAAGGGGATAGAGAAATGCAAGTAGTTGTACTGCAGTGGAAATCTGCCGAGGGGTTGCCATTCGTGTTGATAAAGTGTGTGTGAAACCCATTCTCCTCCTCAGGTCTGATGTGAGACAGTTTAGCCAGTGACCGTGATTCTGACACTGAAGGCCTGAAGTATTCTTTAAATCAGCTTCTGTTACTTCCTTCTGTGATTGATGGATCCCCACTTGTCTGTATAATGTGCAGCATTTAATTGATAGAGCTCCACAAAACTGGATTTTCCCAGCACCAGCTCTGTGTAGATTACTATTTCTTTAAACATTAAAATGGAGTCTTGAGAGGGGTATAGTGGCTGGATTTTTCCTTCAGGCGCTGGAATTATTGAGCTGAATTAACATTGCTCGACAACGTCATTAACCCAGGCAGCATCAGCTTTTCATTCCAGCAGCTCAGCCTGAATCCAATTGCCCTGTCAATGGTGTTAGGAAGCCATTGTTCAAAGAAAAAATAAATGAACTGTAACCAGCAGGAGAAAGACCAGCTCATTAACAACAACGTGCAGTTATATAGCATTTTGCAGGTTGTGTTAACCTCCCAGGGCAATTCGCAAGAGTGTTATCAGAGAGAATTTGTTGCCACATCACACAAAGTAACATTAGAGCTGGTGATCAGTGAGAGAGATAATAGCTAAATATTGGGTGAAAGAGATGTAAGTTAAGTAGAAATAGATTTAATAGCAGGTCCTTGGTGTTCAGATTTTCAGATCTCTCAAGGTGACAACGCGAGATAAGACCATTGAAAAGAAGTGAGGTCAAAATTTTATATACTGTATTGGCTCAGAACCCTGAGCTTGGCTATAACAGAGAGAATTGCCTGTAGTTTTAGCCATCCTATTAGGGATATTTGAGGAGAACAGAGTCATGTGCCTTCAGGTGGAGTGAGCATGACACAGCGCCAACCATTCCTTCAACGTTGACTTCCTCCACAGCATTTGCAGATGGGTGTGCAAGCTGGGTTTTAGTCTTAGTATCACACTTCATCCTAGGCTGTCAACCCATTTTGTTATTAACTTGCTAAACGCTCATCCATCACAGCAACAGGACAATTCTCTATCATTGTAGAAATGAAAGTACATTCACTGGGGTGTCACCAGAGTGAGGGGTTAAGTAAACGGAAGACTTGCTCTTGATATTGTACCTTTCACAGTTTCAGGATGTCTTAAAATGCTTTACAGTGCTTTTAATGTGTAGTCTTGGTTGTAATGTAGGAAACAGCAATGCAATAACGATCAAGATTATCTATCATTTTTGTGATGTTGGTGACAGGGACACTTCTGCATTAAAACCATGTTACCATGCACAGTAATCTAGAATCACAGCATTGTCATGGTGCAGAAGGAGGCTATTCAGCCCAATGCGCCTGAACTAACCCATTGAATGGGCATCATTATCTAGTGCCAATTTCCTGCTTTAGCCCAGGAGTCTTGCTCACTATTTTTATCCAAGTAATCGCACAATGTTCTCTTGAATTCCTTAATTGAATCTACCTCCACCACACTTGTTGGCAATAAATTCCACACCCTAACTATGCACAGAGGATGGGGTTGGTTTATTAACGCAGAGTATGTCAACAATATGGGTTCAACTCTCATACCAGCTGAGGTCACCATATAGTTCCCACCTTCTCAACATTGCCCCATTTCTGACAGGTGGTGACTCTTGGGTTAAACTTGACACCAGTCATTTCTATCTAATGGAGAGTGGTATTATGGGAACTTTACCTTTCCCTATTCACTGAGTGGAAAAGATTTTTCCTCACTTCACTTTGTTTCTTTAGCACATCACTTTAAATAATATTCCCTCTTGTTCTTGAATGTTTTATGAGCAGAGACAGCTTCTCCACATCTACTCCATTCTGGGTCCTCTACTCTTTGTCATTTACATAAATGATTTTGATGTGAGCATAAGAGGTACAATTAGTAAGTTTGCAGATGACACCAAAATTGGAAGTGTAGTGAACAGCGAAGAGGGTTGCCTCAGATTACAACAGGATCTGGACCAGATGAGCCAATGGGCTGAGAAGTGGCAGATGGAGTTTAATTCAGATAAATGCGAGGTGCTGCATTTTGGGAAAGCAAATCTTAGTAGGACTAGGGTGCTAGGTAAGGTCCTAGGGAGTGTTGCTGAACAAAGAGACCTTGGAGTGCAGGTTCATAGCTCCTTGAAAGTGGAGTCGCAGGTAGATAGGATAGTGAAGAAGGCGTTTAGTATGCTTTCCTTTATTGGTCAGAGTATTGAGTACTGGAGTTGGGAGGTCATGTTGCAACTGTACAGGACATTGGTTAGGCCACTGTTGGAATATTGCATGGGTGAGAGGGGAAAGATATAAAAGAGACCTATGGGGCAACCTTTTCACACAGAGGGTGGTACGTGTATGGAATGAGCTGCCAGAGAATGTGGTGGAGGCTGGTACAATTGCAACATTTAAGAGGCATTTGGATGGGTATATGTATAGGAAGGGTTTGGAAGGATATGGGCCAGGTGCTGGCAGTTGGGACTAGATTGGGTTGGGATATCTGGTCAGTATGGACGGGTTGGACCAAAGGGTCTGTTTCCGTGTTGTACGTCTCTATGACTCTATGACTCTATATTTTCTCTAAGCCTTTGTCTCTCCATAGAGAAAAGTCCCAACTTGTCTAATCTATCCTCTTGAGTGAAGTCTTTCATTACTGAAGCCATTCTTGTAAACTACTTCTGCTCTCTCTCCAGTGTGTTCACTTTCTTCCTAGAATGTGTATTATAGAGCTATACATAATGAGGTCTAACAAGTGTCTTATACAAGGTTACAATCACTCCTTTCACCTTGTACTTCAGAGAGCAGACGTAATGGCTGATCTAAAAGGAAGTGTCTCTGACTTAGGGAAGGTGATGGTCTAGTCATACCATGTCTGGACTGTTAATCGAGCGATGCAACTAATGGTCAAGGGTCCCAGGTTCAAATCCCGCCATGGCAGATAGTGGAATTTGAATTCAATTGTTAAAAATCTGGAGTGTCGGAGGCTGAGGAGTGACCTTATAGAGGTTTACAAAATTATGAGGGGCATGGATCTAATGGATCTAATGATGACCATGCTGATTGTCAGGAAAACCCATCTGGTTCACTGATGTCCTTTAGGGAAAGCAATCTGCCATCTTTAACTGCTCTGACCTACATGTGACTCCAGCTCCACAGCAATGTGTTTGATCTCTCAACAGCCCGCTGGGCAATATGGGATGGGGAATAAATGCTGACCTAGCTAGCGACACTTTCACTCCGCGAATGAAAGTGAAATGATCCTGGGACCTCCCTTGCTCTCAGCATTGTGGGTGATCCCCTAAAGTTGAAGAACATTGCTTACCTTCTCCAGGGCAATAAATGCTGACCTAGCCAGTGAAACCAACATCCCACGAATGAATGAAAAGCAAATAGTTGGAGAAAATAAAGAGAGCCAATATATGGAACTCAGTAATATTTACAGCAGAGACCCTGCCAATCCTCCCACAGGTTCAATGTTTCTAATCTGACCTTCTTCACCTCACCTCAAAAACCATGATCTAGGATATTCTCTCAATCATGTATTGTCGAACTTCACCCTGGAGACAATGTAACTAGGACATAATTATCTGCAGAGCAGTGGACTCAGTGGATTGAGGTTATTTCTGGTCTTCAGTCTAAGGTAATTTAGTTTCTTTTGTATTAAAAAGGCTGAGTTATTTAGTGCTTCAAGTTAAACAATATAATTAGGAAAGTAGAAATTCAATAGAAAGAGAGATTCAATTTGAATTAAATTATCTTGTAGGAGAATAAAGGTGAGATGAAGTGATATTTTTAATGCAGCATGTTATAATGATCTGGAATGCATTGCCTCAAAATGATTGTGAAAGCAGGCACAGTGGTAACATTCAGAAGGAAATTAGATCTAAATTTGAAAAGGTAAAGAATATCAGCTCGGAGGAAGTGTCATCGAGACTTGAAATATTAGCTCGCTTTCACTCCATGGCTGCTGTCTGACCTGCTGTGATCGCCAGCATTTGTTGTTTTTAGCAAAGAATTACAGGAGAATGGGGAAAGAGCAAAACTATGTGACTAACGGTGGCACAGTGGTTAGCACTGCTGCCTCACAGCGCCAGAGACCCGGGTTCAATTCCCGCCTCAGGCGACTGACTGTGTGGAGTTTGCACGTTCTCCCCGTGTCTACGTGGGTTTCCTCCGGGTGCTCCGGTTTCCTCCCACAGTCCAAAGATGTGCAGGTCAGGTGAATTGGCCATGCTAAATTGCCCATAGTGTTAGGTAAGGGGTAAATGTAGGGGTATGGGTGGGTTACGCTTCGGCGGGTCGGTGTGGACCTGTTGGGCCGAAGGGCCTGTTTCCACACTGTAATATAATCTAAAAAAATCTAATCTAACTGGATAGATGTTACAAAGAGCTGAAACAGTCACGATGGGCTGAGTGGCCTGTTTTATGCATGGTATTCTGATTCTTCTATTCTGAGCACAGTCCTGCAGACTGTGTGGAGTTCCTTGCACACAATACCACCAGGGGAGCTATATGTCTTAATTTTAAAGCACCTATCCTTTAATTACATGCATAATTCACAAGAATAGCTAGCAATTTCTTCAGATTTGCAACTGTTTGATTATGGTCTGATCTGCTTAACTTACCAAACCTTATGAGACAAATATAACCTCATGTCAGAAAAAGACAGAGCCTCTCACATTCAAGCCTGCATCACAAAGACCACATTATTTCAGCTTTTTCGACATAACTGTGCTCGGTTAACATTATACAAATCTTAGTTCACATAGATAAAAATAACACCCCTTCCCCATACCCCACACAAGCCAGAAAGGGACCCAGTCCAATCCCTAAACTGTTTAAATTAAACCCAGCAGTGGAGAAAATGGAGGAATTCAAAGTTACAGTCATAGAGTCATACTGAACAGAAACAGGCCCTTCAGCCCATCATGTTTATGCTGCCCTCCAAACACCAATCTACACTAATCCCATTTACCTGCACTTTTTAACCAGTACAGTCCAAGTGCAATGGGTTTACCCACAATGCTTTTAGGGAGAGAATTCCAGTAATTTGACCCAGCGACAGTGAAGGGACACCGATATATTTCCAAGTCGGGATGGTGGGTGTGGCTTGGAGGGGAGCTTGAAGGTGCTGGTGTTCCTATGCATCTGCTGCGCTTGCCCTTCCAGATGGAAGTGGTTGTTTGGTTTGTGAGGTGCTGCCTGAGGACCTTTGATAAATTTCTGCACTGCATCTTGTAGATGGTACACACCGCTACACATGATCATCAGTGGTGGAGCGAACGGATATTTGTGAAACTTGAACAGAAGTTGCTGGAAAAGCTCAGCAGGTCTGGCAGCATCTGTGAAGAGAAATCAGAGTTAACGTTTCGGGTTCAGTGACCCTTCCTCAGAGCTATTTGCATTCAAATTCCACCATCTGCCATGGCACCATCCACCATCTCCACCGACTACATCTGCGGGAAGTGCACCCAACTCCAGCTCCTTGAAAACCGAGTTAGGGAACTAGAGCTGGAGCTGGATGAACTGCGGATCATCCGGGAGGCTGAGGGGGACAATTGTGAGGATGTACAGGGAGGTGGTCAATCCTCAGACACAGGATAAGGACACTAGGTTACAGTCAGGGGGAGGAAAGGGAACCGACGGTCAGAGCAGGGATCCCCTGAGGCCGTTCCCCTCAGCAATAAGTATACCATTTTGGATACTGCTGTGGGGACAGCCAACCAGGGGAAAGCCATAGTTGTCAGGTCTCTAGCACTGAGCTTGGCACTGTGGCTCAGAAGGGAAGGGGGG
This sequence comes from Chiloscyllium plagiosum, assembly GCF_004010195.1. Lineage (NCBI taxonomy): Eukaryota > Metazoa > Chordata > Chondrichthyes > Orectolobiformes > Hemiscylliidae > Chiloscyllium > Chiloscyllium plagiosum. The sequence continues at coordinate 73,430,067 of NC_057721.1, read as the reverse complement.
GAGAATAGAAAAGCACTAGTGGTAGGGGACTCAATAGTTAGACGGATTAACAGGAGATTTTGTGGTCAGAAACTGGACTCCGGAAGATATGTTGCCTCCCAGGTGCGAGGGTCCAGGATGTCGCTGATCGGGTGTACAGGATTCTGAAGGGGGAGGGTGAGCAGCCAGAAATCGTGGCACGTATTGGCACCAATGATATAGCCAGGAAAGGGATTGAGAAAAGTGACTCCAGAGAGTTAGGTTGGAAGCTGAAGAGCAGGATGAGTACAGTAGCGATCTCAGGTTTGCTACCTGTGCCACGAGACAGTGAGATGAGGAAGAGTCAGCAAGTGCAGCTTAACACGTGGCTGCGAGGCTGGTGCAGGAGGGAGGGCTTTATATAAGTAGACCATTGGGGAAGGTAGGACCTGTACATATGAAGGACAGGTTGCACCTGAACTGGAGGGACATCAATGTCCTGGGTGGGAGATTTGCTCGTGTGATTCGGGAGGGTTTAAACTAGTTTGGCAAGGGGGTGGGAATCAGAGCCATATGTTTGAGGTGAAGGAGGCGGGGTGTACTTGCAGATAGGGCAGTGACAGGATGTAATGAATCTATCGGGAAGGTCTCCCACGTGATGAAACAAAGAGATTGGTTAAAGTGTGTCTGCTTTAACACAAGGAGTGTCAGAAATAAGAGTATGGATCAATACTTGGGACTATGATGTTGTGGCCATAACGGAGATGTGGGCTTCATAGGGGCAGGATTGGTTGCTAGATACTCCAGGGTTTAGAATGTTTAAAAAGAACAGGGAGGGTGGAAAAAGACGAGGGGTGTAGCATTGCTAATCAGAGAGTGCATCACAGCTACAGAAATGAAGGTTGTCGAGGAAGGTTTGTCTACTGAGTCAGTATGGGTGGAAGTTAGGAACAGCAAAGGAACAGCCACCTCATTGGGGGTTTTCTACAGACCCCTAATAGCAGTAGGGAGACTGAAGAACTCATAGGCCAGCAGATTTTTGAAAAATGTAGATATAGCAGGGTTGTTGTTATGGATGACTTCAACTTTCCCAATATCGACTAGAACCTCCTTAGTGCAGATGGTTTGGATGGAGCTGTTTTTGTCAGGTGTGTTCAGGAGGATTTTCTTACTCAGTACATAGACAGACTGACGAGGGGAGAGGCCATTTTGGATTTGGTGCACAGCAATGAGCCAGGACAGGTGGGAGAACACTTTGGTGACAGTGATCACAACTGCCTCACATTTATCATTGCCTTGGAGAGGGAAAGGAGCAGTTACTGAGGGAAGATATTTAATTGGGGAAAAGGAAATTATAACGCTATCAGACAGGAGTTGGGAAGTACAGACTGGGAGCAGTTGTTCCACAGTAAGCGCACAGCAGACATATGGAGACTGTTTAAGGAGCAGTTGTTGCGAGTGATGCACGAATTTGATCCTCTGAGACAGGCAAGAAAGGGTAAGATTAAGGAACCTTGGATGACAAGAACAGAGGAGCTTCTCATCAAAAGGAAGAAGGCAGCTTACATACGGTGGAGGAAGCAAGGGTCTAGCACCGCTTTAGAGGATTACAGGCTTACTAGAAAGGAGCTCAGAATTGGACTGAGGAAAGTCAGGACAGGGCGCAAAAAAGGCTTGCCGGGAAGGATTAAGGAGAACCCAAAAGCATTTTACTCATACATGAGAAATAAGAGAATGATCAGGGAGAAGGTAGGGCCGATCAGGGATAGCACAGGGAACTTGTGCATAGAGTCTGAGCAGATAGGGGAAGCCCTAAATGTTTTTTTGCTTCGGTTTACACTACGGAAAGGGACCTTGTTGTGAATGAGAACTTTGAGGAGCTGGGAAATAGGCTTGAAAAGATCAAGATTGATGAAGTTGATGTGCTGGAAATTTTGGCAAACATTAAGATTGATAAGTCCCCAGGGCCAGACCAGATTTATCCTAGGCTGCTCCGGGAAGTGAGAAAGGAGGTTGCTAAGCCGATGGCGAAGTTCTTTGCTTCCTCACTCTCCATGGGAGTCGTACCGAAGGATTGGAGGGAGGTGAATGTTGTTCCTCTTTTCAAGAAGGGTAATAGGGAAATTCCTAGCAATTACAGACCAGTCAGTCTTACATCTGTGGTCAGCAATGGATAGGATGTATGGCTATTTGGCAAAAATAGCATGATTAAAGGCAGTCAGCATGGCGTTGTGAGGGGCAGGTCATGCCTCACAAATCTTATTGAGTTCTTTGAGGAGGTGATGAGACAGGTCGACAAAGGTCGAGCAGTTGATGTGGTGTATATGGACTTCAGCAAGGCATTTAATAAGGTTCCCCATGTTAGGCTCATTCATAAAGTCAGGAATTATGGGATACAGAGAGATTTGGCTATCTGGATTCAGAACTGGCTGGCTGACAGAAGGCAGAGAGTGATTGTAGATGGAAAGTATTCTTCCTGGAGGTCAGTGTTGAGTGGAGTCCCACAGGGCTCTGTTCTTGGGCCTCTGCTCTTTGTAGTTTTTATAAATGACTTGGATGAGGAGGTTGAGGGTGGGTTAGTAAATTTGCAGATGACACAAAGATTGGAGGTACCGTTGATATTATTGAGGGCTATTGCAGGCTGCAGTGCGACAGGATGCAGTGCTGTGCTGAGAAATGGCAGATGGAGTTCAACCTGGATAAATGTGAAGTGATGCATTTTGAAAGGTCGAGCTTGAATGCTGAATATAGGATTAAAAACAGGATTCTTAGCAGTGTGGAGGAGCAGAGGGATCTTGGTGTTCAAGTGCATAGATCCCTCAAAGTTGCCACCCAAGTGGATAGAGTTGTTAAGAAAGCATATGGTGTTTTGGCTTTCATTAACAGGGGGATCGAGTTTAAGAGCCGTGAGGTTTTGCTGCAGCTCTCCAGGTCCCTGGTGAGACCACATTGGAATATTGTGTCCAGTTCTGGTTCGCCCTATTATGGGAAAGATACAGAGGCTTTGGAGAGGGTGCAAAGAAGGTTTACCAGGATGCTGCCTGGGCTGGATGGCTTGCCTTATGAGGAGAGGTTGACTAAGCTTGGACTTTTCTCTCTGGAGAGAAGGAGGAAGAGATGTGACTTGATTGAGGTGTACAAGGTGATGAGAGGCATGGATAGAATCGATAGCCAGAGAATTTTCCCCAAGGCAGGATTGACTGGCACGAGGGGTCATAGTTTTAAGGTGTTAGGAGGAAGATATGGAGGAGACATCAGAGGTAGGTTCTTTATGCAGAGAGTTGTGAATGCATGGAATGCGTTGCCAGCGGTATTGGTGGAAACAGAGTCATTGGGGACATTTAAGCAACTGCTGAACATGCACATGGATAGCAGTGAATTGAGGGATGCGTAGGTTAGGTTATTTTATTTTCGATTAGGAATAATCCTTGGCACAATATCGTGGGCCGAAGGGCCTGATCTGTTCTGTACTTTTCTATGTTCTATGTTCTACTATTAATTAAAATATGAGAGACTTCATGACATTAAAACTGTGTTCAGTTTCTAAAATCATGAAATAACAATGGTGAGGAAGGAAAGAACCAGAGCTGAAAATGTGTTGCTGGAAAAATGCAGCAGGTCAGGCAGCATCCAGGGAGCAGGAGAATCGACGTTTCGGGCACGAGTCCTTCTTCAGGAATCAGGCTCATGCCCGAAACGTCGATTCTCCTGCTCCTTGGATGCTGCCTGACCTGCTGCGCTTTTCCAGCAACACATTTTCAGCTCTGATCTCCAGCATCTGCAGCCCTCACTTTCTCCGAGGAAAGAACCAGAACAGACAGCTCAATGTTCACACTGTGAGATTCTAATAGGGATTAAAACACGACAATTATTTGATGAAAAGTACATCAGTATAGATAACACACTAATTACAGTAATTGGTAAATGAATGGCAGACGCTACCTTCATTGAGGTTTGTTCCTCTTTAACACCACCTAATTGGTCTACATACGACATTTTAGTTGGATTTAATTTCCTCGTTGTAAATATTTGCAAGTGAACAAACTGGGAGAAGATTAAATGAGGGAAAGTGAGATCAAAGTGGCAAGGAAAAGCATACAAGATCTAACGCTGCAAAGCTTCTTAGATACAAATTGGACACATCTGCTTCGCTTCTGTGAAATATGAAGCTTGTAAAGTTCACAGTCATAGCATTATCTTTCTGTTAGTTACTTCTTCAATCACGTTCGTGAGACATAATTTCCCAAGCACAACATCATGTTGACAATCCCTAATCCAAATGCATGTAAATCCTGTAACTCAGGATTCCCTCCAACAACTTGCCCACCACAGAGGTCAGGCTCACAGGTCTATAATTCCCTAGCTCTTCCTTATCACCTTTCTTAAATAGTAGCATCACATTAGCCAACCTCCGGTCTTCCAGCACCTCATCACAATCACTTTCCTAGCTTCCCACGGGTTATAGGGTACACCTGATCAGGTCCTGGGGATTTATTCACCCGAATGCATTTAAAGAAATCCAGCACCTTCTCTTCTGTAATATAGACATTTTTCAATATGTCACCATCTATTTCCCAACATTCTATATCTTCCATGTCCTTCTCCACAGTTTACACTGATGCAAAATACTCGTTTATGTTTCCCCCATCTCCTGCAGTTCAACACACACTCTCCCCCTAGTTACCTTTTATCCTTAATGTATTTATTCTTAATGTAATTGGATTCTCCTTAACCCTATTTGCCAAAGCTGCCTCATGTTCCCTTTTTGCCCTCCTGATTTCCCTCTTAAGTATGCTCCTACTACCTTTATACTCTTCTAAGGATTTGCTCGATTTCTGCTGTCTATACCTGACATATGCTTCCTTCTTTTTGTGTGAGTAACTCTGGAAGGGGTTAAGGCAGGTAAGGCAGGAAACAAACTTGAATTAAAAATTATTGTTAAGGGGTGAAGTGAATCACAAAATATGGATGAGTGACATCCAGGAAAGATTTGCGTTAACCTGTACCTATAGGCAACATTGAGAAGAATAACCAGTCAATCTGCTTTTGATTCTGATCATTTGAGTTAGAGGTTTTTTTTTTAACTTTTAGACTGTTTAGAAACCTCAAGGAGGGAATCTATTTCATATCTTTATGAAGTTTGAAGGATAGAATGAATTTAAAAATAGTAGTGTGTCCTTCTTACCTGTTATAAATATTCCACGACTATTGTAACACAACACTATGACTTATGTGAGGATCCTTGTATCTTTTTGTATTTTTAAAAACTGGGGACTAAAACGAGAAAGAGTTGTTTGAAAAAATACAATGTTTGAAATAATGGCTGCAATTTTGAAAAACAAGTGATCCGGGACACCGATGGCAAGTATTATGAATGACGATTTGAACAGGCACTAATCAGGGTTTGAGTTACAGATAATTTGCAGCTGGTAGTGTACACTCATGCAGCTTTTGTTGGCATCAAGAAATTGATTGGTCTACAGACTAGTGACCAAGTAGCAATGCCAGAGACCCTTTTTGTCTACCAACAACTATGTGATCAATTCAGGTAACTAAGTAGTTTGGAGCTGGGAACAAGTTACCGATAGTGTGAAAAACATTCGCTGTTCTTTCCAGGAGCAGTCTGTCTGTTCTCTGTGGTCAAAAGTTACTGTCAATGTGAAGAAAATCTTTCCTAAAACTGTTGTAAGCTGTAATGTTTCACTGTTAAGTCACAGACTTTTATCATGGAATCAGCCATCTTGTGTCTCTTACCAACCTGTGGAAGCATCTGGAGAAAGATGACTAAAGCAATATGCTGGCCAGCAGACGAATCATCAGGTCCTCACAATGGAACTTGGGAGAAAAGAATACAAAGTTGCCATTCTAGTTTTTTTTCCCCTCTGTACATTACCAGTTGTACTCTGTTTGTCTATCTGTGTATGTGTGCAATGTGAAGAAAATCTTTCCTAAAACTGTTGTAAGCTGTAATGTTTCACTGTTAAGTCACAGACTTTTATCATGGAATCATAATATTATATGTTGATGGTTGTAACTGTTTACCTGTAGTTTAAGTCTAATTAGTTGGAATAAATATTGATTCTTGTTCAGTACAGAAATCTGGTGAGTACTTTCTATCAAACTGGGTCTGAAAATTCAAGGAAATTGAGGAATCTTTTTCACTTGTAAAAATCTTTGACTTTTGTGACAACTCTAAGAATAATGAAGCTTAATTTTGATTGTGTTACCCCAGTGAACTGCAGCACTTATCCTGAATAAATTTTAGCAACACAGTCAAATACATATAAGAACATGCTGGAAAAGCACAGCTGATCAGGCAGCATCCGGGGAGCAGGAGAGCCGACATTTTGAACATAAGGTCTTGCTTATGCCCGAAACGTCGATTTTGTTGGTCCTTGGATGCTGCCTGACTGGCAGTGCTTTTCGAGCACCACTCTTTTTGATTCTGATCTCCAGCATCTGCAATCCTCACTTTCTCCTGCACATAAGAACATAACAATTAAGAGCATTTGAAGGCAATTCAGCCTCTTGAGCCTCTCAAGACCGATCTCTTCTTGACCTCTATTCCACTTTCCTACCTGCTCTCCATAACCCTTCTACCCATTATTAATTCAAAATCTGTCTATCTCCTTCTTATATTTACTCAGTGTCCTGGCATCCACCACACTCAGGGGGGAGTGAATTCCACAGGTTCACAACCCTTTGGGAGAAGTAATTTCTCCTTATCTAAGCGTGCTTTCCCTTATCTGAAAACTATGAGCTCTTATAGAGTCATAGAGATGTACAGCACAGAAACAGACCCTTTGGTCCAACGCGTCCATGCCGACCAGATATCTCAACCCAATCTAGTTCCACCTGCCAGCACCCTGCCCATATCCCGCCAAACACTTCCGATTCATATACTCATCCAGATGCCTTTTAATTGTTGCAATTGTACCAGCCTCCACCACTTCCTCTGGCAGCTCATTCCATACATGTACCACACTCTGCGTGACAAGGTTGCCTCTTAGGTCTCTTTTATATCTTTCTCCTCTCACCCTAAACCTATGCCCTCTAGTACTGGACATCCCCACCCCAGGGAAAAGACGTTGTCTTTATCCTATCCATGACTCTCATGATTTTATGAACCTCTATAAGATCAACCATCAGTCTCCGATGCTCCAGGGAAAATAGCCCCAGCCTATTCAACCTCTCCCTATAACACAAATCCTCCAACCCTGGCAATATCCTTGGAAATCTTTTCTGAACCCTTTCAAGTTCACAACATCCTTCCAATAGGAAGGAGTCCAGAACTGTGCACAATATTCCAACAGTGGCCTAACCAATTTCCTGTACAGCCGCAACTTGCCTTCTCAACCAAAGCTTTTGTTCTGTATTGCCCCGCGTGATGAAACATTCTCTCTACATTTAGTCTGTCAATCCACTTTAGCACTTTATGTACCTCAATTAGATCTCTTGTCATTCTTATAAACACAGAAAATAGACCTAAACAGTGCAATCTCTCTCCGTAAGATAAACCCTTCATCTCCAGAATCAATCTAGTGAGTCTCCTCTGAACTAGCTCCAGTTAACCACATCCCTCCTCAAGTAAGGGGACCAAAATAATGCACAATACTCCAGCTGAGGTCACATTAATGCCCTGTGCAGTTGCAGTTACATACACTACTTAACAATGCTTTCTAATTTTACATTCTACTATAAAATAATATATTCATTATTACTTTTGCTTTCCTTAATGTAAAACTTGCCACTGGGGCTAAGGAATAATGCTGACAAGGAAGAGAGCTATTTGCACGTAGAACCTGCACACGTCATGGTTGATGTTGATTTTTGTTTGATATTTGCTTTCACTGAGGTCTTGCTGAGTCACACACCAGTAGGTGATGTTGCAAGAGTGGTAAAATATAGAATATCAGTTTTCACCTTCTTACATTTATCTTTGATACCCGAGACAATCATGGGCTAAAATCATTTTTATATGGGCAAAAAAAAATCACCTGAACACAAAGTGCGTCAAATTCAGGAAGCCAATGTGAAATACATGAAATCATTTGAACTGAATTGATCATTTTATCCAAAGGCATGGAAACCAGTTAACTGAGTCAAGCAAGAAGAAATTTAGATCTAATTTACACTTGTATGAACAAATTTTTTGATTAGATTCCCTACAGCATGGAGACAGACATTTGAAATCAGAAGGTTGGGAAGGCTACAAAAACAAACAGAGGATAACAAAGAGAGAAATAAGGAAGGAGAGGATCAAATATGAAGGTAGGCTAGCCAGTAATATTAGAAATGATAGTAAAAGTTTCTTTCAATACAAAAGAAACAAACGACAGGCAAAAGTAGACATTGGGCCACTTCAAACTGATGCTGGAAGCCTAATGATGGGAGATAAGGAAATAGCTGGAGAACTTAATAAATACTTTGCATCAGTCTTCACAGTGGAAGACATGAGTAATATCCCAACAATTAAAAG
>NC_057721.1:73412588-73420690 GCF_004010195.1 Chiloscyllium plagiosum | reverse complement strand
TCATTGGATTTTAGAAGATTAAGGGGAAATCTAATAGAAACTTACAAGAAAACTACATGGCTTGGAGAGGGTGGATGCTAGGAAATTGTTTCCGTTAGGCGAGGAGACTAGGAGCCGAGGACATAGCCTTAGAATTCTGTTCTGTAAATTCAGAACGGAAATGCGGAGACATTTCTTCAGCCAGAGAGTGGTGGGCCTGTGGAATTCATTGCCACAGAGTGCAGTGGAGGCTGGGACGCTAAATGTCTTCAAGGCAGAAATTGATAAATTCTTGATGTCACAAGGAATTAAGGGCTACGGGGAGAATGCGGGTAAGTGGAGTTGAAATGCCCATCAGCCATGATTGAATGGCGGAGTGGACTCGATGGGCCGAATGGCCTTACTTCCACTCCTATGTCTTATGGTCTTATGGTCTTAAAGAGTAACACTAGGTGCCGGTGCATTAGTCCTTCGACCCAACAAGTCCACTCCAAGACTGGAACCACCCAGACCCATTTCCCTCTGACTAATGCACCTAACATTGTGGACAATTTAGCATGGCCAATTCACTTGATCTGCACATCTTTTGGATTGTGGAAGGAAACCCACGCAGACACAGTCGCCCAAGGCTGGAATTGAACCTGGGTCCCTGGCACTGTGAGGCAGCAGTGCTGCCCACACACAAATTGGTCATGAAAGGATTGTCTGCAACTATGCAGTTAGATCCAGACTCATGAATACATGGATAACCAGGTGAGGAGGGCTGTAATAATTAAACGTAATTTTTCTTCTCTCATGTTTAATTTAAAATGCAGTAGCAGTCAAAATTAAGGAACCAATAGTAAGTAACTAGAAGTAAATAAATTTTATTACTTATTAATGCTGAAAAAATAATAAAACATGACATCAAGCACATCCAGAAATACGGGTAATAAGTTTAAAAGGAGAGAACTCCAGGAATGTAAAGAATATAGACATTAAAAATTTCTTAGAGTCCTTGATTTGTTATCATAGAACCATCTAACAACAGAACTGAAAGCCTCTTTCTCTTTTACTCCCTATATCCTTTTCAAAATATTGAAAGTCAACAGTAGCGATAAAACACATTGGATAAACAGCTTTACAATATGAACTCATGGATTCTATAAATTTTGCTGCTGCCTTGGATACAAGACATTAACTAACCAGCCATGATCTCGGGCAAGGCAGGTAACACAAATTCAGAGCTACCTGGATGACAGGTAAAATAGAAATAAAATTCAAGCCGACCCTTCTATGCCTATGATAGATGTAGGGTAGTAAATTCAACTGAGACCAGATTAGGTTCAGAAGGGAAGTGAAACAGCAAATAAAAAATTTAAAAAGGCAAAAAAGGGATTATGGAAAAAGACTAAAAGGTGACACGGGGCTGAGTGGTTAGCACTGCTGCCTCATAATGCCAGGGACCTGGCTTCAATCCCAGCCTCAGGCCGCTGTCCGTGCGGAAATTGCATATTCCCTCTGTGTGTGCGTGGGTTTCCTCTGGGTGCTACAGCTTTCTCTCACAGTCCAAAGACGTGCAGGTTGGGTGGATTGGCCATGCCAAGTTGGTCATAGTGTCCAGGGATGTCTAGGTTAGGTGGGTTAGCCATGAGGAAATTCAGGGATAGTTTATGGGTTGTGTTTGAACGGGATGCACTTCGGAGGGTCAGTGTGGACTCGATGGATCGAATGGCCTGCTTCCACACAGTTGGGATTCTGGCAGCTAAAATAATGGGCAATTCCAAAGTTGTGTATTAGCACATTAACAGGGACAGGCCAGTTTTGGGAGGAGTAGGGCCAAAATGGGGATTTACACTTGGAGGGAAGAGGCATGACTGAGGTGTTTAAAGAATACTTTCTTTACCTATGAGGCAGGTGCTGCCTAGCTGATGATAACGGAGGAGGAAACTCAGTCACTGGAAGGGCTTAAAATTGATAAGAAGGAATCATTGGATAAGCTCTCAGTACTTAAAGCTGATTGGACACTGGGGCTAGATGAAATCCTTGCATTGATACTGAAGAAACGAGAGAGTGCAAATTGCAGAGGCGCAGGCAACAACATTCCAAACTTCTGAGATATAAGACCAGAGAAATGGAAACATCATGCCTTTATTCAAAAAAAGTTGCAAAGATAAGCCCAGCAATTATAGACCAGCAGCTTAATTTCAGAGGGTAAGGCAACTTTGGGAATCAATTAAACAAAAACAGAAATTGCTGCAGGAACTCAACAGATCTGGCAACATCTGTGGAGAGAGAAAAACAGATTTAATGTTTTGAGTCTGGTGACCCTTCAGAACTGTGCCTCACAGCAGACCTGTTCGGAAAATGATATGCCATGGAATCAAAGTACAAGAAGAACCTGGATACAACATTGTCTGAGAGATAGGAAACAGAGAGGGATGGTTAATGGGTTTTTTTTTGCGCTGGAAGAGGTGTGTTTTACAAAATAATTTTACAGAAGTTTTTAAAATGCTTGAGGTGAGAAAGACCTTTTTATATACCAAATGGTCTGGACTTAGAATGCGCTGCCTAGAAGTGTGTGAAGGCAGGCTCAACTGAGACGTTCAAGAGAGCAGTGGATGGTTATTGGAATTGAAATAATGTGCTGGGTTATGAAGAAAGGACAGGAGTTTGACATTAAATTAAAAGAGAGCCAGTGCAGAAGGAATGGGCTGAATGCCTGTAACAATTATCTGACTCTGCAACTTCAGATCCCCACTACTCTCTGGAAAGGCCTAGCAAGCTACTTACTTCAGAGACAATTAGAGATGGGCAATAAACGTTGGTCTAACCAGAGATGTCCACAGCACATGAATGAGTTTAAAAAGAATTAAAAAGAAGCAAGACTCAGACAACATGAGGCTATGGACTGTAAGTGGCAAGTAACATTGTAGATTTTAGCATAAAAATTTGCTGCATTAGCAGAAATAAGATGAAATGTAATAATAAGAAGAAACATTAAAGTGTGCTTTACTGAAAAAAATATCAGCTGGACTGCTCTGATTGTTTTCATTGGTTTTAATGTGTGTGTTGCTGAAGGAATATGTGTGTGTGTGTGTGTTTAATTAAATGCAGTAACTCAGCAGTAATGGAATGAATTGTCACATTAACAGTGAAAGGCTGGAGAGCAGTTTTGAAACAGTGATACAGATGTGATTGGGGCAGCTGATTTGGCAGCTGAACAAGGTCTGCTTGGTCACAGAATGGTGCTGTGTAAACACTATATGGTTAATTGGATGAAGTGAAGGTGGAAACAGCATGAGAAAAGTAAATCTGAGGTTAACGTTTGCTAAAATCAAGAGATAAGCCTCTTTCCAGGGAAAACAAGCAAGTTCTATGTTCAGTGATCAAACCGACCTTGGAAAACGGACATGTTTGTGATGTTTGCCTGTGGTCAAACTGATTATTGCTGGAGACAGGACAGTATCAGAGTTTGTTTTCACAGTTTATTTGTATGGAACAAAAGTATAAGAAAGTTTGCCTCAAATCAGAGTGAGCTGGCTCAGGGGGTCATCAAATCAGCAGCTGGAGGTTGGGATGGAAGAAAGATAATTATCTGCTTTGGCCTGATCTTCTGGCAAGTGATATGAGCAGGCTCACTTCTGATTGTAAGCATAGTATGGGTCAGAACTTTTGCAATCGCTTTGTACTGTCCTCTGATTTAATGAATAATATTGCAACATACCATTGTTAGAACTGCCTTGAGTTATTGATTAAACCTGACAGAACGGGGAAAGTGAGAATGAAAGCTTTTGTATTTGTGTCACAAGTGTCAGGCAACGACATTCTTCAAGAGGAAAGAATCTAACTTTGACTTTCAATGGTATTACAATTGCCGAATCCCTCTCCATCACCATACTGGGGATTACTATTGGCCAAAAGCTGGATTAACCAAAGTAATGTAGTTCTTACCTCTATTTTCTCTGATATGGCAATGCTTATGTATTTTGCATCATGTAAGAAACCGGATACTGACATTGTGATATTGATGAATCTAACAAACATTTATTTCAACTAGGTATTATAGTCAAAGAGTGTGGTGCTGGAAAAGCACAGCCAGTCAGGCAGCATCTGTGGAGTAGGAGAATCGCGTTTCAGGGGATATTATACAGAAACGCTACATTTCTCAAATATGTCAGTCTCTATACTAACAGGTTACACAGAGCAGCTTATTTCTTGCAGCATGTAATTCTGAATGTTTTTGTTCATACACAGGATGAGGGCATCGCTGACTCAGCCAGTATTGATTGTCCCATCCCTCGTTCCCCAGAGCCAACCACACTGTGTGGGTCTGAGGGCAGGTATGGAAGGCAGATTTCCTTCCCTAAAAGGCATTAGTGAACCAGATGAGTTTTTCTGAGAATCGATAATGGTTTCATGATTATCATTAGATTCAATTCCAGATTTTTTATTGGATTCAAGTTCCACCATTTGCCATGGTGGGATTTGCACCTGGGTCCCCAGAATGTTGCCTGGGCCTCTGGATTTACAGTCCAGTGATAATACCACTAGGCCACATGCTCCAGATTGTCCCCAAGTTAGTGGAACAAGTTGAGAGGTTCCCAACAAGTTAGCTCTCTATTAACCTACTGCCCACTCACATCCTGTCAGTACACCTCACCGACATCGTCAGGGGAAACACCCACATTATCAGATACATGTTAAAGCTGTACTCTATCCTGGAGTGGAAACAAGGTGCTTACAAAAACTTTTTGACAAATGGCACAGAATACAAAGTTATTACAGGGCAGACTGAGGACACTCAGCCCCTCATATCTATGCCTGCTTTCCAAATGAGAATTTCACTCAATATGATTCTCCAACATTCTTCCTGCTTTAACCCTACACATTCCTTCTTTACTAATAATAGCTGAATTTCACCTTGAATGACTTGATTGAGTCTGCCCCCACCACACTCTCAGGCTGTACACTCCAGGCATTCACTGCGTGAACATTTGTTTCACATAGAATCCGTATAATGTGGAAGCAGATCAAATCCACACTGACCTGTCCCCTACCCTGCACTCCCCATGGCTAAACACCTAGCCTGCATATCCAAAGATGTAGAAGTTAGGTGGATTGGACATGCTAAATTGACCATAGTGTCCAGGGATGTGCAGGCTAGGTGGGTTAATCATAGGGTTTAGGGGGTGAGTCTGGGTGAGATGCTTTTCAGAGATTCAGTGTGGACTTGATGGGTTAAATGGCCTGCTTCCACACTGTAGGGATTCTAAGATTCTAAGATCTTTGAATTGTGGGAAGAAATGGAGCACCCAAAGGAAATCTACTCAGACACAGAGAGAATGGTCAAACTCCACATGGACAGTCACTCAAGAGTAGAATCTAACCCTGGGTCCCTGGCGCTGTGAAGCAGCAGTGCTAACCACTGAACTACCATGCTGGTTCATAGCGTAACATAATAAATATAGGTTTTAATGTCATAGGGAATTAAAAGCTGTTTAGGGAAAAAAAGGAAAGGTTCAGCATGACGAAGTAAACTGAACACCTTGGATTAAGGGTTGAAGTTGGAGGTTAATTGAAACCTAGTCCTTTCACTGTGGTGGTTCACCAAGCAATGATTTGGTACTGGAAATGAGATTTTTGATATCCTGATGCCATTTATGGAAAGACACAAAGCATGATGCAGAAATGAATCACCAAGAAAGGAGACAGCCGGTGTACATTCACCTGTTTTAAGGCTGAGACAATGGACCATGGATTGGAAATTCTGAAAAGGGGAGCATATCTGAGAATTTGATTAGTGCAAGGATACATAGGCAATGATGGAATCAATGTGCCATTTTGTTCCCCAGCTGGAAACCCTTCCTTGTCCTTTAATGCAGGCAGGTTTTATGGAATACATATCTGGCACCTTGCCCCCCTTGCTTTGCCCTAATTCCCAAAGAACACCCCAGTTCCGTGAGAGCATTAAAACATAATGTGCCCCAGGTATTTGTTTTCATTCACATGAACATCATTCACCTACTTCAGTATCGACATGTTAACTTCCAATTGAAGCTCAGGAAGGAATGCATTCGCAGCGCCTTGTGCTCAACAGTCAGGCTGGTGATGCTGTGTTACACAGCCAATTCCAACCTGTCATGCAAGGCAAGCAGGTCTATAGAGCACATCAGCACATGAGCCACTGGATTGATTTACACACACACACAACAGAGATTTATTCCTTGTAGCTATCCAGGCCCTCTCACTGTCTCACTGGTTATGTAGCTTCAGTGACAGGAAATGATGGGGATAATTACCTAAACTCAAGTTTCATGTACAGCTCTACTGCCGAGGCAATTTGGTGCTGCCTCTAAAGTTCCCATTACATTGTCAAATGACAGTAGCTAGTACTTCTCTAATGGCCAGGAATAATAGCTCTGTCTAACCTTTCCACTCATTAGCCTAAGTATATATGATAGCCAAGTAAAGTCAGTGGCTTGGTGGCAGTAGCAATAGACTAGTGATCCAAACTAATCCTCCCAGGCACACAGCAGCTGGTGGGATTTAAATTCATTCAATAAATCTGCAGTTGAAAGCTAGCCTCAGTAATGTTAATCATGAAATTATCATCTAGGTAAAAACAATGACTGCAGATGCTGGAAACCAGATTCTGGATTAGTGGTGCTGGAAAAGAAATAGGCAGGTAGAACAAGTCATGGGGACAGTGCTGAGCTGGAAGTTTGGAACTGGAGTGAGGTGGGGGAAGGGGAAATGAAGAAACTGTTGAAGTCCACATTGATGCCCTCGGGTTGAATAAAAACCCATCTGATTCAGTAATCTCCACTGCAGAAGAGTATTTGTCATCCTTCAGCCATATCGCAATATGGTTGCCTCTTAACTGCCCTCTGAAATGGTGGGGCAAGCCATTTAACTTCAAGGGGCAAATGGAAAGGACAACAGATGCTGGTTTTGGCAATGATGCCCATGTCCTGTAAAAGGTGAAAAATGATGTACCATCAACCTACAAGCTATTGGTGATCAAATTTACTTCTACACTTCTGTGTCACCAATGACTAGCATTTATTGAGCGAGTCTACTGTGCTAAAGTGTCCCAAGGCATGACACAGGAACATTCTCAGTTAATTTTCAGCACCTTGTCACATTAGGATGAATCAGTCCACATTTTATTTTTATACATTAAAGAGGTATGGGTGTCATTGGCTTGGCCACTGTTAATGCCCATCCTGAGCTGCCCATGAGAAGATGGTGGTGAGCTGTCTTCTTGAACTGTTGCAGTCCACGTGCTGTGGGTTGACCCGCAATGTCATTAGGGAGGGAATTCCAGGATTTTGACTCAGCAACACTGCAGTTACGGTGATGTATTTCCAAGTGGGGTGATGTTTAGCTTGGAACAGTGTGTGTCTTGTGTGAGATCTGTAACATTACATGGTGGAATAGCTTCCTAACACTCACTCCTATATAAAGCATAGAGGAGAAAGTGAAGACTGCAGATGCTGGAGATCAGAGCTGAAAATGTGTTGCTGGAAAAGCGCAGGTCAGACAGCATCCAAGGAGCAGGAGAATCGACGTTTCGGGCATGAGCCCTTCTGAAGAGCTTCTGGGCAGAGGAGATTACCTGGGGTGTGCAGTGAGAGAGGGACTAACTGAAATCCTTGTAGAGGGAGGAAGAGAGTTTCTTCAAGGAAGGCATCCTTGCAAGAGGATTCGCAGTAGGTTAAAAGCTTTGAGGAGAAAGTGAGGACTGCGGATGCTGGAGATCAGAGCTGAAAATGTGTTGCTGGAAAAGCGCAGCAGGTCAGGCAGCATCCAAGGAGCAGGAGAATCGACATTTCAGGCATGAGCCCTTCTCTTCAAGGAAGGCATCCTTGCAAGAGGATTCGCAGTAGGTTCCCCCAAGTCCCTCCTCCCTACCTTTTATCTTAGCCTGCTGGACACACTTTCCTCATTCCTGACCAACCAACCCAACCACCCCATGGCTCAACACTTCAACTCCCCCTCCCACTCCACCAAGGACATGCAGGTCCTTGGACTCCTCCATCGCCAGACCATAGCAACACGACGGTTGGAGGAAGAGCACCTCATCTTCCGCCTAGGAACCCTCCAACCACAAGGGATGAACTCAGATTTCTCCAGTTCCC
>NC_057721.1:73396966-73412572 GCF_004010195.1 Chiloscyllium plagiosum | reverse complement strand
CTGCCCCCACCCCCACTCCGGCCTATCACCCTCACCTTGGCCTCCTTCCACCTATCGCATTTCCCACGCCCCTCCCCCAATTCCCTCCTCCCTACCTTTTATCTTAGCCTGCTGGACACACTTTCCTCATTCCTGAAGAAGGGTTCATGCCCGAAACGTCAATTCTCCTGCTCCTTGGATGCTGCCTGACCTGCTGCGCTTTTCCAGCAACACATTTTCAACCCTATATAAAGCATAACCACACATATTAAACATTAGACTGTGATTCACTGTGAACATGCTGTATTTTTTTCCTTCATGAGCTATGTGTGTTACTGAGAAGAGTCATAGAATCAGCGTCATACAGCTCAGAAACAGACCGTTTGGTCCAACTCATCCTCATCGACGAGATATCACAATCTGATCTCGTCTCGTTTGCCAGCACCTGGCCCAGATGCCTTTTAAATGTTGCAATTGCACCAGCCTCCACCACTTCCTCTGACAGCTCACACACCGCGTTCTGTGTGAAAACGTTACCCCTCAGGCCCTTTTAAATTTTTCCCCTCTCACCTTAAACTCATGCCCTCTAGTTTTGGACTCCCCCACCCTAGGAAAAATACCTTGGCTATTCACCCTATCCATGCCCCTCATGATTTTATAAACATCTATAAGGTCACCCCTCAGTCTCCGACACTCCAGGGAAGAAAGCCCCAGCCTATTCAGCCTCTCCCGGTAGTTCAAACCCTTGAGTCCCCACAACATCCTTGTCAATCTTTTCTGCACCCTCTCAAGTTATCACATCATTCCCATGGAAGGGCGACCACAATTGTACGCAGTATTCTAAAAGTGGCCTTGCCAGTGTCATCACTTGCTGTCCATTCCTAATTGCCCTTGAACTGAGTGGCTTGCAAGGGGTTTCAGATGATGTTTGAGAGTCAACACATTGCTATGGGTCTCAGAGTCACGTACAGACCAATCCAGATCAGGCTGACAGATTTTGTTCCCGGAAGGTCATTACTGAACCAAATGCATTTTTCATGACAAGCAGCAATAGCTTTGATGTCTGCATTACTGAGACTAGATAAATATTCCAAATTCATTCCCTGAATGTAAATTCCACCAGAGCAGTGTTGGGATTTAAACCTATGTCCTCAGATCATGAGCTCTGTGACCTCTAGATTAGTATCTCAGTGACGTCCCCACTCTGCCAGTACCTTTCCCAAAGAAGAACATTAAAGGGAGACAGTTGGAGCAGGAAGAGAATGTTTTCAGTGCGATGAGTTTGTAAACATGAGAATTTAAAATACACCATGGCAACTCATTTGTGGGCTGGCTCCAAGAACAAAATGAGCTTGAAAGCTGCTGTATTGTTGGAAAAAGAAATTCAAATGTTTCAATAATGTGCTTCAAAAAGGGGACTCTCAGTCTGACTTCCTTATTCATCTGATCCAAACAAGACCAGGGAGGATTCATTTTAACTTCTGACAGTCGTGTGAAACGTTATATCAGTTATCTGATTTAATCAGGAGATGAACATAATGGAACTTTGACAAATTGGGTTAAGGAGAATCCAAAGGGACTCTACAAGTACATTAAGGACAAAAGGGTAATTAGGGAGAGAATAGGGCCCCTTTAAGATCAGCAAGGCCACTGACATGTGGTACCAAAGGAGATGGATGAAATAATAAATGAGTATTTTGTATCAGTGTTTACTGTGGAGAAGGACATGGAAGATGGAGAACATGGGGAAATAAATAGCGACATCTTGAAAAATGTCCATGTTACAGAGGAAGAGGTGCTGGATGTCTTAAAATGCGTAAAGTGGATAAAATCCCCAGGACCTGATGAGGTGTACACTAGAAGAGATCACTGGGTCCATTGTTGAGATATCTGCATCATCGATAGCCACAAGTGAGGTGCTGGAAGACAAGAGGTTGGCTAATGTAGTGTCACTATTTAAGAAAAGTGGTAAGGAAAAGCTAGCAATAACTAGCCATTTGGATACAGAACTGGTCAAGTGGGGACTATTGTCAGTGTCGACCAGTTTGGGCTGAAGGGCCTGTTTCCATGCTGTATTACTCTATGACTCTATCTGTTGACTTTTGTTTCGTTTTATGCCATAGCTGAAGACATCACTCAGTAGGAACAAGTTCAGTCTTGGATGGGAGCTCAGGACTGGGCTTTATAGTTACAATAATTATTGCATATTTTAAAATGATTAATTAATGCCATATATAATCAGAGGCCATTAATCTAATTGAAGTTTTATCTCTCTCTCTCTTTCTCTGTCCCTCTCCACAGATGCAGCCTGACCAGTGGTGTAGTGCAGGGGTCCTGGATCATCTTGAAACGTTTTAGTTGCTATGGTCATTCAAAACATGCCATTCAATTGATGGGGTTGTCACTACAAACTTGATTGTAACTCTCTTTCTCTAAAGGATACCTGCTGTGTGGATTTTACTCAGGAAGGCTGCTCTATGTGGCACACTGAAGTGGGATGGCGGCCAGTGGGTAGGTTGAACATATCATTGTGGAACTCGTGAGAGGGGTGCAGTATGAATGGTTCCAAGCAGTTTGTATGTACAGGTTTCTCATGCTTTCTGGAAGTAGAACGCTCCTATGAAACCTTTCATAAGCCAAAAAGACGTAAAGTGAAGAAGCATTAATTTATATGGGAAAAGTTTCGTCTTTTCTTGTAAAAGTGAAACCTCCTTCAGATTTCTTTTGGTTAGCGAAAACATGTACTAATGTAGGTCTTTTGTAAAAGTGAAGTGGTGTAAAGCAGGAGATACCTGTATCTGTCAGTCAGCAGATGGGTAGGAGTGATGTTTGTGAGGACAGGAAGCCATTGAACAGATTCAAGGAGCTGAACAAACTACTCCTGTTACTCTTTTCCAGTGATTTTGGTCCGACAGGTGCAGAGTACTGTGCTGTGGAATGTGACAGGGCAGGTGCTGAGGTTGACAGCATTGTGACAATAATTCTATAGAAATATCCAGCAAGTCTGAGGGGACATTGGATCAACACTGTGGTCCTTCATCATTGTAGAAGCAAATGATCCTACCACTAGACTGAATTCCAAGAGATAATTTAAGGACCACAGAACCGCCAGTCTCAGCTCTGAGCAACCCTTTTGGCTTTTTATAGCAACAGGTCATGCTCTGTGTGTCTCAGAACTTAATTTGGCTGCTAAGTCAAAGGTCATAGGATATCTTGATACTGAACACTCTATTGACATTATGTGTCGAGAAAAGGCCCATACGTAAATAAGCAGGTCCCAACACAATAAAGGCTTTGACATAGTGAGCTAATGCCCTCATGTTAAACACATTAGCCACCTATGTCTAATCTGAAAAAGCCAATTCAGCTGTACAGTCATTGATGCCATTCTGTGATATACTGAGGTCGGTGGTTTCCATCTTGCAAACATGTACAAGCTGGAAGGTTAACCCATCTTTTCAGCCTTTAGCCCTGGCTTGTATTTCACCATCTTTGTGGAGTGAGGGTGAAGAGGAAACTTTGTTTCACTTTTAGGCTGAAATCAGATGTCATAGGGACATTAGCAGCTTCTCTACTTGTGAAAGTGTCAACACCCGAGAAACAGTAACTGCAATCATGGTGTGGTTACTAACCGATTATCCACACCTCATTAACAGGTATGTATACATCACAGATCCCATATATTCTGAGCAGGCAAGACTGAAGGTAACTTCGCGTTTGGGACTGGAAAAGGGCTTTTTCTAATTAAATGTGTGTTTTACTCGATTAACGCACTTCACCCAGCACCATTTTCTTGAGAGAGGAGGGTGAGTGGGCAGAAGTGCAATTGGGGAAAGGGATTTAGTGAATGTGAGAGACGATTTCGGTACAAATAGTTAAGATGTGCATGACCTCAGAGTCTAAGGGGAATAGAGCCGTGGGGGTAGGGTAAAACATGCTTCTCTATAATAAAGGACAAGACAGAGTAGAAAAACAAGTCCTTGATTGATAAGACCACTAACTCTGACAGAGAAGAATAAGTCCTTGACTGATAAGACTGCAGGCTAGAAAAACAACTAGGGAGACATATACTGCAGACTTTGTGATAAGGGTCCAGAATGGAAAAATAATGAATGTTCAGAATGTGAACCTCGTGACTCTTTAGAGCTATAGAAGGGAGGAGCTTGAACTGTATTTAATCGAAAACTTTATTAGCCTGGCGCGTCTTTTTTTTTCAAGGGTGCCCAACTCTGCAGACTTGTTAATAAAACTTTGTTTTCCTGAATTTGTCTAGAGCGATTATTGAGAAGCGATTTTCGTTTCTAACAGTGAATATTGCTGTTTCAGATTGTTAGTAGTTTTTGTTTAGATCACCTGGGGATTGACACATATTTCAGTAAGACCACTGAAAGCTACCTCATTCTGTTTGTACTTTCATACCATGGGACCAACATACCAACATTTCCTTTTAACATTTCAAAGTAGCAAATGAAGAAAGGAGGTGTGTCCTGTATCTTAAAGTGCAGGTTGGGCAGGGAGGCTGCTGGTATCAATGACAACCATCCAGAATTCCTCATGGATTAGGGTGCAAAGAGGTGGATGTGGTTTGCCAAGCTTGCCTGCAAACGTCTTTGTCATCTGCTGCCAGTTCCAGAAACACTACCATCCTTAAATCATTAAACCAGCGAAACTTGGCTTGCTCAACAACCATGTAATTAGACCACATAATCACCAGGGCGGAGTTGGGTACTGCAGATGCTGGAGATTAGAGTCAAGATTGGAGTAGTGCTGGAAATGCACAGCAGTTCAGGCAGCATCCGAGGAGCAGGAAAATCAGGATCTTTCATCAGGATCATTCCTGAGGAAAGGCTTTTGCCTGAAATGTCGATTTCCCTGCTCCTCGGATGCTGCCTGACCTGCTGTGCTTTTCCAGCACCACTCTAACCTTGACATATAATCACCAGGCTAGGGTCAATTTCTTGGTTCAGTTATCTGATCTCAGTGCCCAAGAATGGAGTAAGTTATAGTGTTGTGAGTCAGATGGGGGGGGAAGGTTGTTGCAGGAGTGCTGGGTCAGCTTGAATTAGGAAGCAAGAGAAATATTAGGCAAGATTAAAAACCTTGCATCGGTTTCACCTGCAGTGCACATCTCTATCACCGTACGGTCCATTGCTGTGTTCCCACTTTCTACAATCAACCCTGAAGAATGTTCATATTGAAAAGCCCTTAGGGAACTGTAGCTCCTGTGGAGAAGGGGGGAAAACACTGTGCTGGGGTAGGTAGAAAGCCACTGATGTGCACAATGTAAGATTTTCCCCAGTATCTGGTGCTGAACATAACTTGGGAGTTCTCAGGATTTGGTTGGAAGTTGGAACTGTGCTCTAAAACCTCAGGTCACAGCATGCTAAGATTTGTAGCTCACTGTCCAACATTTTTCAATTTAGAGTGCTGTGTGATAATTTTCATGTGGGAGGACTGGGCTCATTCAGTTTATACTGGACAGTGCATGCAGGTGTAGTTCCTTTGACTAATTTCACGGTGTGTTAAACAGAGTCACACAGTTTAAATTGAGCCACTGCTGTAACTCTGAGCTGAATTTTCCACTCGTCATCAATGGTTGGTTGCGTTCTGTGCCAGTTTCTGCTCTGATGCTATATGTGGGTTTGACACTCAACTGACTTATCCACCATGATATTTTAGGTTTATATATATATAAAAAAAAACTTCAAGTAACAAGTTTGGATATGTTGTGATAGACCTCCATAGTAGGTGGGAATCGTATCTCTTGGCTACAGGTAGAGTCTGTACCATTATATCACTGACCAGAGAAATACATTCCCTCTCAATGGTCGGTTCCCACTTTTCTTGATTAGACTTTTCCAATTCCAGATTGAAGTGTGCTGAATTAGCTGATCTTGGTCAAGGTGTTTCTGCAATTTGACACATTGAGATAAAAGCAGCTTCAGTCCAAACTCCCAGGTTATATCACCCTCTTACTCTCACCCAATGTAATGATACAAAATTAAAGGCATGGTAATGAGACAAGGAATAAAAGGTGAGACCACAGGAAGTGTAAATGGTAAAAGCAGAATCGTTACCGACAGCCACTGTCTGAGAAAATGGGGGTAGTGCTTATGATCAGAAATTGTTGAACATGATATTCAGCCTGAAGTTTGGCAAAGCAAAATTATTTATTTCATATCAATAGTTTGTGATCATAAAGAGCTCATGCTTGTTTATTCATTGACAATTGACATATCTATTTATACAAGCCTTATAATGCGGTGCTATAGAGACATAGATCACATAAATGAACGAGTTCCCTAACTTAAAGCAGAAAAATAATCATCTTCTACTATTGATAACGTAGGGAATTCTTGTGAAGCAGTTAGCATCCCAGGGTTTATGGAAAATGTTTCATAACACGGTAAATTGGATACCAATGGCAGCGACTAGGAGTGAGCGAGGTTCCTGGTCAGTCAGACGATGTGGTAGCTGCAGCATGGCAGCCTTCCCATGTTAAAAGAATCCAAGTACAGGCTCTTGCCATGAGCAAGCATCATTCTCATTCCTGATGGACTATCACAGACACACATCACCTTTGTAATACATTCTAAACCTTTAGAGAGCCTGTGCCATCCACTGGAACACCCATATTAGTATGAAGATTAAATTGGGTACGCCAATTGGATGAGTGCAAATATAATTTCCAGCCTCCTGGCTCTAGTTAAACACCTGCTGACAAAGTGTACAGGCATTGGGCGGCTGCTGGATTGGGAGGTACTCATGGTCAAATATCCTGCCAACATGTGGAAATTAAAGTGTGTCAATGCTAATGGACTCAGGCCCTGCAGAATTTGGGAAATCCAGCAAAGATAGGGGGAACGCAAAAAAAATTGTCTAATGAAGATTTAATGAAAAATAAAAGCCAATATGGATGTCACTGGTAAGGCAACTATTTTCTTGCCCATCCCTAGTTGCCATTAACAGAGTAGTGGTGGGCCTTTTTAAAAATTGCTTAGAGGTAAGGACACTACCACTTCTCCACAAGAATCCCCTTGTAGATATTATAGGCTGACAGTAAACATCACAATTATTATCTCGTGAAAACCAGAAACACCCGTGACAGTTCAAGATGCAATAGATGGGAATGGTGAGAGAAATTAAAAGAAAACTATTTCATAGCCCACAGTAATTAAGTTTAATTGTTAAATACGTCAGCTCACGTACCGTTTCAGGGAACATCTCTGAGACACAAGCATCAAACAACACCACCGCTGCCGCTCCCACTCTGGCAAGGATACACAAGTCCCGGGCCTCCTCCATCACCAAATTCAAATGTCTGGAGGAAAAACGCCTTATCTTCCATGTTAGGATCCTCCAATCACTCGGCATCAACGTTGACTTCACCAGTTTCCTCATCTCCCCTCCCCCCACCTCATCCCATATCCAATCCTTCAACTCAGCACCGATCTCATGAACTGTCCTACCTGTCCATCTTCCCCTCCAACCTCTAACCATCACCCCCCACCTTCATTGACCTATTGCCTTCCCAGCTACCTTTCCGTCATCCCACCCCCACCCCCACATTCTTATTTATCTCTCAGTCCCCTAATCCCCTCTCCACATTCCTGATGAAGGACTTATGCCCGAAACATCTCCTGTTCCTTGGATGTTGTCTGACCTGCTGTGCTTTTCCAGCACCACACTTTTCGTCTCTGATATCCAGCATCTGCAGTCCTCATTTTCTCAAAGTAATGAAGTAGGCTCATAGTAGAATTTTGAAAATGTACAGCCTCCTAATGCATCACCACAATATACAATTTTCACACTTTATGTTCACAGTAAGTCTCTATAGCACCATTAACTCACAGACCTGTGTTGGGTATAGACCATCAGGTTGAATGACATGTTGGTGTATGGTCTGTGGAACAATGAATATTAAGAACCAGTTCTGAATTACTGGGAGATGGATGATACTTGTGAAATAAATTTTCCTCTTTCTGATCCCAATTGACCTACACTTTCCTCCATTTCAGAATTCACACTTTTTATATCTCTAAGGTTAAGAACTGAGGCTTGATTTTTGAAAGCATTCCACACTGATATACCCAACTTGAGCACTACAGCTGCAACAGCTCTGAATCATGCTTTTAGCTGTGAAACTGAGCTTTCCCTTGTCATCTCTATATCTAGCATTAGGCTTGGAATATTTTGAAGAAGTGCAGAGGGGATTAAATGTAATTTTACCCTTAAAGATCACAAAGCATTAATAACTGTAAGTTTGAGACTGTTAGGCTTTTGCTAGACAATGTGTAGAAGGATGTGGAGGCAAGGCAGATGGGTGAAGTTAATGGTCAGTTGCTGTTTTGATTACACCCCAAAAATACTTTACAGTCTAAGAAGGCCTGTCACTATTGCAAAGTGGAAACAATGTAGCCGAATTTACACAGAAGGTTCTCACAAACAGCAATGTAAACATACATTGTCAAACATTGGAAGAGATACAAATATTGTTCAGGGCATGAGAAGAAAATCCGGATTCTCTCTGAAATATTATTGTAGAATCATTTACAGCCACCTTAAGACAGCCTCAAAATAAGGTTTCAACCAAAAGACTGTACTTCAAACAGTGCAGCACTTCCTCATTTCTGCAGTAGTGTTAGGCAAGATTGTGTGCTCGAGTGATATAACACCTTAACAGATATGTGGAACACCGCTGGTCACAGGACTTCAATCTGAAAAACAACTTCCACCACCAGCCCCTGTCTCCTACCATCAAGCCAATTTTGTATCCAATTGGCCAGCTGTCAATGAACCCTATGTGATCTAACTTTGATAGCCAGTTCTACCATGTGGAACCATGTCAAAGGCCTTACTAAAATCCATAGAGTCATGACCTTCTGTCTCAGATGAGAATGCTACCAACTTAACCATAAGAAAAATTCGAGGTAAAAGCTGAAATTGTTGGCATGAAGGGTCTAATGTGGCTGTTCAATCTTTAATGCCTCAAACAGACTGTTATTAGTATCCAGTTTATTTGCCATTTGCAGCTTTTAATGTTGAGAGGCTGTGTCTGAATATTTTTCAGCTGTGTTAAGCAATGCCTTGCAGGAAGAGATTTATTAATACATTTTTTTCCTAAACTCAATGCAAATGTTTTAATGAAATGACAAATGGTTCTGGGATGGAGTTATCTGGAACAGGTACTAACTGCTCCAAACAAAATTCCTCCCCCAGAGTATCTCGGCAGGTCCTGTTCAAGGAATGGATCTTAATCCGCTGACAAGAGTTTCTACTCAATCGTCTTGCTTGGATTAGCAGCAGCTGCACTCGAGTTTTTAGCTTCAACAAACGCCATGGCTTATATACTATACTCTGAGGAAGGTACAGAATCCAGAGCTCTTCCACACCATTTCCCACCACCTCTATAGCAGCTCAGGTCAGGCCTCCATGACTCCAAGGGTTAAATTCTATGTGAAGGCATGATGCAGAGCTGTTGCGGCCGTAGTCCTCAAGTTGCGCGGATCAGCATGGAATGCTTACAAAAACCAAGCCTCTGTTCTTAACATAAGAGTTAAAAAGTGTGAAATCTGAAATTGTGTCCTAGTGTGACACACCCCACTCAATTTCCATTTGCACAGAATGCCATAATTGCAAGCTGATAACAACCAGATTATCCTTTTTTTTAAACATGCTGGTTGTGGGATAAACATTGCTCTTCTGAGCAACAGCATTACAATTTGGCAGGTAATGCCTTAGTTTCACATTACATCTGAAAGACAGCCTCCCCTCAATCCTGCAAGAAATGTCAGGAAGAATTATGCACTACAACTTTTGGATGCAAGTTAAAAGCACAACTTTTGATTCAAGAGACCA
The DNA here is from genome assembly GCF_004010195.1 of Chiloscyllium plagiosum. Lineage (NCBI taxonomy): Eukaryota > Metazoa > Chordata > Chondrichthyes > Orectolobiformes > Hemiscylliidae > Chiloscyllium > Chiloscyllium plagiosum. Next base: position 73,402,735 of record NC_057721.1, on the reverse strand, counting down.
GTACCACTGAACCACAACAAATATCAAACTGCCTCAGAGATTCTCCCAAATGTGACCTCCTCTTACTTCAAATACTTGGGTGCACCCTGATTCTCCCCAGCAGTGGCTACTCATTCAGCCTGTACAGATCCCTGACCTTGCGTTTCCCCACTGCTTTGTTTGTTCTTTGTCCACAGCCCAGCTTCATCTGGTTAGCATCTATGTCTTTTTCAATATATTGCACTTTTCTATATCACAATTTGCTAATAAAGATATTAAATTGGCAGCAAGTAATGATATAGTTGGACAATAGATCATAATGTGGAATAGGTTTAGGAAACAATAAGAAATAGCAAGGGAATAAAGTCACATGTAGGAGTAATCTATAGGCCAGGCACAAGAAGAGTTGCTTAATTTTCAGACAAGATCCAAATTGGCAAAAATGGAGACATGTAACAATTTTACCAGAATGGTCATGGGTGACTTTAATCTTCAAATTGACTGAACAAGTCAAGTAGGTAAGGGTGATATGGAAGATGAATTTCTAGAGTGCATCAGTGATTGGTTCTTTGAGTAGTTTGCTGCAACCCAGGGAACAAAATGTTTTAGATCTAGGAATGTGTAATGAGGTAGGAATAATAAGATCTCGTAGTCATGAATCCTCAAGGGGAAGTAATCGCAACATAGCAGAATTTCTAATTCATTTTGAGACCAGTTAAGCTTTCAAAAGAAGGCCTCAAATAAAAGCAACTACAAAGGTATGAAGAAAGAGTTGTTTAAAACAGGCTGGGAAAATAAATTAAAGTCTGGATGTGCAGTAGCAGACATTTAAGCTCATATTTAATAATGCTCTGTAAAAATTTATCCCAATCAAAAAGGTGTCAATGAGAAAGATCCAAAGACAATACAGGGCAGCAAAAATTAATGGTGAGCAAGATGATTGGGAGTTTGTTTTTTAGGAATCTGTAGCAGATGAGTAAAAAAAAAGTGATGGAGAAAATAAATTCTGAAAATAAATTGGCAAATTGTATTAAAAATAACAAGAGCTCCTATGGATAAATACGAAGTACCTTAAATAAATGGGTGGCACAGTGGTTAGCACTGCCGCCTCACAGCGGCAGGGACCTTGTTCGATTCCTGCCTCGGGACTGTCTGTGTGGAGATTGCACGTGCTCGCTGTGTCTGCATGGGTTTCCTCTGAGTGCTCCTGTTTCCTCCCACGATCCAAAGATGTACAGGTTAGGTGAATTGGTCATACTAAATTGCCCATAGTGTTCAGGGATTTGTAGGTTAGGTGCATTAGTCAGGGGTAAATGCAGAGTAATAGGGTAGGAGAATGGAATGGTGGGTTACTCTTCAGAGGGTCAGTGTGGACTTGCTGGGCCAAATGATCTGTTTCCGCACTGTAGGGATTCTTCTAAATGTGGGACCCTTAGGGGAAATGGGTAGGGAATTGCTGAAGTAGAGAAGGGAAATGGCAGATAATTTAAACCAATATTTTCCATCAGTCTTCATGGTGGAGGAAACTGAATAGATCACAAAGATAACAGATAAGCAAACTGTTAATGGGAGGAAAGGTCTTATGACAGTCTCTGTCACAAGGTACAGTGCACTGAACAAACTAATGAAACTAAAGGCTTGCATTTTCGGACTTAAAAGGAAATGGCTGCAGGCATAGTGAAAGGATTGGTTGAAATATTTCAGAGCTAGATTCCAGTGATTGGAAACCAGTAATGCGGTTTTCAAGAAGGAAGGAGGACAGAAAGCAGAAGAATACAGGTTAGTTAGTTTAACATCTGCACAGGTCATGCACTTTGGCAGGAAGAATCAAAGGTAGACTATTACTTAAATTGAAAGAAACTCTAAAAAAGGGCAACACAGAGATCCTGGATGTTCTTTTGCATGTGAAATAAGAGGTTAGCATGCAGGTACAGCAAGTAATTAAGATGAATTGAATTTGGTCATTATTGCTAAGGGCTTGGTGTTTAAAAATAGTGGTTTTGTTACAACTGTACAGGGTGCATTAGTGATACTGTACCTGGAGTACTGTGTACAGTTTTTGGTTCCTGTATTTAAAAAAAGGGATATACTGAAGGCTCTTCAAAAGAGATTCACTGAAGTGATCTGTAGGATAAAGAGTTTAACTGATCAAAAATGGCTAAACATGGCCTTTATTCATTGGAATTTATGTGATTTTATTGAAACAAGATACTGAGGTTTGACACTGCAGATATTGATAAGTTTCTACAGATAGAGGTTTCTCTAACAAGGAAACACTTACAGGATGTACAAGTACACTCATTTGAAACTGAGATGGGAAGGAATTTCTTCTCTGAGGGGAGCAAACATCTTGAATTATCTGCCCCCATAGAGTGGTTAAGGCCTGATCAATGAAAGTATTTAAAGGGAAGGTAGATAGATCCGAATGAAATCAGTAGGTATGAGGGCAGATTTGATGCAACCTTGCAAAAAGGATGGTATTGCCTGTTGGAGGTTAATCATCACAGCCCCTGGACATTGCTGTAGGGGCTTCTTATGACAATGTCCCAGACCCAATTATAACCAGGAGTTGACAGCCATGACAAACTGTCATGAAAGAGATATTGAGACAGATCAGCTGTGATCTTATTGAATGGAGGAGCAGATTTGAGGGGTCTCATGACCCAGATCTGCTACTATTACATATTTTCTTATAAGCCCTAGTTAGTAGCAGCAATCATATCTGCACAAAATAAAAGTCCCTTAACAAAAACACATTACATTTAAATAAAAGTAAACCATAGAGAGCTATACTCAATTTGGGTTCCTTTGTTTCCAGACCTCATTAAAGCTTTGGTTCAAATATGGATACAAGACCTCAATTGTAGAGAGGTGGTGATATTGAGACAGCATTTTATGGTGCAGTAGTAGTGTTCCTATCTGAGCCAGGAGGCCCAGGTTCAAGTCGCTTCAAAAGGTGTAGAATACCATCGCTGGACAGCCTGATTAGACAGAGTGCTGCATCAAAAAAATGAAATCAGTAGGTATGAGGGAGGATTTGATGCATGCCTTGCAGATAGTTTTGCTTGTTGGAGGTTAATCATCACAACCCCAGGATATTGATGTAGGGGCTTTTCAGGATAGTGTCCCAGACCCAATTATAATCAGCTGTTTCATCAATGACTGCCAGAAGGTCAGAAGGTGAGACTTTTGTTGATGATTGCTGTGTTCAATACAATTCAGAAGTCCTCAGATGTGGCAGTCTGCATCCGTATTCAAATGCAACAAAATCTGGACAACATTCATGGTTAGGATGGTAAGTGGTAACTTTCAAACAAGTGCCCTGCACTGAATATCTCCAGCAACAGAGAATCTAACCACCTCCCCCATGACATCCCATTACAGTGGTTAGCACTGCTGCCTCACAGCTCCAGTGTCCCAGATTTGATTTCAACCTTGGGCGACTGCCTGTGTGGAGTTTGCATGTTCTCCCCAGGTCTGCGTGGGCTTCCTCTGGATGCTCCGGTTTCCTTCCACAGTCCAAAGATGTGCAAGTCAGGTGAATTGGCTATGCTAAGTTGCCCATAGTGTTGGGTTAATTAGTCAGAGGGAAATGGGTCTGGGTGGGTTACTCTTCGGAGAGTCAGTGTAGACTTGTTGGGCCAAAGGACGTTTCCACACTGTAGGGAATGTAATAAAAAAGTCAGTGGCTACAAGAACAGGTCAGAAGCTGGGAATTCCACCAGGGTTGGAGGATTTGAGCTATAGGGAGAGGCTGAATAGGCTGTGGCTGTTTTCCTTTGAGCTTTGGAGACTGTTGGGTGACCGCATAGAGGTTTATAAAATCATGAGTGGCATGGATAAAGTAAATAGACAAGATCTTTTTCCCTGGAGTGTAGGAGTCTGGAACTACAGTGCATAGGGTTAGGGTGAGATGGGAAAAATTTAAAAGGGACCTAAGGGGCAACTTTTTTTATGCAGAGGGTGGTGAGAGCATGGAATGAGCTGCTAGAGGAAGTGGTGGAGGCTGGTACAATTACAATACTTAAAAGATATCAGAATGAGTTCATGAAAGGAAGGATTTATAGGGATATGGGCCAAGTGCTGGCAAATGGGACAAGGATTAGGTTAGGATATCTGATCGGCATGCACAGGTTGGGACCAAAAGGTCTGTTTCTGTTCTGTACATCTCGATGACTCTATTTAACTCACCTCCTGACTTGCCATTGCCCAATCACCACATACAAGGCATAAAGCAGGAGCGTAATGGAATTTTAAAAATTATTTACTTGTGGGACATGGGCATTGCTGCCTGCCCAGCATTGTTTGTCCCTAGTTGCCTTTGTGAAGGTGGTGGTGAGCAGCCTCTTTGATGTACTTTGACCCACATGACCCTTACGTTGGGAATTTCAACAATTTAAACCAGTGACACTGAAGAAATGGCGATTTGTTCCAAGTTGGAATGGTGAGTGGCTTGGATGGGAACTTGGAGATCATGGCGTTCCAAAGTCTCTCTTGCCCTTGTCGGCCTAGATACAAATGGTCGTGGATTTGGAAGGTGCTGTCTGAGAATCTTTGGTGAATTTTTGCAGTGCACCTTGTAGATAATACATGCTGTTGCTACACACCATCATTGGGGGGAGTGAATGCTTGTGGATGTGGTGCCAATCAAGTGGGCTGATCTGTCCTGGATTTTCTTGAGTTTAAGTGTTGTTGGAATTGCACTAAATTAGATAAGGTGGCAGTATCCTTTGTGCTTTGTAGATGCTGGACAGATTTTGATGACTCAGGTGGCGAGTTATTCACCACAGTCTTCCTAACCTCTGACCTTCTCTTGCAGCCAATCTATTCATATGGTGAGCCCAGTTTAGCTCCTGATCAATGGTAACTTGCAGGATGTTGGTAGTGGTAACACCATTGGATGTCAAGGAATGGCAGTTAGATTGGATTGACAATTATCTGGCATTGTGCAGTATGTTATTTGCCACTTGCCAACCCAGGCCTAGATATTGTCTAGATCTTGTTGCCTTTAAACATGGACTGTTTCAGTATCTGAGCAGTCACAAATGGTGCTGAACATTACGCAATTATTGGCAACTCCTCTGCTTTTAATTACATGATGGATGGAAGGTCATTGATGAAGCAGTGAAATGGTTGGGCCAAAGTCACTGTTCTGAGGAACTCCTGCAGAGATATTCTGAAGCTGAGATGACTGACTTCCAAAACCCACAACAACCTTCCTATGTGTCAGGTATGACTTCATCAGCAGAGAGTTTGCCCCCGATTTCAGTTTTGCTAGGGTTCCTTGATGCCACACTTGGGTCAAATGTAGTCTTGATGTCAAGGGCTGTCACACTAACCTCACCTTCAGAATTCAGCTTTTGTCCATGTTCAAACCAAGGCTGTAAAGAGGAACTAGGTAAAAACGATGACTGCCGAGGCTAGAAACCAGATTCTGGATTAGTGGTGCTGGAAGAGCACAGCAGTTCAGGCAGCACCCAAGGAGCAGCGAAATCGACGTTTCGGGCAAAAGCCCTTCATCTGGAATAAAGGCAGAGAGCCTGAAGCGTGGAGAGATAAGCTAGAGAAGGGTGGGGGTGGGGAGAAAGTAGTAGAGAGTACAATGGGTGATAGGGGGAGGAATGAAGGTGATAGGTCAGAGAGGAGGGTGGAGTGAGAGGTGGAAAGGAAAATGGGCAGATAGGTCAGGTCATGAGGACAGTGCTGAGCTGTAAGTTTGGAACTGGGGTGAGGTGGGGGAAGGGGAAATGAGGAAACTGGTGAAGTCCACATTGATGCCCTGGGGTTGAA
>NC_057721.1:73372130-73396789 GCF_004010195.1 Chiloscyllium plagiosum | reverse complement strand
AGGTGGGTTGTAGGGGGGCGTGGACCTGACCAGGTAGTCACGGAGGGAACGGTCTTTGCGGAAGGCAGAAAGGGGTTGGGAGGGAAATATATCCCTGGTGGTGGGGTCTGTTTGGAGGTGGCGGAAATGTCGGCGGATGATTTGGTTTATGCAAAGGTTGGTAGGGTGGAAGGTGAGCACCAGGGGCGTTCTGTCCTTGTTACGGTTGGAGGGGTGGGGTCTGAGGGCGGACGTGCGGGATGTGGACGAGATGCGTTGGAGGGCATCTTTAACCACGTGGTAAGGGAAATTGCGGTCTCTGAGGAACTGCGTGATCCTGGTGGAACTCAAACTGTGCATCACTGAGCAGATTATTGCTGAGGAGGTGCTGCTTGATAGCACTGTTGATGACCCCTTCCATCACTTGGCTGATGATTGAGGGCAGACTGACAGGGATGGTAATTGGCCAGGTTGTATTTAGCCTGCTGTGTGTGTATAGGACATATTGGGCATCATCAAGGCCCATAGCCTTTGCAGTATCGAGCGTCTCCAACCATTTCTTGATATCACATAGAGAGAAGTGAATTGGCTGAAGATTGGCATCTGTGATGCTGGAGACCACTGGAGGAGGCTGAGATGGATTATCAATTTGGTACTTCTGGCTGAAGATTACTGTGAATGCTTCAGCCTTATCTTTTGTTGGCCCTTCTATCATTTAGGATGGGGTTATTTGTGGGATATCCTCCACTTGCCTGGATGAGCACCACTGCAACAAAAAGCCGGATACTGTCCAGGACACAACAGTTTGCTTGATTGGATTTCCATTCACCACCTTAAATAATCACTCCTGGCAATCTTGAAGCACATGGCAGCAGTGTGTTCCATCTACAAGATTCACTGCAGCAACTCAACAAGGCTCCTTTCACGGATCCTTCGAAATTTGCAAACTATAACATGTGGAAGGACAAGGGCAGTTGATGCATAAGAACATCATTACAGTGAAGTTCTCTCCAAGTCATACATCATTCTGACTTGAAACTTATTACCACTCATTCATAGTAACTGGGTCAAAATCCTGAAACTGCCTTCTTAAAATCCTTGTGGGTGTACATACACCATTGGAGTGCAGTGGCAGATCAAGTTAGGAGTTCTTCATCACATTTTAAGGGTGAGTAATGATGGGCAATAAATGTTGGCCTAATTAGTGAGTCTCACTGCAGAAATATATAAGAAATTCTGATGCTATTGCTATTTCTCAAACAAATATATTGAAGGTGTTGAAAGAAACAAAACTACGGTATTCAAGCCACAGTTCATTAAGAATCGTGTTAAATTTATTTATGTAATACATTGTAGAAAGCCATTCTTAAAGCTACATCTGTACAACCCATCTTATCACTGAGAGCACATCTCAGTATATACATCTGTTTCAAGCATGTCCCCATGAAGTTGCTTGCTCGGTCATGGGGGTATGCAGGCCACAGGGACACATCTAATACAGTTACATTCAGAAAAAGAATCAAGGTTTAACATGAATAAAAGATTCGAAGTAAACGACGCTTAAATTGGTACACAAAACACAGGCACAAGAAACCAGACATTTCCTTTATTCTGCAGCTCACAGACACTGTACAGCATCGAAGAAGATTCAGTTTAACAGCAGCTCCCTTGCAAAGAAAAAAAATGTTCTGTTGTGTTACCTGGAATAATTAACACTAACACTACAATGTTACTGCATAGTAAGCCTGCTTTTTCTCATCTCTCTGCCCATATCCATCCCTCCCTCCCACCCACCTCAAAAAAAAATACCAAACCAGCATGGTATCCGCTCACCTGCAAAGCAGTTAAAACTGACCAAGACAGAAGCACCCACATAACCCCTCCCCACCGACTGTAGCACAAATATGTTAAAGCATGTTGCAATTTAAGGAGGACTTCATAATCTGCACAAAATCACAAGATTACAGTACAACCTGCTAACAAACTACATGATAAATAGCAATTGGGTAGAAGACAAATATCATCATGCACTAAGTACAGAGAAATCCTAACAATTCACAAAAAAACATTCATTAATAATCATGTAGTGAAACAGTTAAAATGCTCATCAAGAATACATTTGTGTTTGTTTCTTAATTTTCACTTCTTCCAGTTCAGGCATCTACTTGTGTTACAGCACAGCTGTTCAAAAAAGGCGAGAATGAGCAGAATAATGGTACACGGAGTGTCTTGGGCAAACTGAACACCACACGGTAGAAGCTATCATATGCTGTCCAGCTTGGGAGATTATACTACTTTTTAGAACGGATGCGTGAGGATGTTTTAGTTTTGCATCTGTTCAAAGAATTTGTATGTTGGATTCTCATATCCATTTTGTTGCATCTTTGAGAGGTGGCGTTCCTCTGGGGTTACAGCTGCATCGACCTGTTGGGCAAGAGGCAAGGAAGAATTATACCATTTTGTTGATATTTAAAAATATCATATGATGCAGCACACTCACCGTGAAGGACTGTAGTGTCTGAAAGCCATTTTGGGGCTACAGAGGCAGTGCCTAAATTGTTAGCAACCATAAGAAAGTAAACCCAACCTTTTTTTAAACAAATTGGCTTGCCAACAGCAATTGCAGTAGGTGTTTTAATTGGGATTTTCTATTTCCAAAGGGCATTACTGAAGATAGTTAAAACCTGGTACACAAAGTAATGGAAGTCAAGGATAAGGTGGCCTATATTAAAACACCAAGAATAAAAAGATTTGCATTCATAAAGCACTTTTCAATTCCACAAGATGTGTCATAACCCATGAAGCGCAGTCACTGTTGGAATGTGGCAAACACAAATTTTCACACAATAAATTCCAGAAGCAACAATGTGATGATGAGAGCAGCTGTTTTTATTTGTCGATTGAGGGAAAGTATTAGTTACGATACCAGGAAGAACTCCCCTACTCCTTTTCAAAGTAGTGCGATGCATGTTTCACATTCACCTAAGAGGTTAACTATAAGGAGTCATCTGAAAAGCAGCATTTATGATGATGTACTGCCCTTTTAGTATCACACTGACAGTATCACTCTGCATTACACTTACATCTCTGGAGCTGGACTAAAACTCTCATCTTCTGACTCAGAGGACAGTATGCTATCCATCAAGTCATGATTGATAAAACGATAGATATATAACGGGGAAACTGATGCACCTGCTTGTAACTTAAAAAAAATTTGTTAATAGGATATAGGTGTCGCTAGCATTTACTGCCTATCCCTTACTGCCCAAGGGTCTGAGCCATATGGAAGATAGACCAGATAAAATGGCAGATTTCCTTTCCGACAGGATATTAGTGAACCAAATAGATTTTTTACCACAATTGACATTGGTTACATGGTTGCCATTAGATTAGATTAGATAGATTAGATTCCCTACAGTGTGGAAATAGGACCTTCGGCCCAACAAGTCCACACCGATCCTCCAAAGAGTAACCCACCCCACTCTGACTAATGCACCTAGCACTATGGGCAATTTAACATGGCCAATTCACCTGACCTGCACATCTTTGGATTGTGAGAGGAAACCCACGCAAACATGGGGAGAATGTGCAAACTCCACACAGACAGTTGCCCGAGGCTGGAATTGAACCTGGGATCCTGGTGCTGTGAGGCAGCAGTGCTAACCACTGAGCCACCGTGCTGCCCTGATATGCATTAAATATGCATTTTACTCCAGGTTTTTACTGAACTTAAATTTCATCATCTGCTATGGATGGGATTTCAATTCAAGCCCTCAGAATATTACCCTGGGTCTGGATTGCTAGCCCAGTGACATCACCACCACACCACACTCCAATTTAATATTTAAACAAAAAGGACTGGAACACTGAATGCAAGTCTTTATGGAGCTTTATTCAAGCTTGCTTTAAGGGAAGGTTTGTGGTGTCCCAATGGTCTACCCAGTAAGAGAATGTCAACATGACCATCTCTTCCCGTTTACTTGCGCTCGTTGTAATAATAAGCAGTTCTTATGGAGGCATGAAGGCAAAAACAAGGAAGGCTTCGATAAATATGGAAAAATATTTCAGTGCTTAGTAGATTAAATGAGCATAAATTGTGCAAGGCATCATTCATGGCTTTTCTGGGAATCAACATGAAATGCAAATAAAGTAATTGAGTTTCTCTTAGAAGCCCCAAATGCAATATAATTATGCTAAAATAATGTCACTGTGGGAACCTGCTGCACTGTTCTGCAATCCATTCTCCATGAGATTTCACTGCACTGCAGTTATCAGGAGAAAACCTAGCACTGCTGTCGATGGGGTCAGAGCTCTGAACTCTCTAATTGATCCATCTCATCTATATTCATTTATTCATGTTTCCTACACTGTCCACAACACTGCCTGTTAATAGTATGATAACGTATTGCCTGATATGGCACTTTGCCAAATAGCAAGACTCTATGTTCAATTCCTGCTCTGAGCACAGATGGTTGATCTCAGTTGGGGTCACAGTAGTTTTGGGAGTTTGGAGGAGGGGTATGGGGGAATGGTGATGATGGTTAAGAGAGAAAAACAGAGGGAGGAGGTGGAACTATAACTGGTTTCAGGATTTTAGACATGGGGTAGTCAAAACAAAAAGTTGAATGCTAAGCTTTGAAAGAGTTCTGGCAACACATTTCAGTCAGTGCACAGTTGAGAAAGAGGTAATCTGTATGCAGCATAAACCAGTCAGGGGGTGAATGGCCTGTCACTATCCTCTAAATGCAATGTAACATGATGAAAGTAGTCACATACAATCAAGATAGACCGTAGAGTGAAGTTAGATAGCTTGCTAATGTACAATTCAAGCTCACACTGGAGGCATGGTGTAAAGAACCAAATGACTTACAGCACACAAAACTATATTGCAGCAAGAAATCAGGAGGCGCAAACTAAGAAAACCAAAAGATCGACAAAACCAATTGTTCGTTTATTTTCAGGCACAAATGTTTAGTTAACTGCTGAGACATATTCATATTGCTTTCACAGTCTGATGTCAAGTCTCGTACATAAATGGGCCAAGTGACAGGGAGTGTGCCATCCTGCAACTAATTCCTACACTCACCACCATCAGCGTTATTTGTTACCCGCAGACTTCAGTTTCACATTAAAACCCTGGAGGGAATGACAATGCAAGTTATTCAGCTAATCCAAGTAATGAGAATTCACTTGCCAGAACCAATCATTGGCACAACATGAATAAGTGTTACTTGGTCCAAACAGCAATTAATCAAAATCTTCAATAAAGCAGGAGAAAACAGTGGTTGAGAGGAAAACTTAAAGACAGCAGCATTGATACCAACATAATATACTGATATATACCACTGGTTGGTTGAAATAGTTGGTAAATAATTACCTACCTCAACAACACCATGATGAATAGATGTATACTGCTTCTTCTTCAGCATCACCAGGGTGATGACAATTACTGTTGCTATGACAACACCACCAACCATGAGACCAATGATAGCTCCTTTATTTGATCCAACATCCTCTGGGAAAAACACCTACGAAGTAGAATTACACATAGATATAACCCAAACTCAACAATTCCTACACAACATTCATAAGACTGTGCCCTGCATTAGATTTGACTACTTCAAGAAAGCTTTGTGTTTCAATTTACTGCAGGAATAGAATTTTTAAAAATTTCAGCATATGTCATTTATACATTAAAAATGCAGTCACTTATATTGTTAGCAAAAACAGCTGCTCTTATCTATGCTGCACTAGGTCTCAAACATAGAAAGACATTTAATCTTGAGACCTGTTGTGATATTTCATAAAACCACAAGACTGCAGCTCGTGTTTATTTGGAAAGTGTTATGCATCTGCAGATTCTGAATGTTTAACACACTGCCTAAGAATTCAACTTCTGCACAGACAAGCCGAGGTATATTTTTAAAATGGAAAGGATTCTCATTTATATTCACCATGGCCTCTCTTGAGTATACACCCTACACTGACTCGTTGCTAAATAAGGGTAATCTTCAAAAGGACATACGCAAAAACACACACACTAAACTACAATTATTCTCAATTGTGTCAAAGCAGTGAGAAAAATGGTTCTTAAAATAAAAGACATGTGATCATGCCTATTCTGGGTTCACTGCAGAGTCTAATTATCAAAATTAACACTAAGGTACCCATTTCAGGCATTTAACTGCATCTGGCTCCTGACAGCTTAAAGTACCTAGTGTTCCAAATTAGAATAGTTTTGGTTGAGCTTTGATCTAGGAATCAATAACATTGATTGTTTTAGATGTTACAACCTTTTACTTCTTTACAGTTTTTAAAAACAAAGCAGCACTGACACAAAGCAGGTAAAAGCATTTTATCTTTGAACTGTCCTGGAACCCTTTCCCTCAAGTAAATGGAGAACAGCTGATCAAGAAGACAGTTCACCATCAGCTTAACAACAACAGACTTCTGGCCCATCTAATAATGTCCACACCCGATGAATGAATTAAATAAATTACATCCAAGGTCATTACCAATACTTACATTTATATAGTGCCTTTAACATACTAAAATAGCCAAACATTTTGCAGGAGAATTGGCAGAAAAAAACTGACACCGGATATGTTACAACAGATGATCAAAAGCTTTCTCAAAGCACTTTTTGGAGCATTTTAAAAGAGGATTGACATAGAGTGGGAGGGAGGGAATTCCAAAACTAATGGCCTTGACAGCTGAAAGAACGTCTGCCAAAAGGTGGATCAATGAACTTCAGGGATGGTCAAAAGACTAGATTTGGAGTGGTCTGAGAAAGGGAAAGTTAAGGCTGGGGAAGAATTTAAACACAAGAAAATAATAAATGGAGGTATAGCTGAACCAGCTGCCACTGTCAGTCAGTGAGCACAGAAGTGAAGGGACTTGTTATGAGTTAGAGATATGACCAACTCAAAATTCTGTTGTCTCTTAACTTGACATTTCCAATTCAATGACAGCTAAACTCCCACATTTGACCCTCCATAAACTTTCTGGATGTTTAAGATATCTCGGCATAGTTTCCATCTATTTAAATACCTTTCTAATTTTCTAGCCATAAAGCCAAAATAAAGAGTCTCGCATTTTCTCTCAATTTTAACACCATCAAATTATTGCCGATTCACCTACGCCTTCAAAATTCATTTGCAGGTTCTTTTAGGAGTGTCCAAGCTACATTTTTAATTTTTGTAGGTCAATTCTGCATATTCTACCAATCCACAACACTCTCAATTAAGTGTTTGCTGACATCAACAATTTACCAGTAACTGCTGACTACATATGTTTACCTCTAATTTTTTTTTTCATTCTCCACATGCATATTAGCAAGCCAATATTTATATTTTTCTTTAAAAATTTACTGACACTTTACATTTCCCAATGCATTCTTTTCATTCAAATCTTTTCATTTTTATGTACATGCTAGCTTATCATTTTTTTAAAACACGTTTTCGATGTCAGCAGACTCAGCCCACATTTTATTGCACACTGAATTCAGTGCGTGGGTAACACTGGCACGACTGCAGTTATTCCCATGCCAAGCTATCCAAGATGATGCCGAACACCTTTTTGAACCACTACAGTTTTCACAGTTAAAGGTGCTCCAAGAATAGTGTTGGGTGGGAAATTATAAGATACTGACCCTGTGACAAAAGTAGAACAATATTTGCTATTCTGCTAGTGAATAAAATCATAGTTAAACTATGCCACTTTCCTGTCCTTTTCTCTCCATGTCCCAAAATGTATTACTGTCAGTCTACTTAGCAATTGAGCTGAGGTAGAAAATTCTAGAAATTCTCAACACTATGAGTGCAGTTTCTCAACTTAGTCTCTTAGAAGTGCCCAGACAATTCCTTCAGTGTGCTGTAATAGGGATTCTGCAGGCTCCCCATGCACAACGTCTAAAGTAGATGGCACAATGACTGTCTAGCCAGCAGAAAACCTGCCCTTATATTGTTAATGTCCTTTTGCAATTAAAGCAAACATACTTAATATAACTAATGTACGTTCCTAATTGCTTGCTGTACTGAATGCTAATTCTGTGTGCATGCGAAGATCCCCCTCAATGCCCCCCGAATACCAATGTTTGCTTGTTTTGAACTTTTAAAAAAATTCTTCATACCAGATTGGATAGTTTCACACAACCCCACATTAACCCTTCTAGTCAATCACAGCAGTTAGCATTCCTTATTTTCACCCTCCTCATGGCTCACACTGCCTTCTAGCTTTCTATCTCCAGCAAATTTGGATACAATATGCTCCGTTTGTTCATCTAATGGGGAAGAAATGTTAAGCGATGTTTAAATCAGGATGGTGAGAGATTTAGTGCTGCTTCCTTCTTAGTGAAGAACTTCACAGAAAAGGAATGCGCTATTGAAGTTGCCTTGTTAAGTCATTGCTTTGCAACCTGCACATTGTACATAGAGCAACATTTTAGGACCCAGTTAAGGACTACCTTTCTCTGATAGTTTTAGGACTTTGGAACCCACTTTGTCAGACAGCACTGGAGGAAGGATCATTGAATACTTTTAAGGTAGCGGTAGATAGATTCTTGACCAATAAGGGAGTCAAAGGTTTTCAGGGCTAGGATGGGATGTTGAGTTGTGGCCATATCAGATCAATTATAATCTCATTGAATGGAGGAGCAGACTTGAAGGGCCGAATTACCTACCCTTGCTCCTAATCTGTACGTTTGTATAAGAGGACAATGTACAGTGGCAGTGTATAAATCACAAATGGTGTTGATCTTTTTGAATGTTTTACAGCTGTCCTCAGCATGGAACATGACGCAGATTTGATCACGTTCCTGACCTGATGGTTACAGCACATTTGTGTCAATATGAAACATCATTAACTGACTTAGTTTTGATTTAGCATTCGTCGATTAAAATGGCACGACTAATAACAGGCCCATTTTCCAAATCAGCAGACACAATGTTAAAGTTTCCATATCATTAGGAATACCTTCCAAATAGTTTATACTACAAAATCACTCACCAGCTTCTGATGATGGACCTCATACCCAGAATCCTGTCGGAATTCCGTCTTTACTTCCGCTATTTCCTCTGTCTTAATGCCAGTGAGTCCAGAGCCTGTGTATATACAAAACCATTTGGAACGTTTCTAACTTTGCAATGAGAATGTGTACCCGCCCAAAGACAATGTCCAAGACCACACTTTGTGCCAAGTTAATTAGTCTCAATTAAGGGAATTGTAGGAATGCCATAGTTGATATTGCATTCCAAGGCAAGGGTGAGAAAAATATTTGTTAATTTAAATTGTAATCAGGGATCCTAACAAGGGGAAGGGGGAGATAAAATGCAGAGAAAGAGGAAGGGCAAACTCACTGTGGACTCAAATATGAATTGCACTTGGTGAGATCTTGGGGCAGGGGTATTGTTGTTGCTGCTGGAGTTTAGCAATACCATGCCTTCAGATAAGAAGAAAATAAATGAATGCTCTGGTGTCTCTCTCTGCTCTCATACTCTCCAACCCCCATAAAGCATCAACAAGAATTGCTTTTCTATGCAGCAAGCTCTTGTAAAGATGTAGGGTGGGGATGAAGAAGGAACACAGGAAAAGGGGAAGGAAATAAAGGATAAGCAGTGAGGAGGGAGAAAGAGAACAGGAGGGAGAGAGAATAAGAGAAGAAATGGTCAATTTCCTCAACGAAACATTCCTCATATGATCCTCTTCAAAGTCAGAACTGCTCTGTCCAAAAGTTAACCTTGCTCCTTGTGATCTCCCTCATTGGGCACTATATTTGTGCAAATTAAAACAAGGGATGCAATTTAAGAGTAAAAATAAAACAAAAAGTATTAATTTGAACCATATTAAAATCAGCATTCAGCATAAGCCAAGCAAATGGATACCTGGTCGAGTGGTTAGTCCTCTGTCTGGTGCTGGCCGCGCATCAACTGGTTCAACTGGGCATGTACATTGAGAAGTAGAAACAAAAGAGTAAGTAAAAATCAGCAAGTGGTGAGGGAAACAAAATTAGAAGCAACTAAAAGGAGCATAAGCAGCTTGTATAGGCCCCTGCATCAGCCACACAGGATAACTGCCAGCAATCCAAACAAATATGGTTAGCCTTGATGACACCAGCAATATGGAATATTAACTGTTTCCATTATTGTTCAACAAAACCATCCTTTCCCATGCCCTTACCTCTGCAAAACCCAAAGGCCAATACAATAATCACAAACTTCATTGAGATTAGAAATCTGCACCCATGTTAAGAACAAAACCATTCTTTCCCCATGCCCTACTTCTGCAAAACTTAATGGGTAGCACAATATTCACACAATTGATTGAGACGAGAAACTTGCACTCGTGTTAAGAACAAAAGAAAAAGTCTGTTGGTATTTGTTCCTTTGTTTATAACAGTGAAATTTTATGACTGGAAATGCTACCCAAAAGCAAATATGCCCAGAAGTGGGAATTTTGGATTAGTCCATAAAAGCAAAGGATTAGAAAAAATAGCCAATCAGAAGTCCCATTTGACAGACTCTAAATTAAAGCTGCCGTAATGGAAGCACTCTGGAATCTGATTACATAGGGACTTTTGAAAGGCAATTGGACATATAGTTGAATACAATTAATTTTCAGAGATATGGGGAAAAGTGTGGAATAAAGGACTACATTCAATACTGGCACAGGCATTAAAAAAACCTGAGTCTGTAATGTAAGATTCTTTGAAAGTTATTTATGAAAGAGAGAAATGGAATAGATTTTGAGAGTCAGGGGATGGGGGTGGCAAAACAATAAATAGAACAGAAGGTAGGGCACAGAAATCTAGGTTGACTTTGACTGCATACCTAACTAAGGGCAAATTACTTTGCCTTGCTTTATGACATACCAGCTATGCTAAATAAAAACAGCCTTAACTTTGCTTAACTTTAAAATTAATTTTCAAAGTCACTCTTTGCAGAATTTTGATCTTGCTAAAGTTTCAAACCAGAAAGGGTGAAAGAACTCATCTAATCTTGATATAAGGTCTCAGAAAGTCATCTGAGAAGAGACAGGACATGGTACAGTACCTGTGAGTATGTGCAAACCACCCACATCCCATAATTAGTACATTAACAAACTAACATACAGTCTTCACTTTTTGTTGCACAATGAAAAATACTGTGCTGTCTGAATACCTCAGATCTGGTTAGTAGTCAAGAGGCTGTACTCCATGAAAATGATCTTTTCACAATTAGCTTTCACAACTAAGAAGTTATTTGAAACAGAGCCTGACAAATTCACTTTTAAAACTCATTCTGAGTTGAATTGTGTTTGTTATAAAACAGAAATCTGTTATGAATCCAGTTAACAGTATCACCATTTGGTAGGCCTCCCAAGTGATTGTAGGGTATTGGCACGGCATCACACAATCACTTTCCATTAACAAGGCCAGCTGCCAATCCTTTCATACTGCGGGTCTGAATTATTGTTGAACAATCTGTTCGAGTGGGAGTGGGAAGCTGGCTCATCTGGGCAAGTGCAAAACATTCACATGAGCTGGTATAAGGATTAAAGGGCACTGCATTTGAAATCACTATGAGCAAGGTGAGACAACAACATTCTTGATGATGCGAGCTTAAAAAGTCTGTCTGGATGCAAACTCACGAAAAAATGTTTCCTTTGTTCTATGTTGCAACACTATTCTGCACTAAGTAGATTATAGCTTTCACTAATTGTCGCTGAAAACCTCTTCTACCAAATGACTTCGGCAAAGGCTCAGGAATAGGTCACCTACATTACCACTTTATTTAAGGAAAAGATATGATTTCAGTTGAGGCAGTTCAGCAAAGTTCACTAGGATGATTGCTGGTATGAACAGACTGTCTTATGAGATAAGACTAAATAGGTTGAGACTCTACTGATTGGTATTCAGAAGAATGAGAGATGATATCATTGAAACATACAGGATTCTTAAGAGGTTTGACAGTGTAAATGTTGAGGGGATGGTTCCCCTCATGGGAGAGTCCAGGGACAGAGGGCATAACCTCAGAATTAAGGGACATCAATTTAAGACTCAAATGGAGAGGAATTTCTTCTTTCAGATAGTTGAGAGCCTTTGAAACTCTTTGCCGTAGAGAGCTGGGGAGGGGGGAATGTCTGTGCATACATTTAAGGCTGGCATAGATACATTTTTGATCAGTTGGGGTATCTAAGGGAAAGGACAGGAGAGTTGATGAGAGAAGCAGCCATGATCCTACTGAAAGGCAAAGCAGGCCTACTTCTGTTAATCTTTCTTATGGCCTTATTTCAGCATCAAGCATACCCCCAATCAGGAAAACAACTCCTGGTTTACTGCCATAATGTGCTCCAGCCCCCAAATGTTATGAGGTTATACTGCATCAGTGTGGTACTGTCTTCAATCATCATCAATCAAGTTATCTGTATGAATACATCAATCAGAGGCAGACTGGGGTGGCAGTGTATGGGCCTAGATCTTACGGAACCAGGTGATAAAATCAGTTCACAAATGATCAGAGGGGAATTGAATTGAATTGAATTTATTGTCACGTGTACCGAGGCACAGTGAAAAGCTTTGTCTTGCGAGCAATACAGGCAGATCACACAGTTAAATAGCGTAGCTAAGTAAATAACAGGTTAACAGTGGCAAAAACGAAAACACAGGTACAGGCGAATGCTGAGAGTTTGAGGGTCCATTCAGTATTCTCACAACAGTAGGGTAGAAACTGTTTTGAAACTGGCTGGTATAGGTTCAGGCTTCTATATCTTCTCCCCGATGGTAGAGGTTGTGAAAAAACATTGTCAAGATGGGATGGATCTTTGAGAATGCTGACGGCCTTTCCTTGATAGTGGGGCCTGGTAGATGGATTCTATAGATGGGAGGTTGGCCTTTGTGATTGTCCGGGCCGAGTTCACCACTCTCTGTAACCGTCTCCGATCTTGGATGGTACAGTTGCCATACCAGGTAGTAATACATCCAGACAGAATGCTCTCGATGGCGCACCTATCAAAGTTGGCAAAGGTATTTGCTGTCATGCCAAATTTCCTCAGCTACCTGAAGAGGAGGAGACATTGTTAGGCCTTTGTAACCAGTGCAAGCACATGAAGAGTCCAAGAAAGCTTGTTGTGGATGACTACTCCCAGGAACTTGACACTCTCCACTCATTCCACCTGTGCTGTTAATGTGTAGGAAAGGCATGAGTAACATCCCACCGAAAGTCAAAAATGAGTTCTTTGGTTTTGCTGGCAATGAGAGCTAGGTTGTTCAGTGCACCATTTATCCAGTTCTCCCACCTGCCATCTGTAGTCTGTTTCGTCGCCATCTGAGATTCGACCGACTATGGTGTGTCATCAGCGAACTTGTAAATAGCATTAGTCTGGATCATTTGGAGTCATGGGTGTACAGTGTGTACAGTAGGGGGCTGAGTACACACCCCTGAAGGGCTCCAGTGTTGAGTGTTACTGATGGTGAAATATTGTCTCTAATCTTCATTGATTGTGGCCTATGGGTCAAGAAACTGAAGATTCATTTGCAGAAAGTGAGGCTTAGTCCGAGATTACTAAGTTTAGTAATCAGTCTCAAGGGGATAATAGTGTTGAAGGCGGAACTGTAGTAAATGACTAGGATTCTTACATAGCTGTTCTTGGTGTCAAGATGTTCTAGGGAGGAATGAAGGACAAGTGATAGGGACCTCCACCCTTATTGGTCTTGACTGCGCTTGCTTCAAGGGTTCAGAGGTGAGGGGATAAGGTTCCAGTCATTGTACTGGTTTCCCATTTGACTTTTAATTTCTTTCCCCACCCTTGTAAAATTTTCTTAGTTGTTTCACTTGGAGGCAGCACATGTAACTGAGCATGCTGGAAATTATGAAAGATGGACTATTAGGCAGACAATTATGAATTTTCAGAACCTCATTATAGTCATTATACTATTAGTAGTGATTAGGTTCAAGTTTTAGGTTGCATTTTATATTTTTTTTCCTGCAAGTTTCTTCTCCACCCCCAACTGTGTGTCTTGCTTTCGTTTTGGTTGTTATAGTGAGACATGCAGGTAGATTAGATCTATTCAATTTATTTCAACCAAATATATCTTGCAAACCAGAGCATCATTTCCATTTAGCTAACAGATAAAAGAGAACTGCGTAATCAATGAGGGAAGGAAAAGCATTATATTCAAGAAAAAAAATTGAATTTAGCTTTAATGGGAATATTTCCATTTTTATCTCTCTCTCTGGGTCAGGAAATATTTCTGCAGGAGATAGGGTTTTAGGCTTTACTGAGGCCTCTTTGCCCTTGACCTGGCTTTGTAGAGGCTTGTACTAGCCAAAGAATACGATACAAAACACATTGAAGCCTCTGTAATGAGTAACTCCTGAAAGCCATTTCACTGTGTACAAGTTAGGAGTCTGGTCAATGCTCCATTTGCTTAGTTAGATGCAGCTCCAACGTAGTACACCTTCCGTCACTGGTGAACCACCACATGGTTGCAGTGTCTACCAGGATGCACTGCAGCAACTTGCTACGGTTTCTTCAAAGCACTTTCTAAATCTGCAACATACCTTGTCTAAAAAAAGACCAGGACAGCAGACATTTTGGAACACCAGAGTCTGTAAATTCTCCACCAAGTCTCTCTGACACCACTGATTTATAAATATAATTGCCATTACGTCATTGCCATTGATCACAAATCCTGAACCTCTTCGTTACAGGACTATGGGAAAATCTGCACCACATGGAGTTAGGAGAGGTAGATTTTCATCTTGCAGAAGCTCGAGTGCTTTGAGCACTCCCTTCCTACTAAATCAGAAAGATTGGGATTGCAACACAAAATCAAGAATAGTTATAACATAGGAGCCTATTCAGACCGTGCCTCTGCTAGCTCTCTGCAAGAACAACTCAAATAGTCTTACGCTCCTGCCATCTGTACAAAAACAAATTTCTCTTCAAATGGGTTACTGAATCCCCTTTTAAAGCCAGGGGTGAATGTTCCCCACCAGGCTCTCAGGCAGTGACTTCCAGATCCTAACCACATGTTGCAAAAAAATCTCTTTTAGTCACTTATCTTAAATTGGTATCCCCTGGTTCTTAACCTTTATTCTGTGGAAGAACTTACTTCTATCAAGAGAAACCTCTCATGATTTTAAAACACATCTTTCAACTCTACTCTCAACATCCCCTTCTTCAAAGAGGGGAAAGAGAATCCCCAATCTGTCCATGTAACTGTCTATTTTGTAAATCTTCTTTGTACCCTCTCCATAGCCTTCATAAACAATGCTCAAATGCTTGGATTAACTAATTGTTCAGACCTGTGCTCTGGAGAAGGATACAGTGAACTAAACTGCCTTAGAATAAACAGTTACTGTACCTCTGGATCAGAGGTTTTAGGTTAAAATTCTCACACCATTACTTAAAGCTGAGTATGTTGAAACTTGGGTGTATGATAGCTCCACAAACAAGCTATCTTCTAAACGGTGAAGTCATAGTGACTTAAACGTACTAGTTTGTTAGATTCAGGGACTCTGGTATGAATATCGTACAAATGGTGTTTTTGGATAATGAACTAGTACTATTGAAAAACTTCTGTTTCTTTCTAACTTATGAAGGAGCGTCTTTGGATTAATGGAGCTACATTTGCATTGTATTTGAAACATTTTCAAGTTATAACATAAATAGATGGTTTGGCTTGTTCTATTTTATCCTTTGTTAATAATCTTTTGTTTTATTGTTATAGCAAAATCTGTAGCATTTTACACTTATGTTTCAACAAGAAACCACTTTGTTAAAATTAAACAAGTTAAAATATGATTTATCAGACCAGGTTTGCATCTGGGATATGACACGTTCATTAATAATATCAGGTAGGATCATAACACTATCCATTCAACTGGCCTTCTACATTCCCTTGAAATCTAACACTGCCCTCCCCACAGTTCAAAATACTTCTATACTTTACACCACCTGCAAATTTTGAAATTGCGCCAACACTATTTAATTTGTTTCAGAGGATCTAGCTAAAGCAACATCTGTTGCCCATCCCTGCAGCCTATGTAGGTTAGTACACCCACAAAGCTGTTTGGAAAGGAGTTCCAAGCTTTCCAGCCAGCGACAGTGAGAGAACAATGATATAGTTCTGCATCAGGATAGTGTGGGGCTTGGGAAGCACATGCAGGCACTGACTTTCTTATATGTTTTCTGTCGCTGGTCCTTATAGATGTTAGAGGTTTAGGTTTGAAAGGTGTTGTCCACCATGGTGTTGATTAAAGCAGTCTTAACATGGCTGTGCAATTGTGGAGGAGGACAGGAAAACAGATTTGACGTTGTTAATAGAAAAGATGGTGCTTGCTGCAGGTTGTAAAGAAAATGTTTATTTTTTTTTAAATGAAATAGAGTCATAGAGATTACAGCACGGAAACAGACTTTTCGGTCCAACTTGTCCGTGCTGACCAGAATCCTAAATTAATCTTGTCCCATTTGCCAGCACTTGGCCTACATTCCTCTAAACCCTTCCTATTCATATACTCATCCAGATGCCTTTTAAATTTTGTAATTGTACCAACCTCCACCACTTCCTCTGGCAGCTCATTCCATACACGTACCACAGTCTGCGTGAAAAAGTTGCCCCTGAAGTCCCTTTCAAATCTTTCCCCTATCACCCTAAATCGAGACCCTTTAGTTCTGGACCCCTCCTCACACTAGGGAAAAGACCTTGTCTATTTATCTTATCCATTACCCTCATGATTTTATCAAACCCGATAAGATCACCCTTCATCCTCCTACGTTCCAAGGAAAACAGCCCCAACCTGTTCAGCTTCTTCCTATAGCTCAAACACTCCAACCCTGGCAATATTCTTGCAAATCTTTTTTGAACCCTTTCAAGTTTCACAACATCCTTCCTAATAGGAGGGAGACCAGAACTGCACATAATATTCTAAAAGTAGCCTAAACAATGTGCTGTACAGCTGCAGCATGACCTCCCAACTCTTATACTCAATGCTCTGATCAATAAAAGCGAGTACACAGAACACCGTTTTCACTATTCTATCTACCCAAGACTCAACTTTCAAGAAACTATGAACCTGCATTCCAATGTCTTTTTGTTTAGCAACACACTTTAGGACTTTACCATTATGCGTATAAGTACTGTCCTGATTTGTCGTTCGAAAATGCAGCATCTCACATCTATCTGAATTAAACCCCATCTGCCACTCCTCAGCCCACTGGCCCATCTGATACCTGTACTGAGGTACCTTCTTAGCTGTGCACTACAGCTCCAATTTTGGTGACATCAACAAACTTACTAACCATACCTTCTTTGTTCACAACCAAATTATTTATGTAAATGATGAAAACCAGTGGACCCACTACCGACCCTTGTAGCACACCATTGGTCAGAGGCCTCCAGTCTGAAAACCAACCCTCCACCACCACCCTCTGTCTCCTATCTTTGAGCTAATTCTGTATCCTAATGGCTAGTTCTCCCTGTATTCCATGCGATCTAACCTTGTGAACCAGTCTACCATGAGGAACCTTGTTGAATGTCCATATACTGAAGTCAATAGACTCTATTATACTATAGCTGGAAATGTGTTGCTGGAAAAGCGCAGCAGGTCAGGCAGCATCCAGGGTACAGGAGAATCAACGTTTCGGGCATAAGCCCTTCTTCAGGAATTCCTGAAGAAGGGCTTATGCCCGTAACGTCGATTCTCCTGTTCCCTGGATGCTGCCTGACCTGCTGCGCTTTTCCAGCAACACATTTCCAGCTCTGATCTCCAGCATCTGCAGACCTCACTTTCTCCTCTATTATACTATAGATCAAATCCACTGCTCTGCCCTCATTAATCTTCTTTGCTACTTCTTCAAAAACTCAATCAAGTTAGTGAGACATGATTTCCTATATACAAAGTCATACTGACTATCCCTAATCAGTCCTTGCCGATCTAAATACATGTAGATCCTGTCCCTCAGGATTCCCTCCAGCAACGTGCCCATCACCGATGTCATCTTAATAAAGCTGCTGCTGTTATTTAATACTTCAACCTCCTGGTCCTTCTCAAAACCATAACACAGAATACAAGAAAACTGCTTAGCAATTCACAGGGTAAATCACATTGACTTGAATTAAAAGCAGAATTATGATCCTCAAAGCAGATCTTGGATGCACTCCAATAAAAATAAGAGAAAAATCAGAAGATGCCAATGCTGCACTGAAGGAGATACAGGCAGCAAGGAGAAAAAAAATGGTGAATAGTGCAGAAAAAGCTTGGCTATGTGCTGCCCCATGAAGGAGCTCTGTAACATGTGCCCTAGTTGGAGGGCAATGTTTGAGCTGGGATAGACTTAAAAAAGAACCAGACAGCCCCAGCCCCAAGAATATTTAGTTTTAAACAGGAAAAAGCAAGGTACTGCTAAATTCTTTGTAGTTTGTTGTGCTTCAGGCCCATCCCATTTTGAATAAATAAAAAGGGAAATGTTGGTGCCCTAAGATTGAATGAAAAGTACATTGAGTTGGAACTCCCACACAGGAAGATTATTATTTTGTTAAAGCTAACCAAAAGGGAGCAAATATCCTTGTCCCTGTGTTCTTTCATATTATGGGAGAGAAATAATCTTCTTAGAGGAGTCTGGTAGAGCCAGAGAAGATGGGTTCCAAAACTTTTAAACAATTAGTAAAGGTAAAGTTGCCACTGTCGTATCAAACCATAAGACTGTTCTAGAGAAAGTGAGGACTGCAGATGCTGGAGATCAGAGTCGAGAGTTTGGCACAGCAGGTCAGGCAGCATCTGAGGAGCAGGAGAATTGACGTTTCGGGCATAAGCCGTTCATCAGGAATTGACAGAAATGTCAATTCTCCTGCTCCTTGGATGCTGCCTGACCTGCTGTGCTTTACCAGCACCTCACTCTCGACATGGATCTGTTCTCTCAGACAGAGCTGACTGGTGGTGGTTTAACTTGGACATCACCACATGTCAAGCAAGTGGAAAAGCTGAGAATAAGAGTCCTTCATGGGAACATCAGCCACTGCAGGAATTGAACCAATGATGTTGGTGTCACTCTGCATTGCAATCCAGATGTCCAGCCAACTGAGCTAACAGACCCTAGAACTGCTACAGAACAATTTTTTCACCAGAGCCACTGGGAACTGTCAGGTTCAGATTCAACAAATACAACCAGCATCACAGTAATCTATCTCCCACAAATGAATCAATTGGAATGTTTTTGAAACATCTGTCATGTGCAGATAATCCTTTGAATGATGAGGTATTTTTATAATTAGAAGATGCGTATTATAGATTATAAAAGGGCTTTGTGATTTTCCATTAATG
This sequence comes from Chiloscyllium plagiosum, assembly GCF_004010195.1. Lineage (NCBI taxonomy): Eukaryota > Metazoa > Chordata > Chondrichthyes > Orectolobiformes > Hemiscylliidae > Chiloscyllium > Chiloscyllium plagiosum. The sequence goes on along the minus strand of NC_057721.1, from coordinate 73,377,509 downwards.
GAAAATTTTAGTTTGCTTCCGTCCAGCTTGTAGGAGGTAGGCAGGGTGGTTGGCAGAAAATAAATAACTATTCCTCTCCAATATTCAGTGGTTTAATTAAGAAACTAAACTTTTGTTTCCAATGATACCAAACAGAATTTTAAAATTACATTTCAATTACAGGCCCTTTGATGTCTTACATCAAGACAGTAAAATGGAAAAGCTCAGATACAGCTGTCCTCACCCTCAACAGGGCTCAATATTAAATAATTCCACATTGGCTGAAATGCTATTACTGTACTTATTCTGCCCATCTGTTTTTCATCTTTCAAATCTTCCCCATTCCACTGTTACCTTCATTCTCTGTGTTAGCAGGGATGGAGTCAATCTCAAATGGGTGCAGAGGTTGAAAGTCATCGAGATTAAACTCCCCGTCATCTGGTAGAAGTTCTATTGTTGTTTTCGTCTCAGAGAGAGATGGGATCAGTGCATCGTTTCCATAGCTAATTCGTGTGTCGCTGACAGAATTTGCCACCAAGTCATCAATATAGCTCTGCTCCTTTTGCAGCAGTTCATCTGTGTTAATAGAATGTTTGAGTCAAATGTTTTGGAATGGTGCAGAGGTAATGAAATGTAATATTAGCATTGACATCTGTAACTGAAGTTCCATTCACACAGATTCTAAATACCATGTGTCCAAACATCATCAGTTTGAATGTGGAGGGGAAACTGCAAAGTGCAGCAGTATCTCCTTTCCATTAATTGGAAGACCATTCAATGCAACCTAGTTTCTGAAAGTTTTTCTCCCAATCCTCAGTCTTTAAGTTGTTATAATGCACTTTGACAACAACAGTGTAAACAGGGAATGTAATTTTATTGGGAAGTACAAAAGACTTCTATTATGGTTTTGCTCAAAACACTTAACGAATGCTCCATAGAATATGTGGGAGAGGAGATTATTTAACATGTTAAATTAATAAAAAAACTCAAAGATTGTTCCTTAGATTGTAAATGGAACTTTTTTTCTGAAATGAGACAGTTGTAATACATCAGAAATAATATACTGCAGTATCAAAAGAAAACCTCAGTAGAAATTGCAAACAAGCATCTTTTTTTACACTCCAGTACTGAATTAAAAGCAGATTTTTGCTCCAATATTACTGCCTTAGGTATATAGAGACAATGTTACTTCCCCAGCCAACAATTACTCAGTTTCAAGGACAGGTGATAGCCGAGTGGTATTATCGATAGACTACTAATCCAGAGACGCAGGTATTGTACTGGGCACTCAGGTGTGAATTCTGCCATGACAGATAATAGAATTTAAATTCAATAATAATCTGGAAATAAGAGCCTACTGATGACCATGAAGCCCTTGCCAATTATCAGGGAAAAACCCATCTAATTTACTAATGTCCTTCAGGGAAGGAAATATGCCATCGTTACCTGGTCTAGCCTACATGTGACTTCAGACTCACAGCAATGTGATTGACTCTTAACTGCCCTCTGGGCAATTAAGGATGGGCAATAAATGCTTGAGTAGCCAATGATGCCCATATCCATGAATGAATTAAAAAAAAACCCACGAAGTCACAAGCACACAATTATTAGAGGATCTTACAAAATTCTAAGCCAGATAAAAAGTTCTGCAAATTCAACACGGCACATAAAACACTCAGCAACTTTGCACATGAAAATCAATGAATGTTCAATGAAGAGTGTAACTGGGCAGATTCAGAAACACCTCCAGGAATACCTACAAATGAGGTGTCAACCTGGTGAAGCTACAAAACAGGACTACTTGCCTGCCAAACAGAATAAGCAGCAAATGACTATCAAGAGAGCAAGGTGATCCCATAAACAATGGATTGGATCCAAGTTCTGCAGTCCTGCTACACTTATATGATTCATTATGGGGTGCAGGCATCGCTGGCTGGCCAGCATTTCTTGCTCATTCCTAGTTGTCATCTACAAGAAACAAGTCAGGAGTGTGACAGAATGCTCCCCACAATCCTGGATGAGTGCAACTCAACAACTGTCAAGATGATTGACATCATCTAGAACAAACAGCCCACTTGATTGTCACCACATCCACAAGCATCCACATCCTCCACCACCGATGCTCAGTATCAGCAGTGTGTACTATCTACAAGATGCAATGCAGAAATTCACCGAACCCATTATCACTTCCATCTAGAAGGACAAGGGCAGCAGATACATGAGAACAACACCTTTTGCAAGTTCCTCTCCATGCCATTTACCATCCTGACTTGGAAGTATGTTACTTCAATGTCACTGGGTTAAAATCATGGAATTTTCCCCCTAAGGCTATTAGAGGTTAACCTACACTACATGAACTGCAGTGGTTCAAGAGGTAACTCATCACTGACTTCTCAAGGGCATCGAGGGATGAGCAACTCTATTTGTCTCAAGTCTGCATACTGACAGCAACTACAATGGCTTGCCAGCCCAGATCCTGCAGAAAATTTTAATTGTTTGGCTGAGGCTTGGCTTTGTTTTGGGGTTTTGCTATGGGCTAATTGAGAGGATATATCCTAAGTGAGGCAATGCAACTGCCTTCATTCAAGTAGTGTTTCCCAAGCTCAATCGGACTGGAGGGAGTGTCTGCAACTCATATGCTCCACTTCCTGCATTTTCCAATGATAAAGCCAGTTGTCTGTTTGAAGTCCAGTTGGGCTTCAGCTAGTATAGAAAGTAAAGAATATGAAAGCATGGGAAGGGTTAAACATGAAGACCACTGGCAATCTGTGGTCTGTGAAAGGCAGAATGGGATAACCATAGTGGAATGTTCTTACACCAATTAGCAGAGTAAGGTTAAGGCTGAAAGGTCAGTCTGGCGGGATAAGATAACACAAGTAATAAAGCAAGTTTCTCTGTTAAGTGTTGTTAACAGAGAAACAGGATTGGAACAATAAATATTTGGGACATGACATTAAAATATCTAATTAATAGTTAGTAGAGTCAGCCAGGAGACTATTGTAATAGATGGAATAGCTAAATATCTATCATGACAGGTTAGTTTGGAATGGAAAGATCACTGTAGCAGAGTTAGCACTAAATATCTAACCGTGACATTAGAATAACATTAAGTAGAATGTACAACTAAAGAGATAATGGGAACTAACATCACTGGTTTATTATGTAGCTAGAGTGAGGAACTTTGATTAATATAGTTGGTCATGCTGATAGGCTAACAGAAACATGATTTAAAAAAAAAAATCCACGGACCCTGAGGTTCGTGAGCATTCGAGAATCTGCTTTCTCAGTATCACGGTTTTTAGTTTGCAAATAAAAGACCTACTTCTTGAAGAACTCTCTGCATCTCCTGGTGGTTCTCTATATTTTCTCCACAACACTAGTAGGCTAGGATAAAATGAGGACTGCAGATGCTGGAGAGTCAGAGTTGAAAAGTGTGGTGCTGGAAAAGCACAGCAGGTCAGGCAGCATCTGAGAAGCAGGAGAGTCAATGTTTCAGGCATAAGCCCTTCCTGAAGAAGTTCCCAATCAGGGATATCAGAGCCTATGAGGTCCACCTGGCTGACACCATGACAATCACAATAAGATGGGCTTTTCTCTCTATAGTGCAAGATTTCAGGGTCAATTAAATTCAAAATAGGACTTTTTAGCTTGTACAGATTAGTATTATATTGGACATTATATTTACCCAGATTTGTGGGCCCAATGACTATTCCTATATTCCTTTGACCTTACTTGTGATATGGTTAAAAAAAAGACAATAAATACAAGAACCAACACATTTATGGGGGCATACCAACTTCGTCCTGGATCTCCTCTGCAACTGAAGGAACCTTGTAAAGCAGAGATAGGCTCTGGTTCATACGTTCATCAATCACACGTAGGTGAGTCATTACCTGAAAAAGACAAAAGGTAGAAACTTTAATTAAACCTATACATTGCGGATGCTTGGAAATATTTATTCTCATTGGTGTGGACTGTTGCTATGGGAAATTGACAAAAGCACTTGCAACTTCCTTATGTTTGCAAAATGCTTACAAACTAGCTGCATGCCCCCTATGCTTACACAGAGATTCCTTCCATGACACACAAATATGATCATTTAAAACTTGTTCTGAAGGGTCACTGAACTTGAAACATTACCTCTGCTTCCTCTCCACAGACACTTCCAGATCTGCTGAGTTTCTCCAGCAATTTGTTTTTATTACATATTTCCAGCATCTGCAGTTCTTTGTTTTATTTTATTTCATGCAAAACTCTGCTGCTTGTGTCCTAACTTGCAACAAAAGTCTCATTCAGTCATCTCTTTCTGCTCATTTATATAGACTTCTGATTAAGCTGAGTCTCAATTTTAAAAATGCTCATCCTTGTTTACAGTTTCATCTCTGCAATTACCTGCAACCCGAAAGCTACCCAGTCTGTTATTAATTGCACTAAGTTCCTGTGCTTACCGATCTACACCAGCCTCCTGTCAAGCAACATCTCTATTTTTAAAATTCTTATCCTTGTTTTCAAATCTTTCCATGGTTTTACTCTTTCTCACCTTCATATTTGCAACAAGCTCTTTCATTGTCTATGCTTCCAAAACACACAGAAGTTACCAGAATCTATTCCAATAGGTTTAATTATTATTGCTGATTTAAAGATGCAAGAGTTTACAAAAAGCAAGAAAGGACACATTTTCACAGCTTGTTGCTAACTTGTGTAAGCATTTTTTGCCGTGATGTCTTACAAACAAACAAAGTACAAACAAAATTCCAAAGTTCACTGCTGTTTGTATATTTGTGTTCAAGTTACCATGAATTATTACGGTATAAAATTTCACTGAACTTGCATATAGTCAGGTATTGACATGCCTCAAATCCCTACTCCAGTGCTGCTGCCACCATCCCTGATTCACAAACAAGAGAACTGGGTGATCAAAGTTTGGGTGAAGATTTGTAGCTCGGGTGCTCGTTGTTGTGGTTCTGTTCGCCGAGCTGGAAATTTTTGTTACAAACGTTTCGTCCCCTGTCGTGACATCCTCAGTGCTTGGGAGCCTCCTGTGAAGCGCTTCTGTGGTGTTTCCTCCGGCATTTATAGTGGCCTGTCCCTGCCGCTTCCGGTTGTCAGTTTCAGCTGTCCGCTGTAGTGGCCGGTATATTGGGCCCAGGTCTATGTGTTTGTTGATGGAGTTTGTGGATGAACTCCATCAACAAACACATCGACCTAGACCCAATATACCAACCACTACAGCAGACAGCTGAAACTGACAACCGGAAGCAGCAGGGACAGACCACTATAAACACCAGAGGAAACATCAAAGAAGCGCTTCGCAGGAGGCTCCCAAGCACTAATGATGTCGCCTAGCCAGGGGACGAAACGTTTGCAACAAAAACTTCCAACTCGGCGAACAGAACCACA
>NC_057721.1:73330147-73371766 GCF_004010195.1 Chiloscyllium plagiosum | reverse complement strand
TGCCATGCCTCTAGGAATTCCCTGGCTGTTCTTATATATAGGACACTATATAGGACAAACAGGAAGACTGCTAATGATCCGCCTCCATGAACATCAACTAGCCATGAAATGCCACGACCAGCTATCCTTAGTAGCCACACATGCAGACGACAAGCAACATGAATTCGACTGGGACAACACTACCATTATAGGGCAAGCCAAACAAAGAACAGCCAGGGAATTCCTAGAAGCATGGCACTCATCCACAAACTCCATCAACAAACACATCGACCTGGACCCAATATACCGGCCACTACAGCGGACAGCTGAAACTGACAACCGGAAGCAGCAGGGACAGGCCACTACAAATGCCGGAGGAAACACCACAGAACCGCTTCACAGGAGGTTCCCAAGCACTGAGGATGTCACCTAGACAGGGGACGAAACGTTTGCAATAAAAATTTCCAGCTCGGCGAACAGAACCACAAGAACTGGGTGAGGTAGAGAAGCTAGTGGGGTTCATTAAGTGGCCTTCTTCATAGCACAAGGTTTTCAGCAGATTAAACTGATATAAGGATGAGATGAAGGGTTTCAAAGAGCAAAATACAATTAAATTGAGATTTAAAGCCTTAACTGAATCAATCTTTGCAATTACAGTCTGGTTGGGATAATGTGGGAGTAACTGTTTTTGGCTCTAAATCGAGAAATTAAATGGGGCATACTGGTTTGGACTTGAATTTGATCAAAAACAGAATGCGAAGTGGAGGTGCAATGTGAGCAGTGCTCATTTGATGAGGATCTTACTTGTGATTTGATCTGAGCTGCCTTCTTGGGGTCGACCATGCGGACATGCTCAAAATGTTTCAGTGTGTGCTGTCTGTCCTTCTGTTCAGCACGAATATACTTCTTGAGAGCATTGAGGACATGTCGGGGCTAGAAAGAAACAAGAAAACTATTGCAGTACCGTTATTGTTTGCAGAAAACATTGCACAAATTTGAAGATGAATAAAAGTTAAAAATCCCACTGATAGCAATATAAAATGCTTTGCATATCTTAAGCTTATCAATAAAACCATTGATCTGTTTATTCCAGATATTTTACCGTCTGTTAACTTAGGACATGAAATAAGATTTCAGAAAGCTTTTTAAACATCAGTGCCCTACACCAATCTGTCTACCAGGCACATAGCAGGTGATAAGGATCTATTTCACTCTCAGCACCCCTTGTTCTGAAGCAGATAAAGGCTTCACATTGTTGAGCATACAACTTCTATCCTTTGCCTGAGGGACAAACATGCTAGCCCAATGAGCCACTGGCAGCTGTGTGAGAACTCAGGCATTGAATTTCTCAAACATTGTAAAAACTAAGAACCAGGCATAAAATAAAATTACCTGTACAGGTGTTCTTTTAAAAAAAAAACTAAAATGGACCAATTCCTACCCTTTTGCACCAGTATCTTAGCATCTTTCATTGGATGAATGAGCAGGAGACCTTTTCTGTAACATGCACAAATGGCACCATGCATTGCCAAATAGGAAATCAATGAACAAGGCCCAAGGTAATGGGACCTCCTTCTTCCTTTGGGCAGAACGCCTAGCCTCTGTTTGGCAACATTCTCATAGGACAACTGGAATGAGGCCAAGAAACAGCATACTACAGGGAGTAGCCCACGGATCTCTGAACATACAACTGAATATCAACACTATCTTAAATGCAGCAAACCAATTAAGAGAAAATAGAACAGCTAATATCAACAAGAAAACCCTTTTGCAGTATAAAATTATACTTTTTTTGGTATAAAAGAACTCCAAAGTGAAACACAAATTATAAGCCAAAACTTCAACGTGAATTAACAGTGCCCTGCATTGCTTCCACTAAGTGATGTGCCAACTCTAAATGGGCAATTTTTTGTATTTGATCAAGCTGTGCACTTACCCGGGGTGGATCCGCCTGGAGTGCAGCAAGGTAATTTTCCAATGCAATACGACGTCTATCATTCAGCATGGCCTCCACCCTTGCCATGTGGGTCTCTACCAACTGCTGTCTTTCACTTGCTGCTTCCTGCTCCAGTGATTCCACCATCTCTTGGAAACGCTTAAAGATCAACAATGTTTCCCATTAAAATAGGTGGTACTAACTTCCAATTTTTAACTTAAAAGACAATGTTCATGAATTGTACTAACAGTTCAGACAAGCTCTCGTGTACAAAGGAATAACAGTGCCGTGCCAATGTAAAATGCTGGAACACACAGATGTAGAATAAATTTCAATTATGTAAAGTTTTAAAACTGGTCATGCATTTCCTTCCCTTTTCAAAACAGTAACAATGCTAAACACACAGTGCTGCCTTTCCACCTGAAATAAAAAGCAAAGGATCAATACATAAACTCCCCAAAACATTCACATTACCTGAATGACGGCCTTTTTATCAGCTTTAGGCAGGTTTTTAGCTTGACGTTCAGCTTCTTCCCATTCCCGCATTATCTAAAGACAGATTAGTAAGTTAAAACCCCAGATCATGATTTATATTTCTCAAAATAGAAAAAAAAATCCCAGAGAAGTGGCTTCAATACAGTCACACAAGCAAACTGGACTAGTATTGTGGTTTATTTGCTTGAGGTTGAACAATACATTGGTACTAAGATCAGTTGCAACACTGATGAGATAGATCAACTGATATGATATAGGACCAGTAAAACTGTTATTAATCCAAACTACAAATGTAAAAATCAAAACAGAATAGGACAAGTCAAAAAAGCCAACCTTTGACATGCGCTCTCTATGCTTGGCTTCCAACCTCTCTTTTGCCTTCTGGAAGTACGCATGCTCATTCTCATCGCCAGGTGTTTCAAGGTACTTGTCAACAGCATCTGGAGTGCTGGCAGCTGTAGTAGGGACTAAAAGTGAAAACGACAAAAGTGTTCTTAACCAATAAGTAGTATAATCTTAGAAAGGCCAAATAACTCAAAGTCTGCAAAAGTCCAACTCCATGAAGTCATTGGTTTTGGCAAAAATTTAGAAAGTTCTTGTACCCCTCACCATCTTAGACAAGGTGCATGGAAAATTCAAAACGTGTGGTCTGGAAAAACAAGAGCCGGTCAGGCAGCATCTGAGGAGCAGGAGAGTTGACATTTCGAACATAAGCTCTTCATCAGCAATGTGCTCGAAACGTCGACTCTCCTGCTCCTTGGATGCTGCCTTACCAGCTGTGCTTTTTCAGCACATTTTTTGACTCTGATCTCCAGCATCTGCATTCATCACTTTCTCCAAGATGCATGGAAAAGCTTGGTTAATGCTTCTTGCCACATCTCTCATTTCCAAGCTCCTTCCCTAATGCATTTTTCTGGTCTTCTATTTCATCAATTTGGCAACAGTTGGTGCTTGATTGAGATGTTCTCTTTCCAAAGACAGATGTGTTTTCTACCCCCAACTCTCATTCCACAACGGTTCCACATTATGGCTGCTATGCCACATACATAGACTGCAACTCTTTACCACCCTTTGTTCCTATTATAATTGGCATACGCGCAGAAAATATTTTTGTTATTGTTCCTCAGTCCAACACACAGAAAACATTGTGATGTAGTAGCCAAAATCAAACATAATACTCCTAGTTCAGGTCTTCGTATTAAAAAGCATTAATTGCTGAAAGCCTATGTCCTACTTGTCTAGATAAACATCCCAGCACTTTATTTACTTCTCAAAAGTAATTTACCATATGCTCTGCACATAGTGTCTGCCACTAATTTCTGGCCCCTTCTGAAAACTGTGTGCCTATTTAAACTCCATTATGTGCTCCATTACATTGTCATTATTATTTCCGATCTACAGTTTTTATTTGCTCAATTTATTACGGATTCTTGTGGCCTTTCCAAATTAGAAGTCTTTTATGTGAAACTTCGTCAAAACCTTTCTGAAACCAATACAAAAAACTGCCACACTCTACCCTATCTCCAAAGGAAGCCTGAAAGTTTGGAAATCAAGGTTCCTCTCCACTTAAACCCACACTAGCAGTTTCTCATTAAGTTCTTGATATACAGATATTCCACATCAGAATATATTTCACTGTAAGTACCTGTATCTGTTTGTTTTAAAAAAGACATTGCCCTTTTGTCAACTGGATATTATGAAAATTAAAGGTTGCTCCACAATAAGTCGTCTATGACCGAGGGGGTTTTTTCTCTGATCTCTTTCAGCACATTTAAATACATACAACAAGCAAAAACGTAAAAGAAGAATAATTTACTACATGCTATAAGTAACTCTATGTCTACATTCAACTAAACAGGAATATTTCATTTTGGTTGATACATATACTGCCTGTTGTCATGGAATTTACAGTTCTCTGCTCTAGTCTAGTACCAGAAAAGCAGTGCTTCAGGACACGTTGACTATAAACGGCACAAAAATAAATGTTCGTTGTTTGCTGATGGATAATACACTAGAAGATTGGGAAAAGTTGTGGAAAGTAGTCAGTTCAAAACTCAACTTGTTGACCTGACCAGAAGCAAAACAGTCAAGCTTAAATATAATCAGTGAGAGGGGCAGATTGTTCAAAAGACCCAAAGGAAATTACATGTAAAACACTAAGTATCCTGAACAGATGGCAGAGGATATAGTCAAGTGAATGTTACCTTTGCTAGAAGTGCAGAATAGTTAATTAAAGATTCCAAATGTTATCTAAACTCTGTGACAGAAATCTTTACGTGTTCTGGATCTGATGCAGTTGTAACCCCACTACGGATGGTGGATTTGGATCTTGTCACCATATTTTATCCTTCATTTCTGGGAGGGGGTTTAACTGGAATTTCAAATCAAAGCCATTGGACCATTGCTTTTCAGCAGAAAATTAGAACTAAGCCTGAATAACAATTTATGAAACCCTAAATGGTTTGCAACATGGACAAGATTATTAAAAACACTGATTCTACCTAAAAGAGCTGATCTAACAGCAAAGCAAACCAATAACTAAAATGGATGACTCTGTGGAGTAAGGGTAGGAAATGAAAAATAGCTGTACCTCACATATACTGAGTCCCTATCTAAGCAACTCTCGGAATATGCTCAGTCGAAACCAGGTATCTGGTGAGGAAAAGATAACAGTGCTGCTGGTTGTTAAAATAAAAAAAAATGGCAGCTTAGAAACCTAGGGGAAAGAGGATAAATATTTACCAGTATATTAAGATTAGAGAAAAGGCAGTGCCAATTTTGCTTCTTGGAAAGGGCCATGAAAAATGTGTGGAATTTGTTACGCAAAGATGATGATTTTCCAAAAATAATTTACAGACAAATAACAGTCAAGGATAAGGTAGTGACATTCAGTTTTCTGTAAAGGTAGGTAAAATAATGGATCCAAATAGGTAGCAGATGGTATCAAATAAAATGTAGTAACATTGCCAACATCTGGGTTTTTCATTTTTCGAATATAGGTTTTAGTAAGACAACATCTTAGAATGATACCATATTCCCAAAGTGCAGATTAATAAATTTATTGGGAACGATGCATGTTTTGAAACTTTTTGAAGCTGAAAAATGTTTGAAGTTGTAATGTAGAATCCATCTCAGGTCACACTCCAGTTATAACCTTGCATGTATGTCTGAAGTCTGAGAACGGGGAGATTAAACACATTAATTGTTCAAAATATTAATCTGAAGGATGTCTTTCCTTTCCAGAATAGGAAAAGGAAGTCAAATTTCACCTCAAAGAGACAGACTTTGTGCAGTAAGCATTCAGTGCAGCCCACAGATGAAATTTGTGTCACACCACTTCATTTCACAGAATTGCTGAGTGAATAACAATGCGATCTGCACTTACAAATATTATCACACAGTCATTTTGAATATCCCAGAAAAGACACTTCAGCAACATGCAGGTTTCAAGTTCCATCATCAGTTGAGGTGCCCTTCAACATAGTGACCTGGTGTTCTCCCTCAATAGTGGAAAACCAGGTTTGAAAGGGGAGATCTGTTGGCCACCAATTTTGCTAATTTTGGTTTACACACAGGAATGCAGTCTAAAGTGTCACTACTTTGTAGACAGATTGCTTTTGTAGAACATCCAATAAAGTCTATTTTTCAGCATTTTAGAAATATTTTTGTGTGGGAGGTGTAAATCGCAGGCAAGTCCAGCAACTTATGTCTATTCCTAATTGCCCTCAAAGTGGGTGATGAGCTGGCTTCTTGAACCACTGTACCCAGCAAAAGATACACCTCATGAATAATCAGATGTTTCTAATTTTACTTCATAATTTGACAAGATGGAATTTGCACTGTTATCTTGCTTAGTTATTTAATTATCATAACCTCTGCATTACCACATTGACAGAAGGTGAGGTAAACATTTTCAAGCTGACTCGGATATTAAGATATGGAGAAAAGGTGGATTAGTGAAACTGAGACATACATCAGCCAAGATCTAGCACAATGATGAAATATGCTCAAACAGTTAACTCATGTCCTTGTGAATGAGCCTACATTATGTGGCATTGTCTCAACTTTCATCCAGTTGCTAATTTCTTATTGGAGGTGAGGGTGTATAACTGATGAAGCAAGGTATCTGAACGTTAATCAAAACTTAATTTTTGGAAATGAGGACTAAAGTATTGAAACAAAATGGTTTTAAGTTGCATATATTCCTGTTCGTTCATCTCACTTCATTATGGACTCAAGGTCAATCCAATTCAACCCTGAAAAGCACAGCCAATTCTGCTTAAAGATAACGGCGTGAAACAATTACAAATGATGAGGGGGATGTATGCAGCTCAGCTCAGATACTGTTTCAATTGTAACAAAATGTAAAATAAGAAAGCTATTCACCAAATGAAATACAGTAGAGAACGTGACCTTTTTTGCTTGGGGGTGGGGGCGGGCAGTTGATGGCAAGAAGGGAAAACTTTTGAACTTGTTGTATTTTGTGAATTCCAGGTCCATGAATCTAAATAGATTGGGTCAAACTCAGTCTCTATAGCTGGGTCCAGAAGACTGTGTGATCTGTTTGGTGCCAAGTTTCAGGAACTCAGCAATTGCTGGAAAAAATCAGCAAGTTTGAATGGTCACTGAACTCGAAACGTTAATTCTGCTTTCTCTCCACAGATGCTGCCTGAACTCCTGAGTTTCTCCAGTAATTTCTCTTTTTGTTTCAGAGTTTCAGCATCCAACGTTCTTGATATCAGGAAATGAGCTCTGTGCTGGAAAGGGACTTGCAGTGGGAGATGGAGGATCCAAATTTCAACAGATTCATTTCAATAACAACAACAAAGAGGTCAAGAGGTTCTGTTTAAGGATTAGTAATAGTTGAAGGCTTTGTTGTAAAGCAGAATTACAAAACCTCTGGATTATTATTTGAGTCACAAAACATTGGTGTAGGTTAAACATTTTTAGCCAGATGATTATGTGGCTCAAGGATTGGTGGGAGAGACGGGCTTTGATTTATGGGGGATTAGCACCATAAAGAGCTGTATGATATGAGCAGAAGTTGTCTCTGAGGATCATTAGTGTATGGAATTCTCTTCCCTAGTTGATGTTAGGTCACTGAATTTATTCAAGGTTGAGCTAGATAGATTGCTGATAGACAAGGAAGATGACTGTTTATGAGGGGCAGACTGGAAAGTTGAACTGTGATGACAAAATGATCAGCCATGACTTTACTGAAAAAGCACAGCAGCTTTGAAAGGCCAAACAGTCTACTTCCAAGTCATATGTTCCTAAACAGTGCCAGCAGAGAAGCAAAATACAAAAGGATTAGTGGTGGATAGATGAAATTTACACAAATGTAATCACTTTCACAGTATTGGGATTTCTCATCTAAACTGGCTGAGGTGCTTACTTTACCCAGACTACAGACTAAAGCATGGAGCAATTTGTTTGGAGTTTCATTTAAGCTGCCAAGGAAATTGGGCTAAACCTTGACCTACTGAAATGCATTTATAATAACGTTTTAGTTCATCTAGAATTTTCATTTTCAAGTCCTCAGATTTTTCTCAGGTAGAATCAATTCTACATGCCCAGATTTCAATATAATTCACGCCACTTTGCAGATGTGTCATGTCTATTGTATATTCTTTATTTGCTGTGCAAAAAAGTGCATTATATACGCACTCAAAGACAATGCAAATTTACAATCTACGCTTTCCCTGGATGTTTCCACGCGAAGAAACACGATGTAGATTTAATGGGCAAAATTGCTTTTGTTATCTAATTAGATGCCTGCATTGCAGAGGAACATTAATGTTATCAATTGTTACTGATTTGGGGAAGGAAGAGACTTTTTGTCCTTCAATTTTCTTTCTTTAATCTCTCCTAAAAATTTACAGCAGTGGCAGAGGACCATGGTAACACTAAACAGAATTCTTGGCAGACAATGTCAGAAATAAGAGAGTGCAAGGAAAATTCAACAGGTCTGACAGCATCTGTGGAGAGAGCAACCAAGTTAATGTTTTTAACCAAATACGACTTCCACAGAATTCAGAGAACTAAGATTATAAATATGAGAGCAACCTCTTCACTCAAGAGCTGGTACTAAATCATTTTAAGGTAGATCCTTGACATGCTTACAGAAACCACTAAGCAGAAGCCGTTGCTGGACACAATAGAATCAGAGAATCCATACAGTGTGGAAGCAGGCCATTCAGCCCACCAAGCTTCTCACCTAGACCAACCATTCTACTCGATCCTGTAACCCTGCATTTCCCAAGGCTAAATCATCTAACCAACACATCTTTCCATTGTGGGAGGAAACTGGAGCACCTGGAGGAAACCCAAACAGACAGAGGAACCCAAGTTTGGCTCCATCCTCACAGTGGAGTTTGCACATTCTTCCTGTGTTTGTGCGTTTCCTCCTACAGTCAAAAGATGTGCAGGTTAGATGGATTGACCATGCCAAATTGCTCATGGCGTCCAGAGATATGTAGGCTAGGTGGATTAGTTATGGCAAATGTAGGGGGGGGGGGGGGGGTTGTCAATAAGGGGTTACAGGGAGTGACAGGGGCTGGACCTGGAATGTAGCTGTCATACACTAGAGAGCACTTGCAGACTAGAGGAGAAAGAAGAACTCTGGAACAGATGGATAACAATTCAAATAGCACCAAGTGATGACTGGTCACTTAAGCAGATATTTGTGAGAAGAAAGAGAGATACAAGGTTAAGTTCCACAAGGTTAAGTCACCATCTTGGAGTTTGCTGTATTGTACAGGCACACAATACTTTCTGAAATCTGAAAAGCTCTATAATCCAAAGTTTTTTTCTGTATAACATGGTTGTTTGGCATGCAAACAGATGACCCAACTCCACACCCACTTGACTGACTTCACTCAGATGTGACATGGCAGCATGTCCAGGTGTCAATTGTGCCTCAGTGCTTGTACTAGTCACATGTGGGTCTGCTCTTTGCTAAGATTTTGTTTTATTTCACTGTGAAAATGTCACTTATTCTGAAATCCAAAAAATCCCAAAATCCAAAAAAACAACTGGCCCAAGGATTTCGTATAAAGGATTGTATACCTGTACTGACTACTAATGTTAAATACCTCATACCAAAAATGTAGAAATGACCTCAATCTACAGTAGCAATACAGAAATACAGCTGGACCATGTCATGGTTAGAAAGGAACATGCAAAGGGAGCAAAGAAAATGCAAAGAACTTTCCAACTAAGGCACTAACCACCCATCATAGAGGCTACACATTGAGTGTTGATGACAGAGACAGCTGCATAGAAAACAAAATAGCAGTTTTGGGGGTGGGGGGGGGGGGAAGAGAAGAGGTGGGAGATGGGGGTTTGAGGAGGAGGAGGAGGATGTCGCAGGCAGATAGAACATCAGATGGTGGAAGCTGAAAAATCCACTTGCGGAGGAGCAAATCAGAAAGAACATGCAGAGACTGGGAAGACAAATCGAAGTTAATGTTATTGTCACATGGAAGATGGCGGAACTCAGTGGCACACTTGATGAGGAAATCTGGTGAACGAGTGTCAGAAAGGTTGTGAAAACATAAGTAAAACAAAATGCAGTTGGAAAAAAGGTGAATCTGTTAAAGAGCTGGAAAATGTTAGGGTCAAAGGGCATAAAGAACAGTACAAATAAGGCAAAAAGAAAGTAATTGCTAGCAACAAAGTCATGCCAAAGAAGAAATATATGAAAGCCTAGATGTTGAAGAACCAGCAAAAACGTTTACATCAAGGACAAGCATTGAACCCATCCCTCTTTCTGATTTTCATGGGTATTCAAACTGAGCAAGTAAGACACAAGTGCCACGGTCAATGATGTATGTAGATGGTGGAGGCAGGGAGGTGAGGACATGACTGGAGAAGTCATGGAAAACAAGGGTATGAAGAGCAGTAGGTCAAAGACACAATTTATGGAATGCCATCTTGTACCGAGGAAACACAATCAGACTGGAGGTACTGAAATTATGGATGAGTACTTGGTGTCATTTCGAGCACCTGTGCTTTGTAGTGGCAGAAGTTTTAAATATTGGAATGGAAATTAAGTCACAGATTAATTCTGGTTGGAGGAACTGGAAGACGTGCAGTGCAGGGCTATGAGACAGAAAAACATTGCTGAAATTGAAAGGAAGCATCTGTAAGATATTTCAGACACTCGTCTCATTATTCCATGCAGTAAACCAGAGCAGCATCAAAAAGAAGAACAATGACTAGGGACTAATGAGATGTCAACACTGAGATGGATGTGTGGAGTATTAAGAAAAAACAAAAACAGCAACCAGTCCCCGAAGGTGTCAGTGAAGATTGTGACAATTTCAAAGAAAATGACTTAAAAGAGACTGCACAAGCACAGTCATCTCTATCAGCAGAGATAGAGAAAATATGGTGAAGTTAGTGGTGGAGATGGAACTGCCAGGAAGACGACCAGATGGAAAGAATCAGTGGTGAGATAATGTAACAGGACAGAAAATTATAGAGGTGTTTGACCAGCAATTTCGTGACCCCAAGAAAAATGGAAGCTGAAAAAATATTATGCACATGGCAAGGAAATGGCTGGGTGCCCATGATTTCTACTCATTACCATTTCAATATTGGTTACTACTTTTAGAATGAAACAGGGAATAGCCTTCCAATATCAGCTGAAGCTGTCTACATGTGTAGATTAGACATTTGTGGTTACACCATGTCCTTGCATGAAATGATTATCCTCTTCACTTGGAATGCAGCCGATAGCATCAAGTTACTTAAAATCAGAAATTTTATAACTGTACCACCCAGACAGATACATATAAAACTCAATAAATTGCTTTGTACTACCTAAAACTTCATGAGTAGAACTTCTTCCCAATGAATGTGCTCCCAGTGATTTGGATGTCAGTGGGAAGAAATGTAACTCTATCCCATTTTGGAAAGTTTTCAATGTTGTCTGCTTACTCCCAATAATGCAATTTATCCCATACCACTTATCACTGCACCAGTGAGACAGCTTACTTCTTAACTAGCATGTCTGCAATTTCTCAACCTACTAAATTCTAGCCCACAAGTGAGCACTTATTTATAGGTCCATGTTCACAAACTAAAGTTAGTGCCATTCAGGATTCAAGAAATTAATGGTGGTGAAAAAGTAGTAGTCAATTCATTTCACACAGACAAATTTAGATAGACCCCCCAAATTGTTCTATGTGTCAATTCACTCCACCTAATTTCCTGACTAATAGGAAGAAATTTCATGAAAAGGTTAGAGGTGAAGATATTGGCTATCTACTGTAAAGTGTCTTCTGCCAAATTTGCATTTTCCTTATTTTGATTATCAGAGATTTGCAATGTGCTTAATTTTGCCTCAAGACAGTCACATTAAAGATTTCATGTGGCTATTTCCCTATAACCAGAAATAGCAGCTGCCTGGACTCAGCATTGAGTGGAATAATTTTAAATCATAACCACAGCCTGGTATAGTTTTTTTGCCCAAGTTTGTTTTGCTTCCTCCTTATTAGGTTAGCATATAGCTGCTGTTTTGTTATTCACATCTCACTGATACTTCTTAAATTACTACTGCCTTTAGCTTCTTTGAAACTGCAAAATCATTTGTCATTTAATCTGTGTTGTCTTTGATTTGGTCACAGATCTTGTATTTTTGGATCTCACTTTCACTTATCCAAAGCCTATTACACTTTTATGCTTTGTGCTAACAAACAAACTTATGAATTAGGAGCAGGAGTTGGCCATTCAGACCCTCAAATCTGTTTTACTATTCAATACAATCATGGCTGGTCTAATCATAACCTCAAATTCCCATTCCTTGTTATCTCCTGATAACCTTTCAACATTTGTTTAACAAGAACCTACCCACTTCTGCCTTAAAAACATTCAGGTACTTCCATCACCATTTCAGAGAGAGAACTCCAAGGACTCATGACATTGATTTAAAAAAAAACACCCAATCTCGATTTTAAATGGGTGACCCTTGATTTTTAGACAGTGACCCTTAGTTCTAGATTTTCACATTACAGGAAATATTTTTTCCATATCTAACTTGTCAATACCCCTCAGAGTTTTAAACGCTTCAATCAATTCACCTCTTAACTCTTCTAAATTGTAGCAAATACAAGCCGAGCTTGTCTCATCTTTCCTTATAAGAAAATCTGCCCATACCAGGCATTAGCTGAAAATGTGTTGCTGGAAAAGCGCAGCAGGTCAGGCAGCATCCAAGGAACAGGAGAATCGACGTTTCGGGCATAAGCCCTTCTTCAGGAATGAGGAAAGTGTGTCCAGCAGGCTAAGATAAAAGGTAGGGAGGAGGGACTTGGGGGAGGGGCGTTGGAATTGCGATAGGTGGAGGGAGGTCAAGCTGAGGGTGATAGGGCTTATGCCCGAAACGTCGATTCTCCTGTTCCTTGGATGCTGCCTGACCTGCTGTGCTTTTCCAGCAACACATTTTCAGCTCTGATCTCCAGCATCTGCAGTCCTCACTTTCTCCATACCAAGTATTAGTCTAGTAAACCTTCCCTGAACTCCCTACAACACATTTTCATTCTACCTTCAATAAAGGTGGCTTGTACTATGTACCCAGTACCCTAGATGCGGTCTCACTAATGCTCTGTATAATTGAATCATAACATACATACTTCTGTACTCAATTCCCCTCACACTAAACAATAATATTTTGCTTTATAATTAACAATAAAATAAACTTTCCAAGTTCATGTATCTGCATAACCTTTTCACAATTCATGCACAAGGACACTGAGTCCTCTACATTTCCAGCTATGCAATTTCTCACCATTTCGAGAACCTTTCTGATAAAAGATCAGGCCTGACTGCTGCAGTAATTAAAATTCTTGTAGCAAACCAAGACCTGACTGGGGCGAAAGAATGTTTAACCAAATGAAGCTTTACTAAAATACCAGAAAAAATGTATCAAAGATTATTCATTTTTGATCAGGAGAATGTTTCTAGATGTCCCTGCATTGGGGTTGTAAAGGTGTGGTTGGGCACTTCCTAACTTATTCTGGCAATTCAACTCGTCAACTCAACAGAAATCAGCAGATCAAGCTAGCAATCTCCTATCAAGCTTGGGAACAAGAATGGAAGGGAACACAGTCCACTTCAGTTCGAGAAAGTCAAGGACCAAAGCATCCCTGAGAAAGCAAGTCTGAAATGTTAGTTTGCTAATAGCATACAGTATTATTTTCTATACCAGACAGGTTACAAAGTCATCATGTGAGGCAAGTCAAATTGGCAAAAATAAATTCAGGCAACTAGAACCTTCACACTATTTAGAAAGCCAGTGAGGACTGTATGGGGTTGCTTTTAGGGTAAGCTCACTCTATTTAGGGCCATGCAACATTACGACAGAAGTGACAATAGATTCCAGCAATGTACCCAAAATAAACCCAGGATCAACACAAACAGAGAAGATAGGAGGATGAGCAGGCATTCGACTCCTCAAGCCTGCCTGGCCATTATGATCATTGCATAACTTGCCCCCTCAATTCACAGCCAAATAGTTATTTGCCTTATTTTTGCTACCAAAGTGGACAACCTCACAGTTATCCATGTTATGCTGCACCTGCCATGTATTTACCTACTCAGGTTGTCTCAATGAGGGACCCAAGTCACAGGTGAGTGTGAGAGAAATGGAGTTCACTGGGTGGAGTGTAGATAGGTGGTGATGAGTGTCACAGAAATCAGTGCTGGTACTTCAGCTATATATAAACTATATTAATGTCTAGTGATGCAGGAACAATGTATCTAAGTTTGCCGATGGTACAAAACTAGATGAAAAGGAAAGCCATGGAAAGGAAACAAAGGCTACAAAGAATTACAGGTTCAGATGACCCCAGGAGTGGCATTCTCAGTTGGATTGCACTCCAGTCATAATTTCTTATGTTAAGTCTGAGCCATGAATTTCTAGCCAGGAATATCAATCTTAGCTCCTTCAGAAATGCAGAGCGCACCTGAAACCAACACTGTCCCATTCATAATGTAGGACAGTTAGAGGAATTTAAGCAATGCCTCCTTTTGCAGGAATCAGTGTGCTGTGTCATGATATTTAATTGTCCAACAGCACAACTAAACACTTGTTAAAGGAGAAGGCTAAGTGTAGAGTAGAGCAGAGGAATTAGTAGGAATGGGTGTCACATATCAGTTGATAATGCGGAGGGAATGTTCAAGTTAACCGATGAGAGGGGACAGGGGCTTGGCACATCAACATTGATGATGTTTGGGGTGATAGTGGGTGTCAAGGATTCAGAGAATATAAGAGATCAAGGGGGCTATGGTTGGGGCATTTGGGGTATGCTTATTGATTGTGGGGGTTTGGAGTTAAGAGAAAGAAAGAAAGAAATCAGCTTGGTATCAACTCAGGAGTTAGATTAAACAGTTTAAAAAAACTAGTCTAATTGTTTCCCTGGGCAGCCTAACTAAATGGAAGAGGAACCCTCCGAATTCTCCAATATTAAGAGGTTTTGCAGAATGTTCAAGACACTAGGGAATTGCTCATCTACATCTTCCATTTTCTGTGCGATTCCTATGAAGTCTGCTGCATTTGGGATCCTGAAGGGCCCCAAAATGCAACACCAATCTGCTGAGAAAATGACTCTCTTACCATGTGAATATCTAGGTCAAAGAGTGGGCACAAGATGATGGATGGATTTTAATGTAAGATACTCACTTTGGTTCTCAGAATAGAAAACAGAATTTTTTTTTTAGAAAGGTATAAATGTAGTAACTGATACATAAAGAGACTTGGAGATGCTGGTATAGGAACAAAAAAGTCAACAGGTAGATGCAGCGAGCAATTACAAAGACAAATGACATGTTGACCTTTATTTCTATATTCCAACCTCGTTGAAATAAAGAAACCTTGTTAAACTTGACAACATCTGAAGGACCCCATGCAGTTTTGGTTTTCATGTTTATGAAAGGATATATTTGCACTGGAGGTAGGACAATGAAGATTCAATTAAATTGATCCCTGGGATGAGGTGCTTGACATTTGATAAAAGGTTGAGTAAACTCTGGAGTTCAGAAAAAAATCTGTGCAACCTCATTGAGACAGACATTATTCTGAACAGTGCTTGATAGACTAGACACAGACCACTTCTGCTGGTCAAGACACATGGTGTGTCTACAGGAATAGTGCCAGAAGACTGGAGGACAGCAAATGTTGTCGCCTTGTTCAAAAAGGGGATTAGAGACAACCCTGATAATTATAGACCAGTAATTCTTACTTCAGCTGTGGGTAAAGTGTTGGAAAAGGTTTAAGAGATTGGATTTATAATCACATAGAAAAGAATAAATTGACAGGGACAGTTAACACTATTTTGTGTAAGGTAGGTCGCGCCTCACAAACCTTATTGAGTTCTTTGAGATGGTGACCAAACAGGTGGATGAGGGTAAAACAGTTTATGTGGTGTATATGGGTTTTAGTAAGGCATTTGATAAGATTCCCCACAGCAGGCTATTGAACAAAATACGGAGGCATGGGATCGAGAGTGATTTAGCGGTTTGGATCAAAAATTGGCGAGCTGAAAGACGACAGAGGGTGGTGGTTAATGGGAAATGCTTACCCTGGAGTTCAGTTACTAATGGTGTACCACAAGGATCTGTTTTGGGGCCACTGCTGTTTGTGATTTTTATAAATGACCTGGATGAGGGCATAGAAGATGCGTTTATAAGTTTGTGGATGATACTAAGGTTGGTGGAGAGAAAAGAGCTGACGTTTCAAGTCTAACTGACTCTTTGTAACAGCTTTGACAAAGGGTCAGTTAGATTCGAAATGTCAGCTCTTTTCTCTCCTTACAGATGCTGCCAGACCTGCTGCGATTTTCCAGCATTTTCTCTTTTGGTTTCAGATTCCAGCATCCGCAGTAATTTGCTTTTATCTAAGATCGGTGGAGTTGGGGATAGTGTTGAAGGATGTTGTAGATTATAGAGAGACTTCAGCTGCAGAGCTGGGCTGAGGGGTGGCAAAAGAGTTTAATGTGGAAAAGAGTGAGGTGATTTACTTTGGAAGGAGCAACTGGACTAATGGAAAGATTCTTGGCCGTGAAGATGGACAGAGAGATCTTGGTATCCATGTTCATAGATCCCTCAAAGTTGCCACCCAGGTTGATAGGGTTGTTAAGAAGGCATATGGTGTGTCAGCTTTTAATAGTAGAGGGATTGAGTTTCGGAGCCATGAGGTCATGCTGCAGCTGTCCAAAACTCTGATGCGGCCGCATTTGGAATATTGCGTACAGTTCTGGTCACTGCATTATAGGAAGGATGTGAAAGCTTTAAGAGGGTTCAGAGGAGATTTACTGGGATGTTGCCTGGTATGGAGGAAGGTCTTACAAGGAAGGGCTGAGGAACTGGAGGCTAATTTTGTGAGCGAGAAGAACGTTGAGAGATGACTTAATTGAGACATGAGATCATCAGAGGGTGCGATAGGGTGGACAGTGACAGTCTTTTTCCTCAGTTGGTGATGGCTAGCACAAAGGGACATAGCTTTACATTGAGGGTGACTGATATAGGACAGCTGTCAGAGGTAGTTTCTTTTACTCAGTACAGTAGGGGCGTGGAACACACTGCTTACAGCAGTAGTAAATTCGCCAACTTTAAGGACATTTAAATGGTCAATGGATAGGCATATGGATGAAACTGCAATAGTATAGCATAGATAGGCTTCAGACTGGTTTCACAGGTCGGTGTAACATTGAAGGTCGAAGGGCCTGTCCTGCGCTGTCACATTGTATGTTCTCTTTGAAGTGTCTACATCGTTAGTGACTATATTTTGTTAAATAATAACAGTATTGAATAGGAATGCCTGATATAAAACTTAAGTATGTCATTAAACTCTCCAAAGAAAATGTCCCTATTAGCTTCAACACATTGCAAAGTTGTTGGCTATAATACTTTGATTATACCCCCATCAAGGGTTATATACATCCTCTTTGTCCCTAGCTGTATATTGTAATGACCTAGTTTCATGCACAGTAAACCGATTATCAAAAGTTAGACTTGTAAAAAGCATTTTTCTAAATGGAAATTGCTATCAGTTGGGGTTTCCTTAGAAATTTTACCCTGTCATTTCAGGAACTCTAACTTGCAAGACAATTTTGTTAGTTTTAGCACTGCCCCTGCAAGCTGGAAATAGTTGGGTATCTGGTCAAAGCTAGCCACACCAACCAAACTTTGTTATTTAACCAGAGTCAAATACTCCAACTGCAAACATTTCAATTCACATTTTGGAAGAACTTGCTCTTGGGATGTAAACATTACTACCTGGGTCAGCAGTTATGGTCTATCTCCAATCTGCTGCAGTTCGGTGACTCTCTGCAAGCTGTCCCCAGCAGATCGGTGACACACATCTTTTAAATCTCAATTTTAAGTCTGTCAGAATTACCAACAATATTCTCTTAAATCTACTTTGAGGTCTTTCTCTGCATCTTCTCTGTGCCTGGAACACTATATTTTGCATCTTGTTCTATTACCTTGATGTACAGTATGATTTACCTGGATAACATGCAAAACAATACTTCTCACTGTATCACAGAACTGTGACAATAATAAACAAATCAAATCCATTTGATTTAGGTATATCCTTGGAGCTATCAGGGAGGGAATTCCAGCTTTTTGATCAAGTGACAGTGAATGGTGATATGGTTCTAATCAGAATGCTGTGTCACTCATAGGGCTAGTTGTATACGGTTATATACCCATGGATCTGTTGCCCTTGTCTTTCTAGTGGTAAACACCATGGGTTTCAGAAATGCTGTTGAAGGAGGCTTGATAAGATAATGTAGTTCATCTTGTAATCTTATACATTACCTCAACTCTGATATTTCATATCACATAATGCTTTGCTTTGAGGAGAGAAAACATATGTCTCGTAAGCTAGAATAAATATCAAAGATCACAAGGCAAGCTCCTAGCCTGAAGGATGTCCAAAGAAGCAATAAGCTTAGTTACAATTCAAAAACCAGGTTAGGAATATAGAAAGCAGTTAGTGCACAGCTACTCAAGGGGGAAAAAGGAGAAAACAGTTGAAGAGCATTACTGCAGGAGTTAAGATGGCAAACTGTGGCACTTGCCCTACAGGTAGACAGCAGTAAAACTAGGTGAGGTTTTCAGTGCAGAGTGACACACAGAAGCTGCAACCAGCTGGAGGGTTCACTTACTGACGCTGTTACAGACGGCCAAACAGTACTCTTCAGAGGCAAAGTTGTTTCTGTTTCCTCCACAGCCTCCATAAATGAACTGTGCACATTTTCCTTCACTGATGTCAAAGTACCATCGAGGTATCATAGCTTCACAAGGCCCAGTTTCTGCTTGCTCAGAGCAAACCTCTGAATATGAGAGATGCAAGGATTTCAGTCAGGGGGAATAAACAAATTTACAACAAATAAAAACTACCCCTTAAATGCTTCATAATATTAACAACTCAGATGATTTTGCTTTAAGTACATTGATATAGCAATTCAATTTCCCACACTTATAATATTTTGTGTGCTTTTGAATTACTGATTGAATCATTTATAAAACATGGTCCCACGTTTTGTCCAGCAGTGGGGAGAATTAGTCGGGAACTCCCATCAGTCTGATGGGACACCTGATGTAATCAGGCCCTCTTTAGACAGTTAAATGAACCCCAGCAGACCTTCTCCACAACTGAGATCTCTAGCTACTGAAATTCCACTAGTTGGTGAACCAGAGGCTGAGAGCTTGGGCCAAACCCAACCTGCTCTTTGGATACTGGTAGTGAGCTGCTTTGTGAACTGCTGTTAGGATTACCCAGAGTCCAATGAGAAAGGGACTTCTAAGATATTGACACAATAACAGCAAAGAATGTACAGCACAGCATAGTTTGAGGTCCAGATGGTATATGGCGTGGAAGGGAAATTGCAGACGGTGGCACTCTCATGAATCTGCTTTCTGATGTCTTTCTCGATACAAGAGGTTTGCAAAGTGCTGCCAAAACAGCCTGTGTGGTTTAGCGCATTTTATAAACAATATACACCCCTGCCATGCTGGAGTGTAAGACTGCTGATAGTGCAACACAACTTGAGTGACACAATCCTGAATGGTCTTGAGATTCTTGGTGTTGTTGGCACTTATCTGGCAAGTTGAACTGCTATCACATTCCTTACTTGTGCCTTATTAATGGACATACTTTGGGAGTTTGAAGTCGATTAACCCGCTACAGTATTCCAAGCCTCTGACCTGCTCTTGTACCCACATCATTTATGTGATCGGTTCTTTTATTTCTTTGGTAGGGTAAGTGCTATGATGTTGATTGCGAGGGATTCATTAACATTAATGCCATTGAACGTTATGAGGAGATGGTCAGATTTCTCTTGTTGGTGAATGTCATTGCCTAACACATGTGTGTCACAATTGTTAGTTGCCACTTGTCAGCTCAAGCATGGATATTGTCTGAGTTGTGCTACATGCATAGATGGTTACCTTAATATCTGAAGAATCACAAATATTATGCAATCATCAGCAAACATTCCCACTTCTGACCTTATGACTGAAGGAAAATTGCTGATGAGGCAGATAGTAATAGTTGGGCTTAGGACGTTATCTTGATGAATTCCCGCAATGATACCCCACACTGAGGTGACTGACCTCCAAAAACCACAATCATCTTATGCTGTGATAGGTGGACCATGGTTGTATGAGAGTTAGGAGCCAAATGGTGCTGTTGGAACACAAACTGAGCATCAGTTATTGTTTTGTAAGAGCTGTTTGATAGCATAGTCAATGACTCTTTCCATCATCTGCTGATGATAGCAAGTAGACTGATATTGGTGCTAACTGGACCCTGATTGGATTATAGTTTGACATTTCCTGTTCGAGACATACCTGGGCCTTTTTCTGCATTGTTGGTGTAATGCAAACATTACAGCTGTTCTAGAAAAGATTGACTAATGCATAGCCAATTCTGGTGCACAAATCCTTAGTATTATAACATTATCAAGATCCATAAACATTGATTATCTCGTGCCTTCCACTGTTGCTTGATATCATGTGGAGTTGATCAAATTGGTTGAAGATTAGCATCCATGATACTGGGGACCTCAGGAGCAGGCAAAAAGGATCATCCACTCAGCTCGTCTGGCTAAAGATGGTTGCAAATGTTTCAGCCATGTAGTTTGCACTAATATGCTGGACTCCCCATCATTGAGGATGGGAATATTTGGAAAGCTTCCTCCTGTTAGTTGTTTTATTGTCCATCACCATTCAATGCTGGATGGGTCAGGACTGCAGAGCTTAGAGTTGATCCAAATTGATTGGTTTTCTATCATATGCTGCTTCTACTGTTTGGCATGAAAGTAATAGAGGGAGCAACCTGATGATGAATCATGAAGTGAAAAACTGGATGCACATCGAATAAGTAGCAGTAGTAAATTCTATAAACAACTCTTCTGTATCATTCAAAGATGATAGAAAGAATTAATATAATTGAGAGTGATGAGAATTAAATGAGGGGATAGGGAAGCACAGTGAATATACAATTATATTGGCATCAAACCAAGCATTATAATATTTCTCTGCTGCCACACAATGCCACAGACACTGCTGTATTCTACTTTACCCAAATGAAATTTTGTGTTCCTTTTACCTGAGCAAGGCAGTGACTATTCACATTGCTGCACTTACTCAGCTACTTTCGGGGTGCATTGCATAGATATTTCAACTGCAAACATTACTTTTTACAGTCTCCTAAGTTACAGTTTCCAACATCTCAAATACAAATAACTTACTGCTTGTCTCAAATTGTTGCGCAACCTGTAAATTTGCTTATTTTGTACAAGTTTCTGACCACTGGAAAGGGATCACAAAAGTAGATGAATAATTAATTGCACGTGAAACCATTTCACAAAGTGCACATCCTTTAAGCTAATTTTTTTCCTCCATATCAACAAATGTTCTTTGCACTTTGTCTCATGTCACACAATGCAAACAGCTTATTGGCTAAAGCATATGGAGCATTCAGTTCTGAAAGCAGTAACAGCACTGCCCTGAAAAACCATTAGTATAATAGATTCCAAAACTTTGCAAAGACAAATACACATCCTCCAAAAAGTTATCTTCAAATCTGTGCATTCACCATCTGATTAGTCAACACAGAAAGAATGAGAATTATAACAGTATCTATTAGAACTAATTGCCAATAAGTTCCATGGTGGATTTGAAATATCTGGAGATGGGATGCATATGTTTTATTAGACATTCACTGATTTGGTGAGGAAGCCAGCCATCAACATAAGCCAAGATGGGGTCAAAAGTGCTTCAACAGTGATTCACCCCCTTGTTTAAGAAAGGATCAAGACAAAAGATGGAATATTATAGGCCGATTAGCCTAACCCTGATTGTTGGTAAGATTCTAGAATCCATTGTTAAGGGTGAAATTTCTAAATTCTTGGAAGTACAGAGTTGGATTAGAACAAGTCAGCATGGACCTATAAGTGGAGGTTGTGCCTGACAAACCTGTTAGAAATCTTTGAAGAGGTAACTAAGTTAGACCAGGGAAACCCAGTGGATGTTATCTATCTAGACCTCCAAAAGGCCTTTGATAAGGTGCCTCACGGGAAGCTGCTGAGTAAGGTGAGGGCCAGGGAAACCCAGTGGATGTTATCTCAACCTGCAAGTTAACCTTTAGAGAATCCTGGAGTAGCACTCCTGGATCCCTTTGTACTTTGGCTTTACGAATTTTCTCACCATTTAGAAAATAGTCCATGCCGACATTCTTCTTTCCAAAAGTGCAAGATCTCACATTTGCTCACGTTGAATTTCATCAGCCATTTCCTGGACCACTCTCCTAAACTGTCTAAATCTTTCTACAGTCTCCCCACCTCCTCAGTACTACCTGCCTGTCCACCTAACTTTGTATCATTGACCAACTTCACCAGAATGCCCCGGGTCCCTTCATCCAGATCATTAATATATCAAGTGAACAGCTGCGGCCCAACACTGAACCCTGCGGGACACCACTTGTCACTGGCTGCCATTCCGAAAAAGAACCTTTTATCTCAACTCGTGGGCGGCACGGTGGCACAGTGGTTAGCACTGTTGCCTCGCAGCGCCAGAGACCCGGGTTCAATTCCCGCCTCAGGCGACTGACTGTGTGGAGTTTGCATGTTCTCCCCGTGTCTGCGTGGGTTTCCTCCGGGTGCTCCGGTTTCCTCCCACAGTCCAAAGATGTGCAGGTCAGGTGAATTGGCCATGCCACCGTGCCGCCCACGAGTTGAGATAAAAGGTTCTTTTTCGGAATGGCAGCCAGTGACAAGTGGTGTCCCGCAGGGTTCAGTGTTGGGCCGCAGCTGTTCACTTGATATATTAATGATCTGGATGAAGGGACCCGGGGCATTCTGGTGAAGTTGGTCAATGATACAAAGTTAGGTGGACAGGCAGGTAGTACTGAGGAGGTGGGGAGACTGTAGAAAGATTTAGACAGTTTAGGAGAGTGGTCCAGGAAATGGCTGATGAAATTCAACGTGAGCAAATGTGAGATCTTGCACTTTTGGAAAGAAGAATGTCGGCATGGACTATTTTCTAAATGGTGAGAAAATTCGTAAAGCCAAAGAACAAAGGGATCCAGGAGTGCTACTCCAGGATTCTCTAAAGGTTAACTTGCAGGTTGAGTCAGTGATTAAGAAAGTGAATGTAATTAATCTCAAGAGGGTTGGAATATAAAAGCAGCGATGTGTTTCTGAGACTTTATGAAGCTCTAATTAGGCTTCATTTGGAATATTGGGCTCCACACCTCAGGAAGGGCATAATGGCACTGGAGTGTGTCCAGTGGAAATTCACATGGATGATCCCTAGAATGGTAGACCTAATATATGATGAATGGTTGAGGATACTGGGATTGTTAGAGTTTATAAGGTTGAGGGGAGATCTAATAGAAACTTGCAAAATAATGCACGGCTTATAAAGGGTGGATGCTGGGAAGTTGTTTCCGTTAGGCGGGGAGATTAGGACCCGTAGGCACAGCCTTAGAATTAGAGGAGGTCAATTTAGAATGGAAATGAGGAGACACTTCTTCAGCCACAGAGTGGTGGACCTGTGGAATTCATTGCCATGGAATGTAGTGGAGGCCGGGACGTTAAACGTCTTCAAGGCAGAGATTGATAAATTCTTGACCTCACAAGGAATTAAGGGTTACGGGGAGAATGCGGATAAGTAGAGAGTTGAAATGCCCACCAGCGATGAGTAAATGGCAGAGTGGACTCGATGGGCTGAATGGCCTTACTTCCACTGCTATGTCTTATGGACTTATGGATGGCTTTACACTAGAGCAAAATCTCAGTTTCATTCATTCAGTATTTTTACAGAAACTTGAAACCTAGACTGATTGCAATCTCACTTTCCACAACAAAATTATGAAGGGTAAATGTAGCACACCAATTATTTCCCAATTAAGATCAGCTAGTTCCTCACCAAGAATCGAACCTGAAGTCCACTCGCCTGTTTGTATAGTTTTAGACCGAGTGGCTCTTTCACATCTGAGGCTTTTGGGCCCAATCATTAAAACTCTGAAATATTCATTTTTTTTTTAGTGGTAATGGTGGTGGCCACGGACAGTTTTGCCAGGGGTTTTGAAGTTACAGCAAACACACCTTGGAACTTATTAGCAAATTAGTTCAAATGGATTACGATTCAATACTCATCCTTTATGGGTTGACGAATCAGAAGTTGTAGATGAATGTACAGAATTGTAAATAACAGTTTGAGTATGTTTATTTGATGTCACAAAATCCCTAAAATCTACTATACAAATGCCTTTAGCAGAGCAATAGACGCTTGTCAGTATTAGTTTGAGCTGAACGCTCCGACTGCCTCAGCCAACAAGCTGATCGAATGAGCTTTGCTGAAATATTTCAGCAAGAATGTTACATTCCCTTCCAATCAGATATAGTCAGGGTGGCACAGTGGCTAGCACTGTAGCCTCACAGCACCAGGGACCCGGGTTCGATTCCACCTTGGGTGACTGTGAGAAGTTTGCACATTCTCCCCATGTCTGTGTGGGTTTCCTCCAGGTACTCCAGTTTCTGCCCACAATGCATATGGGCCATGCTAAATTGCCCATATCGTTAGGTGCATTAGTCACAGGGAATGGGCCTGGCTGGATTACTCTTTGTACAGCTGGTGTGCACTTGTTGGGCCAAATGGCCTGTTGCCACGTTAAAGAGTATCTAATCAATAGTGTGCCTTTGGCAGGTTATGCTTCTCCAAAGTCACATCAGTACTGCCTATAATTGTGCAGAAAGCTTCGGTAAGCAAAGGGCAATGTTTTGAAAAAACCTGTTCAAGTGGGTTCAAGCCCGCCAATATGTCAAGACGATTCTTCTATGATCCCGACTGGAGTCCTTTCTGCACAACAAAATCACCATTTTGATGGAGGATTATGGAAACTGGACAGTTTTTAATCAATTTAATATTTTCCTCACAATTTTTGCCAATCAAATTACTCACACTGCCCCCACACATGGAGCCCAATAAGACAATATCTCCAAAATGGTCTCTCAAGTGCTTAGGGATGTATTGAAGTTATAGGTTATAAGTTAGGGCGGCACAGTTCCTCAGTGGTAAGCATTGCTGCCTCACTGTACCTGGGACCCGGGTTCGATTCGGCTGACTGTCTGTGAGGAGTTTGCACATTCTCCCCATGTCTGCGTGGGTTACTTCCGGGTGCTCCGGTTTCGTCCCACAATCCAAAGATGTGCAGGTTAGGTGAATTGGCCATACTAAATTGCCCGTAGTGTTCAGGGAAGTGTAGGTTAGGTGCATTAGTCAGGGGCAAATGTAGAGTAATAAGGTAGGGGGTAATGAGTCTGGGTGAGTTACTCTTTGGAGGGTCAGTATGGACTTGTTGGGCTATATGGCCTGTTCCTACACTGTAGGGATTCTATAATTCTATGAAGTTCTATAGAAAAGCAAGCCTTACATTTAAAAAAAAAATACTTTGAGGAGGTTACTAGACAAGTTGATGAGCGGTGGATGTGGTGTATATGGTCTTCAACAAGGCATTGACAAGGTTCCCCATGGTAGGCTCGTTCAGAAGGTCAGGAGGAATGGGATACAGTGAAATTTAGCTGTCTGGATACAAAATTGGCTGGTCGACAGAAGACAGCGAGTGGTAGTGGAAGGAAAGTATTTTGCCTGGAAGTCAGTGATGCGTGGTGTTCCACAGGGCTTGGTTCTTGGGCCTCTACTCTTTGTAATTTTTATTAATGACTTGGATGAGGAGATTGAAGGATGGGTTAGCAAGTTTGCAAACGACACAAAGATTGGAGGTGTCGTTGACAGTATAGAGGACTGTTGTAGGCTGCAGCATGACATTGATAGGATACAGAGATGGGCTGAGAGTTGGCAGATGGAGTTCAACCTGGATAAATGCGAAATGATGCATTTTGGAAGGTCGAACTTGAAATTTGAGTACAGGATTAAAGACAGGATTCTTGGCAGTGGAATCTTAGTGTGCAGGTAGATAGATCCCTTAAAATTGCCACCCAAGTAGACAGGGTTGTTAAGAAAGCATATGGTGTTTTGGCTTTCATTAACAGGGGGATTGAGTTTAAGAGCCGTGAGATCTTGTTGCAGCTCTATAAAACTTTGGTTAGACCGCACTTGGAATACTGTGTCCAGTTCTGGTTGCCCTATTATAGGAAAGATGTGGATGCTTTGGAGAGGGGTCAGAGGAGGTTTATCAGGATGCTGCTTGGACTGGAGGGCTTATCTTACGAAGAGAGGTTGACTGAGCTCGGACTTTTTTCATTGGAAAAAAGAGGGAAGAGAGGGGACCTAATTGAGGTGTACAAGATAATGAGAGGCATAGATAGAATTGATAGCCAGAGACCTTTTCCCAGGGTAGAAACTGTTAAAACAAGGGGTCATAGTTTTAAGCTGTTTGGCGGAAAGTATAGAGGGATGTCAGAGGCCGGTTCTTTACGCAGAGAGTTGTGGGAGCATGGAATGCATTGCCAGCAGCAGTTGTGGAAGCGAGGTCATTGGGGATATTTAAGAGACTGCTGGACATGCATATGGTCACAGAAATTTGAGGGTTCGTACACTAGGTTTACCTTACATGAGGATCAATGGTCGGTACAACATTGTGGTCTGAAGGGCCTGTTCTGTGCTGTACTGTTCTATGTAAGAAGATTTAATGACATGGAATATACAATACTGAAGTGACCATTCAGGAAAACTTATGCTCCATTTGAGCCTCCTCTCATTCATCCTCATGTCACTTCATAATAACCTTCTACTGCCTTTCTCCTTAAATCTCTCAATACATTTTTTCTGTCCATCACTCCGTGGCAGTAAATTTTGAATTTTTACCATTCGAATAAATTCCTTCTCAATTTCTTACTGCAATTCATGGTGACTGTTTTATAATCGATGATCTCAACCTTTGAACTATTTTATAAGTGGAAACACACACTTCGTGTGCTATTCAAAACTCATTTATTTTAAACATTTCCATTAAGTTTAATTCAAAAGAAAAAAGACCCAGCTTATCTTTCCAGGTAATTTCTCAGCTCTGGCATCATGCTTGGAAAGCTTTTCCTCCACACGATCATTGTACTATTTTCATAATGCCATCAAACCAGCGGACAAGGGGAGTGCAGTGGTAGTTTTGGCGCACTGACCTCTACAACACTGAAGCCAGGCACCAACTCAAAGACACTTCCTCCTACTGACCCCTTGACCACGACCTCGCCCCCTCATGACCAAATCATCATCTCTAAAACTGTACACAACCTCATCACCTCAGGGGATCTCCCACCCACATCTTCCATCCTCATAGTTAAGGAACCCCGCACCGCCCGGTTCTACCTCCTAACCAAGTTTCATAAACCTGAGTGCTCCAGCTGACCCATCGGCTCGGCCTGCTCCTGCCTCACTGAACTCATCCTCACATATCTTGATACTGTTCTATCCCCCCACCGATCCAGGAACTTCTCACATACGTTTGGGACACCACCCATACAATTCATCAACTTCACCAACACATTCCACCCTGACCTTTGCTTGGACTATCCCAAACACCTCCCTCCTCTCCCTGGATCACTCCATCTCCATCGACAGTGACCGACTCAACAAAGACCATCTTCCACAAATCCACCTACGCCCACACCTATCTGGACTACACATCCTCTCACCCTGCCTCCCATAAAAACGTTATACCTTATTTCCAATTCCTTAGCCTCCGCCGCATCTGATCCCAGGAGGACCAATTCCACCACAGAAAACACCAGATGACCTCCTTCTTTAAAGACCGCAATTTCTCTTTCCACATGGTCGATAATGCCCTCCAGCGCATCTCATCCACTTCCCGCACCTCTGCCCTCGAACCCCACCCTCCAACCGCAACGAGGACAGAAACCCCTGATCCTGACCTTCCATCTCACCAACCTCCGTATACATCACATCATTCTCCACCATTTCTGCCACCTACAAACGGACCACATCACCAGAGATATATTGCCCTCCCATCCACTTTCCGTAAAGACTATTCCCTCCGCGACTCTCTCGTCAGGTCCACGCTGCCCACCAACCCACCATCTCCTCCCAGCACCTTCCCCTGCCACCACAGGAATTGCAAAAATCTGCATCCACACCTCCCCCGTCACCTCCACCCAAGGCTCCAAAGAAGCCTTCCACATCCATCAGTGTTACCTGCACTTCCATACGTCATTTACTGTATTCGTTGCTCCCAATGCGGTCTCCTCTACACTGGGGAAACAGGACGTCTACTCGCAGAGCGCTTCAGAGAACATCTCTGGGTTACCCACACCATCCAGCCCCAACGCCCCCGTGGCCGAACACTTCAACTCCCCCTTGCACTCTGCCAACAATATGCAAGTTCTGGGCCTCTTCCATTGCCACATCCTAACCACACGATGCCTGGAGGATGAACATCTCATCTTTAGCCTTGGGACCCTCCAACTACATGGCAGCGATGTGGATTTCATCAGTTGCCTCATCTCCCTTCCCCCATCTTATACCAGTTCCAACCTGGCACAACAGTCATGACCTGTCCATCTTCCTTCCCATCTATCCACTCCATCCTCCTCTCCAACCTACCACCATAACCCCTACCTCCGTCTACCTATCGGACTCTCAGCTACCTTAGCCCAGCCCCACCTCCCCCTCATTCATCTCTCCACACCCCCCCACCACCCCTGCTCACAAGTCACATTCCTGATGAAGGGCTCTTGCCCGAAACGTCGTTTGTCCTGCTCTCCAGATGCTGCCTGACCTGCTGTGCTTTTCCAGCACCTTACTCTTGACTCTTTTCATAATGCTTCAACCAATATTGTAGGCAGTAATTCATGCAAGGATGGTATAACCAAGGCTCAAATTCACGTTTTGGATTAATTCTAGACTTTGCAATCTCATCCTCCTTTAAATAAACCCGAGTTCATGGTTGATTTGTTATAGTCTTGACTGGCCTTCACTCCAGCTTTGAGTGATTTGTATCCATGATGACTTTGCTTCACTTAATTCCGACTATTTTACAAGGAACATGTGACATTAGTTTTTCTCATTAAAATGCAATACATAAAGTCTGTCTTGCTGAATTCCACTTTTCAGAATGGACACAATTGAAAGTTTATTAATCTTTCTTGCAATTTGTTCCGTCATTAAACAGTACTGACTAATCCTGCAATTTTGTCATTAACTTCAAATTTAGAAGTTCATGCATTAAATGTTAAAATCTATACTGCTAACTTAAATTGCGAATGACAATGAACTCTACACCGAAAGTTAAGATTACAACTTCTAACTCTGCCAGTCTGAATTGCTACTTTGGTCCCTTCTCGTTTCTTTATTTTTAAGCCAGCTGATTATCCATTCTGCCACCCCGGACTCCATATGCTCTAGTCACATTACTTGATTTAATATGTGGTACTTTAAATCTAAGGCATTTTGGAAATCTGAAATGTGTCCTGAATGGTTTCGAGCTTCTTGATTTTTGTTAGTGGTACACTTATCCAGACAAGTGGGGTGTATTCCATCACGATCTAGACTTGTACCTTTGGTAAACAGAATTGGGGAGTCAGGTCGTGAGTTTTGGTTCAGGGTTACGAGCCTTTGACCTTCTCTTGTAGCCACTGTAGTTATATAGTCAAAAATTGTGGTGCTGGAAAAGCACAGCAGGTGAGGCAGCATCTTAGAGGAGGAGTCAACGTTTTGGGCATAAGCCCTTCATCAGGAAATGTCAACTCTCCTGCTCCTTGGGGGCTGTCTGACCTGCTGTCCTTTTCCAGCGCCGCACTTTTTGACTCTGATCTCCAGTTCTCACTTTTTCCTTCACAGCAGTTATATAGCTGATCCATTTCAGTTTCTGATCAGGGGAACCACCAGAAAGTTGACAGGAGGAGATTCAGCAATCGTATTGCCATTACATGTCAAGATGGTTGGACTCTTTCCTGTCAAAGACTGTCATTTACTGGGGCACATGTATGTATGAATGATACTGACACTTGTCAGTTCAAAAGTCAATGTTGTCCAAGTCTTGCTGTACTTGGGAATAGTTAAAAATTATGCAATCATCAATGGGTGATATGGTGGCTCAGTGGTTAGCACTGCTGCCTCACAATGCCATGGACCCAGGTTCAATTCTAGTCTTGGGTGACTGTGTGGAGTTTGCACATTCTGTGTCTGTGAGGGTTTCTACTGGGAGGTCTGGTTCCTCCCAAAGTCCAAACATGTGGAGGTTAGGTAGACTGGCCATGCTAAATTGACCTTAGTGTCCACAGAAATATAGGCCAGATGGATTATCCATGGTTAATGTAGGGTTACACGGATAGGGTAGGGGGCAGGGCTTGGGTGAAATGCTCTTCGGAGGGTTGAATGCTCTATGCGTCGAGAGGCCGCTTTCTGCACAGTAGATTCTATTATGATTCTATGATTCTATTAGCGAACAGCCTAACTTTTGCTGGAAGGTCATTGATGAAGCAGCTGAAGATAGTGCCTGAAGAATGGAGGGGCTGTTCTGGTGCAGTGGTAGTGTCTCTACCTCTGAGCCAGGAGACCTGGGATCAGGTCCCACCTGCTCCCATCTGATCTCAGTGCAGGATGATGATTATAAAATATCTAATCTGAAGAATGTCTACAGCAATATCCCATGGCCTAGTTTATTGACCTTTGGCATCCAAAGCCGTCTGTCTTTGTCCTAGGTCTGACTATAACCAGCAGTGTTTACTCTCCTTGATTCTTGGAATATCTCCTTATAGGGTTTCATATATATTAGAAATAAGCCTGATACATATTTCCTGATCTGCTTTACCTCTTCTGACTGATTAGGTTTCGGGGGGAGATGAAATATCTATATGCAATCACCTATGTTGGTGATATTTTTCCACAAATTTATTTATATATTTCTTTGCCATTTTGGCCCCCTCATTTGTTATCTCTTGATGACCACCATTTGTGTGATTGATTCTTGTTTATCTATCACCTTTATTAACACCCATTCTCTCTCTGTCTTGGTGATGGTGGATTTTTCCTGACTATGACTGTTAACACAAATAAATGCAACCATTTCATTTCTTCCGTGTCTCAGTATAAACTCTCTACACATGCACACCTCAATAACAGGACGAGAGAATATCCTCAGCTATGCACTGGACAGAACTGAATAGTTACCACACCAGGACCAGAACCCTCCATCACCTTGTCAACTATCCCAAAAGCAGAGACTGATCACAACACAACAAGTTCAACACCAATAAGTTCTGATTTGGAGATGCCGGTGTTGGACTGGGTGTACAAAGTTATAAATCACACAACACCAAGTTATAGTCCAAAAGGTTTAATTGGAAGCACACTAGCTTTCGGAGCGTCGCTCCTTCATAGGTGATAGTGGAGGACTCAATCCTAAGACACAGAATTTATATCAAAAATTTGTCTTCAACATATTGTCTAGCTATCTCCCATTGTTACAGCTAACCTGAGAATGCAACTTTTTAAAAAAGGTTTTGTGAAACTATTGTGGTATTCAAACAGATGAAAGACTCAACAGACAATCGAGGTATTTTTCAATGTATAATTTCAGTTACATCACACTGTAAATTTCTGACATAAATTCTGTGTCATAGGACTGAGTCCTCCACTGTCACCTGATGAAGGAGCAACGCTCCGAAAGCTAGTGTGCTTCCAATTAAACCTGTTGGACTATAACCTGGTGTTGTGAGATTTTTAATCAAGAAGTTCAACACCTTTTAAATCAGCAGTATGCTGGAAGTTAGGTGGTACTTAGTATGGACTATTTTTTACATCGATTAGTGCACTCAGAATTGTACAATCAATAGAATTTCTGGTTATAAATCAGTAAAAGACAAAGCAGGCATAAGGGGGATTTAAAAACAAAATAAATCACATTTGATTTACTGCAATGATTTAACTCATCTTTTACTTCAAGCAATTTTGGGGGACTAGAATTCCTATTATTGTTGTTTTGGTAATTTTTGACATAACAAAGCATAATAATCTGATTTCAATGGTTGTTCACCCAAATACAACATAGGTAGGCATACAAAATCAAAATCACCAAATTCATTCATATTTTAGCACTACTTTCTACCATTAGCTGCAGTTGCAATAATTACACAACCTACTGGACAGCTTCATGAGCAACATTACATCGTGAGATAACTATTCAGAAAGAAGATGAGCATGAGCATTTAGTCAGGTCACAAAACTGAAAGTGCTGGAGAAACTCCGTACACACTCAGAGCTGATTTTCTCTCCAGAGATGCTTTCTCAAGCAGTTTATTTTTATATGTAAACATAAAACCAGAAGAGACCCTCTTTGCTACATTTAAAACTGTGTCCCCCTATGATTACTGTCTGCCCCAAAACGCCCTTACTATTCTTTGATGGTTAGATGATGACCCAGCAGATGCCTATGATGTTCTAGAAAAATGTTGTGAGGCTGCTCATGCATTCTGATACAAACTTTCTATAGATATTGTACGGAACAATTTTCCAAAAATCAACTATAATCTTCATGATTTTTCTTCGAACAACCTATAGAGGGTTAGTTATCCTTAACTTCAATCTCCAGTAAAGTACAAATGAACACAATCTAAATACAGTACTGCGCACTTGTGAAACTGAACCAAATATGTCC
This sequence comes from Chiloscyllium plagiosum, assembly GCF_004010195.1. Taxonomy (NCBI): domain Eukaryota; kingdom Metazoa; phylum Chordata; class Chondrichthyes; order Orectolobiformes; family Hemiscylliidae; genus Chiloscyllium; species Chiloscyllium plagiosum. Next base: position 73,339,211 of record NC_057721.1, on the reverse strand, counting down.
CTTTGCCTCTTCAGACGTAACTGGAGAATGTATTCTAATCCAGTGTACTTGCACAGACCAATTCTTCCTTAAGTACTCATGTAAGATTAGTGTAAACATCACATTTAAAGACAGCATGGCATCTAGAGAGGAGAAATAACCAATGTTACTTGGATTTTAATAATTCACAATGACTTCAGAGCATGACCATGAACTTGCTTCCAACCTTTTCTTTCCATTTTTTGAAACATCAACATGGATGAGAACATTTTCCCAATTAGTCCATATTGTCATGGTGTGCAGCACAAACTTGAATAAATAGGTATTTTTATTGGAAGCACCCCCCTGCCCCACCACCATTCTGAAGAGTTTCCAGCCCAAAACGACTTGACAGTTTCAATGAAGTTTCTTTCTCCACAGATGTTCCCAAACCTGTTAAGTATTTCTGATTTTTATGAGAAAAACATGTTAAGCTCCAATTCTATGCATTTCTGAAGAAAAAAAATATACTAACTGATTCATTCCATAGACAAAATTGTAGCATAATAAAAATTTCTGCAACCTTTTCTTTCCATTACCTCTCACAACTTCTTCAATGGCCTCTGTAGTGGTTGTCGTACTACTGGTTGTATGCTCAGTGGGATCCTCATACTGGTCGTCAGCATCTTCACCATCCAGATCGTCATCATCGTCATCATCAATTTCACTTTCATCCTCTATTGGTTGTTCTTCAACAATTTTATCACTGAAATGAACAAAGCGCAGAATAGTTTTTGAATGTGGATTTCATGAACACATTGACAATCTGTAAGAAATGAAGTTTAAATAAGCAAACTGCCTTGTCAAACTGACTGAAAGCCAACTTGTTTTCTCCACAGATGTTGCCAGACCTGTTGAGTTTCTGCAACAATATATTTTGTGTGTTGAAACAGAATGCCACTTTGCACAAAATAGACAAAGGTAAAAGTTAGGATGCATGAATTGGGGGGGGGTTCCAAGGTGGCATGATCTGAGAAGATCGCACTGCAGAGCTCTGCATTGTAGCACAAGCAGGATGAACCTTTAACCTGCCCAACCCAGGCCATCGTGATATCTTGGGACTCCGCAAAGATCGTGGAGTTCCAAGAAACTTCTAAAAAAGTACTTAGCCATCCACAGATGCCGAAAAGGGGAGTAGCAGCATCCGAGGCCAGGTCTGCAGTTCAGCCTGCAGGATCCTCAGAGCCGATTACATTCCAGGTTTTGGTGAACGAGCTCTTGAAGTCTCACGAGATACTGGGGATACAGATTGAAGGGAAGCTGGCTCCAACCTCTCTCATGCTGCAGAAGAATGAGCAGCAGCTTGGAGATCTGGAGAAGAGGATGGATGAGGTGGTGCACAGGGTCACAGTCGTGAAAGCTGATGCCAGTTCAACCAAGGATAGGATCCAAGCCCTGGAGATGCAGGTCTGTAATTTGTGAGACCAAGTGGATGATCTTGAGAACAGGGGGCAGAAGGAAAAACATTCGGATCATCGGTCTGCCTGAGGGTGTGGAAGTTGTTGAGGACTGGCTGCTAAAATTCCTTGACTTGGAGGCTGTCATGAGAGGATTGAAGATAGAGGGGGCTCACAAGGTCGCAGCGCGGAGATCGGGTCTGGGTCAACATACTCGTCCTCTCCTGATGCGGTTCAATCATTACCGTGATAAGGAGAGAGACATGGAGGCTTCCAGAGTCCGGGGAAGGATCCGAAGACCCTAATTTATGAGGGCTCTAATATCATGTTCTTTCAGGACTTCTCAGCAGCGGTGATCCAGAAACAAAAATCTTACGAGTGTGTCCAGAGAAGACTGAGGGAGCTTGGGATTCAGTACTCTCTGAGGATGCATGTATTAAGAGCGGTGACTGAGCGAGAGAGAGAGAGAGAGCGAAAAGAAAGAGCAGCTTTATGAAGAGCTGACTTCCATGAGAAGGGCAGTGGCAGACGTGGAAAAAATGTCACTCAGAGCCCTTTCAACCTGAGTCAAATGTCAGAGTCAGAGTCAAATGTGTGATGTCACAGGAAAATAGATAGGTGACTGGTGGCTACTTCATCCATGTCTCTACTTATTGGCCAAGGATTTTCAATTGGGATACATTATTACAGCTGAAGAATATAATTAAGAAATTCACCCTTAAAATATTTACCATCGGAATTAAGTATAAGTTATGGCTGGGCAGGCAATATACAGTAGCTGCAGTGACACAGAGCTGGTGATCCACAGAAAGCATTGTCTGCTCGAAAAACTTCTGCTCAGAATTGATGATGCAGACATCAGGAGAGGGAGAGGTACCTGGACACTGTTTCATGAGGCAGTCAAACCCTCGAAATTAACTATGTCAAATTTGCATTTGGTCAAGGATAGGAGGATGTGACTGCAAGTGAGGCAGGTATACGGATCCAGAATTTGGCTTTGGAGGAGCCTCAACCAGTTCTGCTGAAGTTAAAAAAAAAGAAATGCAAAGAGACAGCAGAGGTGCAATCAGTGAAGAAGCAAATGATAATGAAGATGCAACAGGAAGGGGTAGAAAACATAAGCAGAGGAATGCAGCACAAATGAGAGTAAGTTATTTGCCAAAGTAAGTAATAATGGCAAAACTCGAAGTTTAAGGCTCTTTTTCTGACTGCACGTAGCATTTGTAACAAGACTGAGAACCTAATGTTCAAGGATATTTGACATTCTAGCCTGGATAGCTTTGTTAATTAAAGGTGAGTCGGACATTAGTGTAATAACTCTTACCTTCAATTTAGGTATGAATAAGGAATAGCAAAGTAAGAGGGATTTATCTACAGATCCAAAATGTTATTTCACTGCACAACAAAGTTTAAACTGGCAAATGGTGGAGGCAAAAGGTACTACAATTGTTTTGGTTAATTTTAATCTACACAATTACTGGATAAATCATATGGACAAGGGTGACATGGAAGATTATTTTCCAAAGTGCATCAGAGATTATTTCTTAAAGCAGCACATTATGGATCCTACCTGAGAACAGGCAATTTTAGGTCGAGTAAGTTGTAATGAATTCGAATTATTAAGAAATCACTTAGTTAACAATCACAACATGATCGATTTCAAATTAAGTTTGAAAGACAGCAAATTGGGTCTCCAACCAGAGTCCTCAATTTAAAAAGGGAAATTACAGAGATTATGAAGAAAGACTTGTCTAAAGCAGACTGGGAAAATAGACTAATTGACAATGACAGACATTTAATCATTTCATTAATGCTCAGCAAAAATTTCTTTTGGACAAAAAGAATGACTCAATGAGAAGGATGAAACACACATGGTTAAGAAAGCCTGTCAAAGAGAACATCTGATCAAAAACTAAGGCATACAAAGTAGCAGCAAACACTAATGGTCAGCCAGAGGATCGGAAGTTTATCTTTAGGAACTAAATGATGAACAAGCTAATGAGGGAGAAGATTGATTACAAAAGTAAACCTGCAAGAAATAATAACAAACAAAAGCTTTTATGGATTTATAAAAAGAGTAGCCAGAAAAAAAGTGGGACCCTTAAAGGATGCAAATGTAGATTTAACAACAGGAAACAGGACAATGGTAGATAACAATGATTTGGAGGTGCCGGTGTTGAAGTGGGGTGGACAAAGTTAAAAATCACACAACACCAGGTTATAGTCCAACAGGTTTATTTGGAGGCACTAGCTTTCGAACAAATAAGGAGGTTGCTAATGGGAGAATGATCCTGTAATAGTTGCTATCATAAGGGACAAGGTATTCGACAAACTAATCGAACTAAAGGCAGACATGTCACCAGGACCAGATGGCTTGCATCCAAGGGTTTTAAAGGCAGTTGTTGCAAGATTGTGGAGGCATTGGTTAAAATATTATTTAACTCATTGGATTCTGGGAAGGTTCCGAAGAATTGGAAAACTGCTAAGTGGACACTATTGCCCAGGAAGCAAGGAAGACAAAGTAGGAAACTGTAAGCCAGTTAGCATCACATCTGCCATTGTGAAAATGCTAGATTCCATTACTAAGGAGAAATTACTGGATATTTTAAAAAAGCTCAATACAATAAAACAGAATCAACATGGTCTTGTGAAAGGAAATTGAGGTTTGATGAATGAGATAAGAATTCTTTTGCGGAGTTGATAAAGGTAGATGCAAGTATTTCAATTTCCAGAAGCACTTGACAAGGTGCCACATAATATACTACTGCACAAGATAGCAGCTCACTGTATTGGGTATTATATATTAGCAAGGATTGAGGAAGCATTAACACAGAGTCAGGATTAATGGTTCTTTCTCAGGTTGGAAAGTACTAGGAGTCGCACAGGGATCTCAATCCTTGCCTTAATTACACACTACCTATATTAATGATTTGGAGGAGGGGACAGAGTCTAATGTATTCAAATTTGACAGATGGAGTTTAATGATAGAAAGTATGAGGTCATGCTGTGATAGAAAGAATCAAAAGACAAGACTATCGTTTAAATGAAGGGAGACTCCAAAAAAAAAAGCACTGTACAGGGATTCGGATGTTCTTAGACTGAAACACTTTGAAAATGAACTTTATCACACTGGAGCAGCAAGTAAATGAGGACGTAAATGGAATTTTGGTGTTTATTGTTCAAGGATGGAGTTTAAAAATAGACAAATCTTGCTACAACTGTGCATTGTTGGTTAGTTACACCTGGAACACCATGTATCGTTTTGGTCACTGTACTCCAAAATGGTCATACTGGAATTGGAAGCAACTCAAAAGAGATTTATAAGGCTGATTCATGAGATGAAGGGGTTGACTTCTCAAGAATGGCTAAACAGGTGAGGCCTTTATTCATTAGAGTTCAGAAGAACAGGGGTTGAAACTTAAGATTCTTAGTGGGTGGCAAGGCAGATGTTGAAAAAAATGCTTCCACTAGTGGGGGAAGTTTTAAATTATGAAACTGAGGTACAAAGGAACTGCTTGAGGTGATGCACTTTGCAAGTCAAATACAGGTGGAAATTATACAATGAATGGCAGAACCCTTAGCAGTATTGATACGCAGAGGGATCTGGGTGTGCAGGTCTATAGATCACTGAAAGTGGCAGTGCAGGTAGAGAAGGTTGTAAAAAAATTGGAAGAGGCACTGAGGATAAAGATTGGCAAATTATGCTGCAACTTTATAGAACCTCAGTTAGGCCACACTTGGAATATTGCGTATTCCAAGTTCTGGTCACTACAGTATCAGAAGGATGTAGATACTTTGGTGAGGGTAAACAAAGGATTTAGCAGGAGATTGCATGGTTTGAGGGATTTTAGCTGTGAAGAAAGGTTGGCTAGACTGGGTTTATTTTCACTGGAGGTTGAGAGGTGACATAATAGGAGTTTACAAGATTGTGAATGGCATGGGTAGAGTGGAAAGTCTGAGTCTTTTCCCCAGGGTGGAGGAGTCAATTACTCAGGGACACAGGTTCAAGGTACGAGGGGAGAACGTTTAAGAGAGATGCTTGAAACAAGTTTTTCCACAAAAAGAGTGGGGAGTACCTGCATTGCCAGAGGTGATGGCAGAAGCATACACAACAGCATCATTCAAGAATAACTCGATAAATACATGAATAGGAATGGAATAGAGGGATATGAATCCTCTAAGTGAAGACAGTTTTACTGTGGAAGGGTAAAACGTGTTGGAGCAGGCTTGGAGGGCAAAAGGATCTCTTCCTGTGTTGCATTGTTCTGTGTTCTTCTTTGCTTTTCCAAAAAGGTAGTCAATGCCTCGAATTTTCTGTTCTACAATTCTATGGAGACTAGATAATGGAAGTATTTAAAGGAAAGGTAGCTAGAATTTTGAAATATTGAGCAGTTAAGGGTTCTGAGGAACTGGCATGGAAGAGGAGAAGAGGAATGGAGTCCAGGGGTAGATCAACTGTGATCTTGCTAAATGGTGGTGCAGGCTTGAGAGGCTCTTATTGATGCTCTTATTTCTCATGTTTAAGCTGTCAGTTCAGCAAAGTATTTCAAAAGGCATCAAAAGGAAAATTCTATTAATATCGTTACATAGATTTAAATGAGGTGATCTGTATGGATTGCATTCTTTTACTTATTCCTCTCTGTTACTAAGTCCCAAGTCAAAAGGTGAAGTCCTTGCTTATCTTAGTGTGCAATTTTAAAATATCCAGACATGTCAAAATGTGAAGAAGTCATTACATACTCTACTTTAATGACATTCCCATGTTATTGCCTTTTATGAAGTTCAAATGTTTGTCCCAAGGTGCACAGAGTAAGTAGTAGAGTTTGTAATCTGGTTAAATGATAAATCATTAATTAAACAGCTTGTGATAGAGCCATCTTGATCCCATTCAAAATATAGAATTACCTTACATACTAATGCAGTTTAATGAATTTTATAAATCCTCTAAAAAATAAGAGGAGATTTTTATAGCTATAAAAAAGGTCAATGACCATGGGGAAATGATAGATATGCTGAATGATTTATTTTACTTCAATATTCACAAAAAAAGAAAGGTAGAATAGCTTGCCAGAAGTCCCAAAGAAATTATCAGAGGATCAAAGACAAGGCTGAAATAAACTTTGCTAAACTAAATCATCAATACTGTAATGGGAAACTGAGGAGTGACAAATCCTCAGGACCTAATAGTTTCCATTTACAGTTGTTAAATGCTGATATTCCAATCGTAATCTTTCAGAGTTCCTTGAATTCAGGAGTTGTACCTCTGAATTGGAAATTTGCTCACGTCACTCCACTCTTTAAGGGTGACAGAGGGAAAACAGGGAATTACAGAGCACTTCACCTAACTTCTGTGGTGGGGAAATTGTTGGGAGTCTACAATCAAGGATAAGGTAACTGATCACCTTGAAAGATTTCAGTTAATTAGGGAGTTAGCATGGATTCATGATGTGTAGCTCAGACTAGACAAACGCTTTGCAGGACATCTATGCTCTGACCATAAAAATAACCTCAAGCTTCTAGTTGCCTGCCACTTCAACACACCACATCTCTACACTAAAATTTCTTAAGCCAACTGCAGTGCTCGAGCGAGGCTAAAGTTAACTCCCATTTCTTTTGCTGGGTATAAGTATTTATGACAAATAGTACATATTATCCTGTTAATCTTTGTGTACCTAATGAGTGCTCAGAGCAAACATATTTTGGAACATAATGCATTACAAGTGCCAAACATTTACAAGGTCAGTTTCCATGGGCCTGGACTGTACACGTTGCCATCCTATTATTTGTCTGAAGCTTGTTCTTTACTCTACTGCAGCACCAATTAACATTTTTACACATGTTGTGAGATATTAAACTCCTAGTATGAAAGAGCAATGGTAAAGTTCTTTCCATTAATTAAGAAGTTATGCCTAATATGGTCCACTGGTCTAACTTCTTGACCTCGACCAGTAGGAAGACAAGGGCAATAAGAGCTTGGGAGCATCAATAAAGGATTCTTTCCAAATCATAAACCACTTTCATTGGGAAATATATTGCAATATCTTCAATGTCATAATTTAAATGCTGAAATTCCTTTTCTAACAGCAGTGGTTCAAAGCAGCAGCCCACCACTAATAAAAGGGGGTAAAAGAGGGGGAGGTGTGGCATTGCTTGTCAAAGATAGTATTACAGTGGTGGAAAGGACGATGGATGAGGACTTGCCATCTGAGGTAGTTTGGGCTGAGGTTAGGAATAGGAAAGGTGAGGTCACCCTGTTAGGAGTCTTTTACAGGCCTCCTAATAGTCCTAGAATCATTGAAGAAAGGATAGGGAAGGTGATTCAGGAGATGAGTGACAGTAATGGGGTGGTTATTATGGGGGACTTTAACTTTCCTGATATTGATTGGGAAAGCTATAGCTCAAGTTCGTTAGATGGGTCAGTGTTTGTTCAATGTGTGCAGGAGAGTTTCCTGACACAATATGTAGACAGGCCAACAAGAGGTGAGGCCATACTGGATTTGGTTCTGGGTAACGAACCAGGCCAGGTGTTAGAATTAGAGGTAGGTGAGCACTTTGGGGATAGTGACCATAATTCGGTGAGTTTTACACTCGTGATGGAGAGGGATAAGTGAGGACGACAGGGCAAGAGTTATAGCTGGGGTCAGGGAAATTATGATGCGGTGAGGCATGACTTAGGATGTGTGGCTTGGAAAAGTAGACTCCAAGGCAAGAGTGTAAATGATATGTGGAGCTTGTTCAAGGAGCAACTATTGAGTGTCCTTGATAATTAATTACCTGTCAGGCAGGGAGGAAAGGGTCGTCCGAGGGAGCCGTGGTTTAATAAGGAATTGGAATCCCTTGTTAAATGGAAGAGGGCGGCCTACCTCAAGATGAGACGTGAAGGTTCAATTGGGGCGATTGAGAGTTATAGGGTAGCCAGGAAGGACCTGAAGAGAGAGCTAAAAGCAGCAAGGAGGGGACATGAAAGGTCCTTAGTCGGTAGGATTAGGGAAAACCCAAAGGCTTTCTATAGGTATGTTAGGAATAAAAGAATGACTAGGGTAGGAATAGGTCCAGTCAAGGATAGTAGGGGGAAGTTGCGTGTGGAGGCGGAAGAGATTGGGGAGACACTGAATGAATACTTTACTTCAGTATTTACTCAGGAACAGGGCATTGTCATCGATGTGAATACTGAGTCACAAATAAGTAGAATGGAGGGCTTTGAGGTATGTAGAGAAGAGGTATTGGAAATCCTGGAAAAGGTGAAAATAGATAAGTCCCCTGGGCCTGATGGCATTTATCCTAGGATTCTCTGGGAAGCAAGGGAGGAGATTGCAGAGCCATTGGCCTTGATTTTTATGTCCTCTTTGTCTACAGGAGTAGTCCCAGAAGACTGGAGGATAGCAAATGTGGTTCCCTTGTTCAAAAAGGGGAGTAGGGATAACCCTAATAACTATAGGCCGGTGAGTCTCACTTCTGTTGTGGGCAAAGTCTTAGAGAGAATTGTAAGGGATAGGATTTATGCACATCTGGATAGGAATAATGTGATCAAGGATAGTCAGCATGGTTTTGTGAAGGGCAAGTCGTGCCTCACAAACCTTATTGAATTCTTTGAAAAGGTGACGAAGGAGGTTGATGAGGGGAAAGCGGTAGATGTGGTATAAATGGAT
>NC_057721.1:73288681-73329504 GCF_004010195.1 Chiloscyllium plagiosum | reverse complement strand
AGAAAGGTGGCAAATGGTGTTCAATGTAGGTAGGTGTGAGGTGATTCACTTTGGTAAGAGTAACAAAAAGATGGGGTACTGGGCTAATGGTTGGATACTTGGTAGTGTGGATGAGCAGAGGGATCTTGGTGTCCATGTACACAGATCTCTGAAAGTTGCCACCCAGGTAAATAGTGCGGTGAGGAAGGCATATGGCGTACTGGCTTTTATTGGTAGAGGAATTGAGTTCCGGAGTCCTGAGGTCATGATGCAGTTGTATAAGACTCTGGTGCGGCCGCATCTGGAATATTGTGTGCAGTTTTGGTCGCCATACTATAGGAAGGATGTGGAGGCACTGGAACGGGTGCAGAGGAGGTTTACCAGGATGTTGCCTGGTATGGAAGGAAGATCGTATGAGGAAAGACTGAGACACTTGGGGCTGTTTTCATTAGAGAAAAGAAGGTTTAGGGGTGACTTGATTGAGGTGTACAAGATGATTAGGGGGTTAGATAGGGTTGACAGTGTGAACCTTTTCCCGCGTATGGAGTTGGGTATTACAAGGGGGCATAGCTTTACATTAAGGGGGGTAGATATTGGACTGAAGTTAGGGGTAGGTTCTTCACTCAGCGAGTCGTGAGTTCATGGAATGCCCTGCCAGTAGCAGTGGTGGACTCTCCGTCTTTATGGGCATTTAAGCGGGCATTGGATAGGTATATGGAGGATAGTGGGTTAGTATAGGTTAGGTCGGCTTGGATCGGCGCAACATCGAGGGCCAAAGGGCCTGTACTGCGCTGTATTCTTCTATGTTCTATAATATCACAAGGACAATTACAACCAGATATTAAAGTGCAGGTGTTGCCAGTGATGGCTGCATCCTATGAAAAAAAAACTCACTGCACAGTTTTGAAAGTCAGCAAGGGGGTTCACTTCAGTTTTCTGGACAATATTTATCCTTCAGCAAATTTCACTAAAAAAAATCGGCCATTAGTTAAAAGGGTTAGTAACCAGTGCTCAGATTTTAAAAGACAGAGTTTGGAGACATGAAAAACACATATTCGATGTTTGAGTTAATTTGATCTGGAATGTCTGTTTTCTACATTCTAACAATAACAACAAATCCAATGAAGTACTGTTGAAGTGATGGGCTTGGAATATTGCAAGATTGTGACTTTATCTGTTATAATTGGTTACTGCACTCAGGCAAGATGCAGGTGTAAGATGTAGGAGTGGAAGTAAGCCATTCAACCCATCAAATCTGCTCAGCAATTCAATGAGATTAAAGCTGATTTGAAAATCCTCAACTCCACTTGCCTGTCTGATACCCTTACTGATTAGGAATCAGTCTCAGTTTTGGTAAGACTAAGTTATAGGCTTAGATTTAAGGAAACACAAAAAGGCAATCAGTGCAAGTTCCCATTCGTTCTTGCTATCCAATAATCTTTGTTGGAAAACATCTTTGTGAATTGCTATGCATGGAAAAGATTGAGCTTAACTGGTGACAGTGTCATAGAGATGTACAGCACAGAAACAGGCCCTTCGGTTCAACCCATCTATGCCGACCAGATATCCCAACCCAATCTAGTCCCACTTGCCAGCACTTAACCCATATCCTTCTAAACCCTTCCTATTCATATACCCATCCAAATGCCTTTTAAATGTTGCAGTTGTACGAGCCTCCACCACTTCCTTTGGCAGCTCATTCCATACACGTACCACACTCTGCGTGAAAACGTTGCCCCTTAGGTTCTTTTATATCTTTCCCCTCTCACCCTAAACCTACGCCCTCTAGTCCTAGACTCCCCGACCCCAGGGAAAAGACATTGCCTATTTACCCTATCCATGCCCCTCATAATTTTGTAAACCTCTATAAGGTCACCGCTCAGCCTCTGACGCTCCAGGGAAAACAGCCCCAGCCTGTTTAGCCTCTCCCTATAGCTCAAACACTCCAAGCCTGGCAACATCCTTGTAAATCTTTTCTGAACCCTTTCAAGTGTCACAACATCTTTCTGACAGGAAAGACACCAAAATTGCGGGCAATATTCCAACAGTGGTCTAACCAATGTCCTATACAGCCGCAACATGACCTCCTATACCAATACACTGACCAATAAAGGAAAGCATACCAAACGTCTTCTTCACTATCCTAGCTACCTGTGACTCCACTTTTAAGGAGCTATGAACCTGCACTCCAAGTTCTTTGTTCAGCAACACTCCCTGGGACCTTACCATTAAGTGTATAAGTCCTGCTAAGATTTGCTTTCCCAAAATGCAGCACCTCACATTTATCTGAATTAAACTCCATCTGCCATTTCTCAGCCCATTGGCCCATCTGATCAAGATCCTGTTGTAATCTGAGATAATCTTCTTCGCTGTCCACTACATCTCTAATTGGTGTCATCTGCAAACTTACTAACTATACCTCTTAGGAGGAGAAAGTGAGGTCTGCAGATGCTGGAGATCAGAGCTGGAAATGTGTTGCTGGAAAAGCGCAGCAGGTCAGGCAGCATGTTCAGGAAAACTGTCATGGGTGCACTCGATGAAATCCTCCTCAAGGCTTGCCTGACCAAACTGGTTCAACCAACCTACATATAAATTAAAATCCCCCATGATAATAGTCATACTGTTTTTACAGGCATTAGTTATTTCTGTGTTTGTTGTCCGTCCCAATGTGATATTATTTGGTGGCCTATACTTTTATCTTAGCCTGCTGGAAAAATTTAGCACCGCCTTCCTAACCTGAGATCTTCTTCCCGACCTCTCCGCCCCCACCCCAGTCTGACCTATCACTCTCACCTTGACCTCTTTCCACCTATCACATTTCCGACGCCCCTCTCCCAAGTCCCTCCTCCCTACCTTTTATCTTAGCCTGCTGGACAAACTTTCCCCATTCCTGAAGAAGGGCTTATGCTCGAAACGTCGATTCTCCTGTTCCCTGGATGCTTCCTGATCTGCTGCGCTTTTCCAGCAACACATTTCTAACTATACCTCTTAAGCTCACATCCAAATCTTTTCTATAAATGATGAAAAGTAGTGGACCCAGCACTGATCACTGTCTGAAAAACCACCCTCCATCTTCTACCTATGAGCCAGTTCTGTATCTAAGTGGCTACTTCTCCATGTATTCCGAGAGATCTAACCTTGTTAACAAGTCTCCCATGGGGAACGTTGTCGAACGCCTTACTGAGGTCCATATAGATCACATCTACCGCTGTCCTCATCAATGCTCTTTGTTATTTCTTAAAAAAAAACTCAATTAAGTTTGTGAGACATGATTTCCCATGCACAAAGCCATGTTGACTATCCCTAAAAATACATGTACATCCTGTCCCTCAGGATTCCCTCCAACAACTTGCCCACCACTGACATCAGGCCTACTGGGCTCTCGTTCCCAGACTTGTCCTTACCACCCTTCTTGAACAGTGGCACCACGTTAGCCAACCTCCAGTCTTCCAGCACCTCACCTGTGACTAACGATGATACAAATATCTCAGTAAGAGGTCCAGCAATCACTTCTCTAGCTTCCCACAGAGTTCTAGGGTACACCTGATCAGGTCCTGGGGATTTATCCACCTTTATGCGTTTCAAGACGTCCAGCACTACCTCCTCTGTAATATGGATATTTTTCAAGATGTCATCATCTATTTCCCTGCGGTCTATATCTTCCATGTCCTTTTCCACAGTAAATACTGATGCAAAATACTCGTTTAGTATCTCCCCCATTTTCTGCGGCTCCACACAAAGTCCGCCTTGCTGATCTTTGAGGGGTCCTATTCTCTCCCTAGTTACCCTTTTGTCCTTAATGTATCTGTAAAAATTCTTTGGATTCTCCTTAATTCTATTTGCCAAAGCTATTTAATGTCCCTTTTTGCCCTCATTTCCCTCTTAAGTATACTCCTACTGCATTTATACTCTTCTAAGGATTCACTTGATCTATCCTGTCTATACCTGACATATGCTTCCTTCTTTTTCTTAACCAAACCTTCAATTTCTTTAGTCATCTAGCATTCCCTCTACCTACCACCTTTCCTTTTACCCTAACAGGAATATACTTTCTCTGGATTCTCATTATCTCATTTCTGAAGGCTTTCCCCATTTTCCAGCCATCCCTTTACCTGCAAACATCTGCCCCCAATCAACTTTTGAAAGTTCTTGCCTAATACCGTCAAAATTGGCCTTTCTCCAATTTAGAACTTCAACTTTTAGATTTGGTCTATCCTTTTCCATCACGACTTTAAATCTAATAGAATTATGGTCGCTGGCCCCAAAGCGCTCCCCCACAGACACCTCAGTCACCTTCCCTGCCTTATTTCCCAACAGTAGGTCCAGTTTTGCACCTTCTCTACTCGGTACATCCACATCTCGAATCGGAAAATTTTCTTGTACACACTTAACAAATTTCTCTCCGTCTAAACCCTTAATACTATGGCAGTCCCAGTCTATGTTTGGAAAGTTAAAATCCCCTGCCATAACTAGCCTATTATTCTTACAGCTAGGATCTGGGATGTGATATGAGAATCAACAACGACGAAGTACTGAATATGTACTTTAATTAACTTCATCAATACTGATAGAGGAACATCATATCATTTAGTTAATTTTATTGTTACTGAAAATTTTACAGTTACTGAAAATTTTACAATCTGAACACTAGATTTGAAGTCAGCACAAAGGTAATATTCAAGATGAAGCTCTCATTCTGTGATAATTTGCAAACAATGACAGATGGTTGGAACTGCTCAACAGTAAATCCCTTCAGGCGCTACTGAAACCTAATTCGGAAATTTGTAAGACAATAAACAACTGCTATTTCATTAGCTTTTCACTCATTTTAAAGATCAATTACGTGAGTCATACAAAGCAGGAAGTTACAGGGCAGGAATAGCAGCGTCCTAACTGGCCTCAGCACCTTAGGGTAAGAGAGAGGTTGGGGGTGGGGTGGGGAATATTAACAGTAACTGCAGAGTGTCTGCATCAGATGATAATTCAACTGGGTTTGGCTATGACAGGTGTGTGGCTCAATAACGAGTCAACATTTGTTCATGAACTTGAGTCACTTGCATGAAAAATATGAAGGCTTACTTTAAGAATCAATACTTAAAGAATATTTGCTGCAATAATTTAAGATACCACTGACTTGATGCAAACTTATCCTATTTCTTATGAATACATTAGAGTAAAATCTATTAATTCACCTATTCACGAGTGATGTCAATGGTTTAAAATTCATAGCATTCCAAACAATTCAGCATTTTTTTGAAATGAATTTGAATCTCATTGAGTTGAATGATTCTTCTTCTGAAATATTAACTGTTTAACTCTTCACAAGTGTTGCCAGAGTTCTCAGTATATCCAGCATTTGCTGCTTTTAGTTCAGATTTCCACCATCTGCAGTATTTTGCTTTTGCTGAATGCTTGTTGCAGAATGTAATTTCCTTTTGAAACAAACATATGTAAAACCACAAGGAGGAAGTACTTGCATTCATATAGTAGTTTACAGCCAACATGGTACGTTTGAAGTTCAGCCACTGTTGCCATGTAGGAAAGAGAACACCAGGTTCCACACAAGAACCCCCAATTGATAATAAGTAGATGATCTTTTTTAGGTAATGGTTGAAGGATAAATATTTATTAAAACACAAGTACTCTCCTTTTTTTCTCCAAAACAATACCAGAGGCTCCTTTACCCCTATGTGAGAGAGTGTGTGGGGCCTAAAATTCAACGTCCCATTTGAAGATGGCACTATCAAAAGTGCAGCACCAGACTGGAGGTCTAGATTTTGTGTATGGATTTTGTGTGTGGGTTCAAGCCTCTGGAGTGAGACTTGAACCCACACCATTTCATTGTGATATGTGAAAATTGAGCCACAATTAAATAAGCTAAACTGTCTGAAATTCTTTCAAGTCTAATGCTTAAATACAAAGGACTGACTAGATAAAACAATGATGTGGAGGTGCCGGGGTAGACAAAGTTGGGCTGGGGTAGACAAAGTTAAAAAGTTGTGTGATTTTTAAATGAAACAACACAAGCCGAAAGGAACTTTAAATAAAGTGACAAGTTGAACAATGAAAATTCAATTAGCCTCCAATATAATTAAAGTGCAATGATCTTACAAAGGCTCATTATTTCAAAACCTTTTGCCACAAACAGCATGCTCACACAAATGTAAAAATTCATAATATATTGTATTAATTCCAAAAGGAGTTTAATTTTTAATGCCACTGGTACTCAATGGCAATTTTAATTTTTTCTGGTCACCATAACCACTTAGAGTCATCGAGTCAGAGATGCACAGCATGAAAACAGACCCTTCGGTCCAAGGCATCCATACCGACCAGATATCCCAACCTAATCTAGTCCCATTTGCCAGCACTTAGTCCATATCCCTCATATACCTATCCAGATGCCTTTTAAATGCTGCAAATGTACCAGCCTCCACTACTTCCTCTGGCAGCCCATTCCATACACGCACCACCCTCTACATGAAAAAAGTTGCCACTTAGGTCTCTTTTATATCTTTCCCCTCTCACCCTAAAACTATATCCTCTGGTTCTGGACTTCCCCACCCCAGTGAAGACAAAGACAGGTCACGTCCAATTTAAGCAGAGCACAAACTAGGTTACATAAAGTACTACTGTTATTTTAAATTGGATAATAAAATACAAGCTTTCAGAACATTTTGTGATTTGCCTTTTGACCAATTCATACCCCTTTCTTGCTGGGTTAAGTAACTCACACAAGTAACCACTTACATGTGAACCTTGATATGGAGAGTTTGGATGTTCAACCTGAAAGGAAAATCATCACACCCAACTCTGATTCTACTTATCCCAGACATGTACAATGAGCTAATTGTCAATGGATAAGAAATCTTGAGCAAAATGTTCTGAGGAGTGGTTACCAGTATCAGATTGTCATTCCGCTCTTTTTCTTGAGAGTTCTGCATTTCTCACCTGGACCTCGGAATCAGGCCGCGTGACCAACATGTAGCTTACCTGATTGGAGTGCCTTCCAGCACAAGAGGACATTAGCTTAAGACCAAGACACACTTTCCTTACAAAGCTACACTGTTAAAACTGAGTTTAAAGGTTCCAAAGCTACTTTCACAAGCCACCCAAGAGAGTTTAAGTGTGTAAGGTAACTGGTTGAATAAGAGGGGAGAGCGGCGGGCGAGAGGGGTGGGCAGGACAGCAGGCAAGAGGGGCTAGGTGGACAACAGGCAGGAGGGGTGTGGTGGGTGAGAGGGCAACAGGCGATGAGGCAATGGGAAGTGAAGGGTAGGATGACAGGTAGGTGAGTGAGGGGCTAAAGTGGCAGATGACTGGGTAATGGTCAGTGGGAGGTCAATAGTGAATTGGGGTGCTCAATTTTATAGTTACTCAAGTGTTAAAAGTAAGTTTTAATCTCTCTAGTCTTTCCTGGATAGCTACTCAGGGAAAGCGATTTGTGATTTGCACACTTTGATGCCTGTGTTTCTAAACACAAGAGTGATATATTTTTCCAGAGTGCTCCAGCAAAGAATGTCTCTGTATTTATCAGAGACAAAACTGAAATACGGGGAAATTTGTAAGTACTGTGGAACAGTCAGTTTCCAATGCTTTTGTTAACAAATGTTTGGTATTAACACTTGAGGAATTTCAGAAAGAAATGTTCAGTTTAAAAACAGTCGAATCTCTGCTGAACATGTGGAACTTAGAAATCATCAACAGCTTACAGATAAAAATGTAACCCAAATGGATCAGATGCCATACATTAAAGTTGAAGTGACATCTTAAAGCATTTATCGATAGTCATTAACGGCAATTATGTTTATTTAAGAAAATCTTAATTTTAAAAATTATTTGTTCACAAATGTGGGCATCATTGGCTAGGTCAGCATTTATTGCGATCCCCAAATGACCGGAGTGTTGTTAGGAGTCAATCACATGGTTGTGGTCTGGAATCAAAGGCAGACCGGACCAGGGAAAGATGGCAGATTTCTTTCCCTTAAGAACATCAATGAATCAGATAGGTTTTACCAACAATCAACACCAGTTTCATGGTCATCATTAGATTAATTTTGGATTTAAAAAAAATTGAATCCAAATTCTACCATTTACCATGTGATTTGAACCTGGCTCCCCAGATCACTACCAGTGTCGCTGGATTAATAGTCTAGCACTAATACCACTAAGTCATTGCTTCCTTGGAAATGGATAAATTAATATTTTTTAAAATGTGTCCATTTAGACATTACCATAGTATTGCCATATGATTCTAGACATCTGGACCTTCCAAAATATAACTTTAAAATAATTTTTCCAGTAAACATTTTCACAAAAAGACCAAGTGTTTGCATATTCTTGATTCACACTGGCCAAATTTGTTCAATGATAGAAATGTAACTTAAAGTGCACAAACTTCATTTATCATTTGATGTCCTTAATATTTGCCTCACGTAAGTTTAATTTTGTTATCCTTGAACAAAGGTTGCTTAGAAAATTAAAATGCAGGAAGATAATCCTCACCTGCCATCTGCATAGTCAGCATCATCACCTCCCCACCACACATCAGAGTCTTCTTCATCCATGTCGGAGTCATCAATCTTATCGTTTTCTTCTGGAATGGGGCAGCAAACAAATTCCACCCCACGAAACTCATCGATACCGCAAGGCAGCAGCATCCCAAAGTCATGCAGGTTCATTATCTTATCACCACAGGTCTGAAGAAGTGTAAAAAAAAAAGACTCTCACATAGTTCTTATTTCAATTAAGATTTTTTTCCCTTACATTAGACATTTTCTCTAGTTAAGCTTTAAATGACTTTAATTGACGCCACAAAAGAAAGTACCAGATTTTCATTTCATTTTCCTGCGTGCATGCATGATTTATGAGTGGGCTTTGGTAGAACGCCTTTGCCAGCATGTTCCCAAAAACAAGCAAGAAAGGAATGTTTCTGTTTGCACATACACACCATGCAAAGAAGTTTTTAATGCACAAGTGTTTAAGTGAATCATGGGAAAATAAAGAAGCACATTTGTAAGGGCAGAGGGCGAGTTAAGAGAAGATTAATAAGATGGATGGAGTGGAACAATAAAGAAAATTTAATCTGAAACAAAGATTACCAAAGCTCATAATGCATTGGACTGACTACCAATCAGTGAAAATGCTGGAGTAAAAGAAACATGATGATCAATCACTTGCATTGATAAAATATTAAAGGGAATAATTTCAGTAACTGAAACCCCTAAGTGACAAGCCAAATTACTGGGTAACTACATGCCAGGTAACAACGCAAGCTAAAATTTGCATTACTGGGAAGATTTGAAGCATATATCCCAAGTTTTCTTCATTATCTTGATTCCCTTTAGCTTTCCCTCCCACCAGGAAATGTTATAAATAAATTCAAATTACTGTGAGTGCTTGAAATCTGAGACAAAAATAGAAAATGCTAGAAATACTCAGAACTTCTATTTTTGTCATACATAATTAAACTTGATCATTTATTAGAACCTTTGAGAGATTGGAGAAGCGACTAGGTGAACAGAAAAACTTAATTAGGTCCATTTGTTCAGTCTTAACTTGTATTAAAACAAAATTTAATCAAGATACTTCCTGAATATTAACATAGTTTACTCAAATATCTTTGTATTTGGCCTGAATGTGCTCTGATAATCAAACAAAAAAATAAAGCCCTAATTGTTTTGCCACGTATTAATAGTTGCAGGCAGCTTTTGTGGGGAGGGATGTGGAGAAGGGATAAGAGAACATAACCGTCAATTTTGTTCACACACAACAGCTATGTATTACATGATAAAAGCAAAATACTTTGGATGTGGAGTTGTGTTGCTGCTGCGAGACATGAAAATTTCACTAGCACTTTGTTTTTCTTCTGTACCACTAAACCAGAATATGGGCCTATAAGAAGTCAATGTTGTATGTCCAAGGCTAAATTTCGATAGATGCAATTCAAGATCTTGAAGGACTGATTTAACGTACAAAGAACGAGAAAACTTGGTGCTTGATACTCTTACTTCCTCTGACCCCATCCAGTTCTACTGAGTGGTGAAGCGAAGACATGCTCACCCACATCAGGTCATGAGTTGGCATAAGTCTCATCATATCTGCTTTTTAGGGTTAGACAGGTAAAAATCTTGATGAATAACATTGACATCCAGTCTACATTTTTGGGACATGGGTTTAAATCCCATTACTGCAGGTGAAGGAAACTGAATTCTGTAATCTTTGGATTACATTGGAATCTCCCTGCTTTCTGTCAATAAATAAAACATTGTTGGGCTAATGTACTGAGCAGTTTGCCTGATGCAGAGGATTTCATACTCCTGCTGGAATGCTGTCAGGCCCCAAACTATTTGCTGTATCATTGCCTCCAGCTGTTTTAAACAATTACATGAACTGAATCAAATCAGTTGAAGTCTGAAATATGAGATCTTGGAGATTTATTAGCAAGCCTGGAAGGATCATCCAAACTGTACTTCTGGTTCAAGAAGTTTCCTTGAAAATTTATTCCTGGTATGTAGATGGGCCTGCGTATATTACCCATCCCTAGCTGCTTGTCACTTAGTGAGCTGCTGCAATCCATTTGGTGGAGGTACATCCCCAGTGTTTTTAGGGAGAGAATTCCACAATTTGATGATGGTGTTCACATGTAACTGTTGCCCTTGTCCTTCTAGATAATGGCAGTTGTAGATTTGAAAGTCTTGGTAAATTCATGCAGTGCATCTTATAAATGGTCCTGCATTTCAGCCATGTCTTTAGCAGTGACACATAAGACTCAGGCATCATTGAGGGTGAGGTTTATGACACATTTCCTTTTGGTCAGCTGTTTACTTGCCCACCACCATTCAAACATTGACGAAACAGGACTTCAAAGCTTTGATCTGACCCATTGATTATCGAATCACTGAGCTGCACCTACAGCATTCTGAATCCATAGTTTAGCATGCATGTCATTCTGGAGGTCAGTTAGTTGCCAGCTGGTTTGTGATATAAACCAATGTCACTGGCGCAGGTTCAATTTCTGTACTGGCTGAGGTCACCATGAAGGTCCCACCTTCTCAATCTTCCCCTTGCGTGAGATGCGGTGAACCTCAGTTTAACCACGATCAGTTGTCTAATAAAAAAGCAGCCCATTTTCCTCTAGGACTAGGGGACCTTTTCCTTTCATCCCGTGTTGCAGCTTCACATGGTTAGTTCATGATTTTAATATATCTGCTGCTGCTTCTGGCATCATCTCCTAGATTCTTTGATGAACTAGAGCTGATCCCAGTTTAGATGGAGGCATATGCTGGGCCACATGTTTGTTAGTTTATTGTTGAGTACAGTTTTGCATGTGGTGTTGGCCCAGGACCTTCCAAATACCCAGTTTAGATTCACTTCAGCTGGAAGAGTTTCCATTACATTTAGTATAGTGGTAGACCCACTCAACACAATTGAGCAAATCCTGTGAGGTTATCACTCATACAAATACAGTTTTAATTAGATATATCTGTAAAGGTAGTTTGGTAAGGATAGGTTCAAGCAGGTGTTTCCCTCATTGGCTTCCTTGTCACTTGCCACACATTGTCTGGCATGCGTGCCCTTTGGACTTGGTGCTATGGATGCAATCAGCCACATGTCTATTTGCCCATGTTTGAACTTTCACATGAAGCTTCATACAGTATAGAGCTAATGCTCAAGACTCCCAGGACCACTTCTTTGAAAACAAACAAAAACACAAATTGCCGGAAACACAGCTGGTCTGGCAGCACCGGTGGAGAGAAATCAGATTTAATGTTTCGGGTCCAAAGACCCTTCTACAAAACACCTATTTTCTGAAGGGGGTCACTGGACCCGAAACCCTAAATAAAGGTATCCTCTTATAGTCTCCACAAATAAATTATGCATGAAAAGTAGTTGATAAACCAATGACATAATTTAAGGGAGAAGAGAAAGATTCTTTCTTCAAAAGAACAGAAAAAAATGCCTGACAGCTCTGCCAAAATATCACATCCATCACAAATACACTCAATTCAAATGAGAAAACCATATCATAAACAATTAGCTCATGAAAAAATAAGGAATTCAAAATCACTAGTTTTCAGACAACTATTTGCTTAGCTTCTGGAGATACTTTCAGCAAAATGACTCTACCTCTTTTGCCACAGTGTGCCAATACAGATGGCTCTCACAGGTGTCCATCTTCTCCCGATGTAGAAACTTGCATTTGTCTGGGACAAGGAGGGCATCACTGACGAATTCACCAACTGTGTTGGGAGAACAGGAAAGCTTTAGTAGCAAAGCAAGAGATCAGAATATATTTCTTCAAAATTAGCCTCACATGGTGCCATGCAACAAAGAAGTTCAATGTTAAACAAGGCACCAAACTGTAATCACAGGCCTCTGACTTTCATACACTTAATGTGCGAAAGTGAAACACAGTTTACACAGAATATAGTTAATTATATTTCATCTAATTATGTATTAGTCCAGCTTGTGCCAACTAAGAGCATGTGTTGAAAGGAAGATTGAGAGTCACAAAGTGAAGCTTGAAAGCAGGTGACCAGTTCCACACTGAGTTAGTCAAATTACAAAGAAGTTAAAGTTTTACAAAGAATGATTAATTACAGATCGGTTGCCCCTCTCCAACAGCTTTTTTCAAAATAGTTAACTGCAGGTACTGATGCTGGAACATTAACCAAATCCAGATTAATTATGTGGCTCCTGACAGTAGAAATTAATATAAACTTAGGCTAGCATGCTACATTGACCTGATCACTGAAATAGCAAGCCAAGTATCTCAGAAAAATCTACACAATGTTCCTATAAAACTGCTGTTCAAGTTCTGACAATATTAAATTTGATTATAATTGGTTGTCTCGTCCTGAGAGCCCTTTCAATTGCATTAGGAGGACAACACCCTCCAAATAATCTCACTTCTTTGCTTGGATCTGAACTTGGTGGAAAATTTGTTTCAACTTTATATTCCACTTCATGCATGAACATTTACTATACACAGGAAAACCAGTAAGGCAGGCTGGAGCTGATTATTTCAAGAGGTCTTTACCATCATCTCAGTGGGCTAAAATAGAGATTGTTCGGAACAACCTAAGGCAGATTTGAGGTGGATTTGTTTCTTTTATTGAATGCTCACAGTTTATGCTTCTGCATCAGTATAGTGAATCTCATGTTGGGTCAGGTACATCCCACCCCATTAGATGCAATGTCAATGAAAAAGAAAGAAGTGTGGATTGAGAACTTATCACTACTCCAAGTAAGGGGGAGAAAAAAAGGAATCATCCACTATTTCCACTAACCATTAGTGAACCTTGCTAGAAAAATATAAGTAGTCACAAGAATCAAAAGAAGTCACAATCAGACTTGACAGCGTACCTCTTGAAATGCCAATCAGAACACTGTCGACAGAACAATCGTAATAAATGATTACATGGGCATGGCAGGGCATTCAGTACCTGTGCAACTGTTCACAAGGAGTCATATCCATTGGAAGCAAAAAATGTTTATTTTAAAAATGAAGCACCACCAAACTTAGTTCTGTGACCACTAATGTGCTCAAATTTGTACATGTGTTGCAGCCAAGTGACTAATAACTGAGGAAATGGTGGAGGCTGGTACAAATTGCAACATTTAAAAGGCATCTGGATGGGTGCATGAATAGAAGAGTTTAGAAAGGTATGGGTCATGTGCTGGCAAGTGGGACTGGATTAGGTTGCGTTATCTGGTCAGCATGGATGAGTTGGATTGAAGGGTCTGTTTCCGTACTGTACATTTCTATGACTCCATAACTATAGAACCTAAAGGTTAGGTAAAAACTTTGAAAACCATGGAAAGTCTCAAAAACAAAGCTGGAAGTATATATTTTTTAAAAACTCCTAGAACTAATAGTTGTTGCTTTGTTCTCTTTGTCCAATCAGAAAAGGCTACCTGAATTTGTTCCAAAACATTATAGGTGTATCCTTTAAGTCAAGGTGGGTCGTTGGGTGATATGGAGTTCAAGTGTTCTATAATTATCAGCTGCAAGAATAACATACACTTGCCATCAGAAAAATTAAAATAACGTTAGTGCAGTTAAGCATGACTTAAAGCAGCTGTCAGATTTATGTATGATGCCTTTGCAAGTCTTTCAAGACAAGATAACATGACTTGATTAGTAAAGTTTTAGTTTCCAAAACAATATTTGAAGAGATTCTGATAGGATTCACGTGTGCAAACTATACATTTAAATTAGTTGGAAATAGATTAGCAGTGAGTTGAAGAGCATTTCCTTTTACGTAGAGGGTTTTAGAAAGTTGGTAAGGGCAGAAACCCAAATCACATTTAATATATAACTTAGTAATTTATATATTTGGTCCACAACCCTGTAAGTTACAGCACCTTGAGAAGCAATAGATGAGATTAGGTTTGAATACTCTTTTCCATCTGCATGGATTTGATTGACTGCATTGCTTCTTTCTGTGCCTTAAATTTTTGATTCTAGGAAGTACAATTTAATTCATGATTAATTCTCACCTGTAGCTTTGATTTATTCTAATAATATGCTGGGAATATACTACCAGAAGAAATACTTCTTGACCTTTATTATCCTCACTCTGACAATTAAGTTACATGGAGATATTGAAAATCATATGAAGATTGTATGCTATGATGATACCATGGCTTTGAGAGGTGTATTTTGTCCTGGTTCTTTAAATGGAGAGGTTGAGTCAAAGGTAACGAGCGGTCTGTTGCAAGCCAATAAAGTAAATAGCTTGTGAAGTCTTGGGTATGTTTAAAAAATGGTTAGAACAATAGAGGCAGCATGAAGGGGTGAAGTTGAGCTCCCACAGAACAGGAATTTTGTTTCACTTTCAATAGCTGCCAGGTTTTGGAAGCTGCTATACATCTCTCCTTGCTACAGACGAATTCTTGAGTTCTCTCTTTCTCTCTCACATATACACAGTCTTCTACAGATGTTCCTTTCTCCTGGACTGGAGACTTGCACGAGAGACAATCTATTTTACTGACTTTGCCTTTGCTAAGAGCGTGTTAATTGGATGTTACTGTATTGGTACAGTTGCTGTTTAGTGGTTAGATAATCTATTATTCAATTAACTTTTCCAGTAGAGTTAAATTATTCCAATTCATCTTTCATTTGTTTGTATTTTAAGTATAATATAAGAATAAAGTGTGTTTTGGTTCAAGCTTGGTAATTTCCCCAATCAAATTACATCTGGAACACACCTTACATTTGCCCTAAAATAAAAATTGGCATCTAGACTATCTTCCTAATATATTTTGAGGGAGTTTGGTCTAGTTAATAATGATACATTATAATAGAATAAAACAATGGCCCAATAACTAGTACTAGAAGCGATCTACCAATTTTATTTTGGGAGCAAGAAACCGCTGCTATCGATATTTTTCCATTTGCAAAGAGTGGTTCCAAGTAAAGGATACTGAATTAAGATTTTCGACTCCAATAACAATGGATACAGCAGTCACAGGCAAAAATGAATGACTTCGGTGACTGAGAAATGGTAGCTTTCCCGTCATCCCACAGATGAGAGGCCATCTTAAGTTGCTAGTGATAAGATGTAAACATGTGCCACTTAGCTTCTGCATTGTAGCTTAATGGTACTTTCAAATCTCACACGCTTTTAGGAAGACATTAATAGAATAGAAAAAAAATGGTCATTTTTCTAAAGTTACAAGAAACCCGTTGTACTAAACTTGCTTGGGTTATCAGAGTTAAAAATCATAAAATACCAGGTTATAGTTGGGACTATAACCTGGTGCTTTGATTTTTTAACTTTAGCCATCCTAGCCCAACACCAGCTCCTCCACATCATGATTTATCAGAACAAGATTTGGGCAGGTCATCACTGTTCTATGCATTGACATGTAATTTCACAAACTTAGAGATGTACAGCACAGAAACAGATCCTTTGGTTCAATTTGTCTATGCTGACCAAATAGCCTAAACTGATCTAGTCACATTTTCCAGCATTTGACTCATATCCATCTAAATCGTTCTTATTCATATACCCATCCAGATGACTTTTAAATGTTATAACTGTACCAGTCTCCATCACTTCCTCGGACAGCTCATTCCATACATGCACCACCCGCTGCATAAAAAAGTGTCCCATAGATCCCTTTTAAAACTTTTCCCTTTTACCTTAAACGTATGCCCTGTAGTTTTGGATTTCCCTACCTTGGGGAAAATACTTTGGCTATTCACCCTACCCATGCTCCTCATGATCTTATGAACCTCTATAAGATCACCTCTCTGCCTCTGATGCTCCAGCCTATTCAGTCTCTCCCTATAGTACAAACCCTCCAATGCCAACAACATCCTTGCAAATCTTTTCTGAACCCTTTCAAGTTTAACAACATCATTCCTATAGCAGGGAGACCAGAACTGAATGCAGCATTCCAAAAGTGGCCTCATCAATGTCCCGTACAGCAGGTAGAGGGACAGACATGATATGCCGATGACAAAGCTTTTGAATTTTCTTTATATCCTCCGCACTAATATATATTTCCATCTGATTCTGTATCATCAGCAAACTTACATTTGGTAACCACAACCAAAGCACTTGTCGAGATTTTCAACCACTGGACTGAAGCACTGATAACCCCACTATTCACAGCATGCCAACCTGAGAATAACCCAGTTATTCCTACTTTGCTTTTCATCAACTAATCCTCAATCCATGTTAGCAGATCACCGCCATGCAGTGTGTTTGAACTGTGTTTACTAACTTCTTATCTGGCACCTTATCAAAAGCCTCTGAAAATTTAAATACTCCATGTTATTTGTTCTTCATTACCTATTCAACTAGTAACATCCTTAAACAATAAATTTGTCTCAAAATTTCCCTTTCATGAATACATGCTGATTCTGCCCAATCAGATCATTACATTCTAAGTGAACATATATTAATTTTTTTTATAATAGATCCTAGTATTTTTCCTACTGACATCAGGTTGTCACGACTCGTTCTTCATTTTCATTTTCTGTGCTTTCTTAAATAACAGGGCTACCTTTTCTACTATCAATCTGCAGGAACCATTCCAAAATCTACTTGTTCATATTGATAGTCTATGCTTTATCAGTTTTGTTCTTACTTTGCTGAATGCTAAAATGCTCTCATCTCTCAGTGTACTACTACTGTTTAACAACTTTATAAGTCTTCTCCTTTGATTTAATACAATTAATCATCAACCTCTACAGTTGACTCATTTCTCCTGTTGGGTTTTTGTGCCTTAAGGGCATGAATGTATATTTGTTCTATGCCATGTAAAAGGTCTTTAAATACTAAACATTGCCAATCTACCACTGTACATGGAGATATTTTCCCCAGTTTACCATAGCCATCTTGGCCTCTTTCATGTTAACAGTTTCATTTGTTTGGATTGAAGATCCTAGTTTTGGATTAAGCATCATTTGCAAACTTTATGGAAAATTAATTCAAATTGCAGTCACTCTTGCTTAAAATGTCTTCGACAAAAATAATTAACCTTTTCCTAATGCATAATTATGTAAAATAGCCTGCTTCTCAGTTAGTTTCTCAACACAATGCTTGAAAGAAACTGTCTTGCACACAATTAAAGATCTTGTCCTCCACAGAATTGTAGCATATTACATTTATCCAGCAGAAATGTGCATTGAAATCGCTTATAACTGATACATCTCTGATTTGCTGCTGTATACAATGCCCAACAATTATCACTACTGTTTGATGGCCCATAAACAACTCTTACTGGCTGCCCATGATGTTTAACTTCACCTTAACAGACCCTCATTAATGTATTGATGCCAGCACTTATTGGCACTACCACACCCTCTTTTCCTTTGTTTACCTTTACGACAAATATCAAAAATCTTGAACATTCAGTTCTCAGCCTTCGTCCATATGCAGCCGCATCTCTGCGATGAAGGGCAATTATTATAACCATTTAATTCTACCTATTTGTGCAATTAATTCACAATTTGTCTATGCTACATGCATTCAGATAGATAGCCCTTAAATTCTGCTTTCATATTTTTTCTCTATTTGATGTTGCGATTTGTTTCTACTATCTCCCACATGAATTTACAACTTTCCCACTTTCCATAACCAGTTGTTTTTCCTATCTGAATGACCTCATAGGATCCAAGTTAGCTTGAGGAGAATGAGAACCTATCTGAGAACACTAACAAATATGCCTGTAAGGTTACTAATCCCAGTCCCGCTACTCTATAACTTGTCATCTTGTACAGGTTCTACCTGCACCATAAATCTAAAACCCTTCCTCCTAAGCCACTTTTCGGTCACTTATTCATTCACTCAATTTTCCTATTACATGGGTTGTACCTACCAAAGTCAGTCGAGATTCAAAAGACAACTTTCTGCATCAACGTATTTGCCTTATGAAGAGAGTCTGTCTTCTGGAGAGTTTTAAAGAATGAAAAGTGATCTTGTTGAAGCTTAAACAATTCTTACAGGACATGACATGACAGGGCAGATATGGACTGAATGTTTCCTTTCACTAATTAGCATTCTCTGATGAACCATCACCCTCATAATTAGGAGCAGACAGCCTCTGTGGATGGCTGCACTACCTGCAAGATAGCCAGTACCATTTGACATTTATTTCCTCACTGCCTGCATCTCCTAGCTGGCAACATGATCACTTCTCTAAACATACTATCCTCGTAGCTTTCTGAACCACAGTGACTCCCGCCGTCACTTGAATTGCAACTCCTGAGCTCAAATTTCTTCAACTGGTGCTATTTCCTGCATGTGCTTGTCTAGGCCAAATAGTAAATGGACCTCTAACTGATAACGGTGCCAAATGAACAGATAGAAGGTTAGACATAAAAATAGAATGAGACGTCAGGAAATTGAAAGACAAAGACTATCTTGAGCACTACCAACAGAAATAACCACTGCAAACACAAATAAAGCATATACCAAAAATGGTACATGGGTTCTGTGCAGTACAACATATCACACTACTCATACAGAAACAATCAGCTTAATTCGACTTGGACTTCTGATGGATTCTGCTTTCTTTGAATCATCTCTTGAATGTAAAGGAATCCTTGCTATTCTCACAAATGCCTGCTTCAACAACGAGACAGCAATGAAAGCCAAAATTCATGTGTAGTGGTTTGATTTTAGCGATAGATATATACTTACATTGTGTAAAAAGGATGTAACATTCAAACAATAACCGTTGTTCTATTTTGGTCTCCCTTCTATAGGCAAGATGGTGTGAAACTTGAAAGGGTCCAGAAAAGATTTGGAAGGCTGCTGCCAGGGTTGGAGGGTTTGAGCTGTAGGGAGAGGCTGAATAGGATGGGGATATTTTTCCTGGAGCATTTTAGGTGGCGAGGTGACCTTATAGAAGTTTATAAGATCACAAGGTGCATGGATGCATGATTAGGAAGGGTTGAGTGGAACACGGGCCAAATGCCTGCAAATGGGACTAGAATAATGGAGAATATCATCTGGCCGCCATGGACGAGTTAGACTGAAGAGTGTGTCTCCATGCTGTACAACTCTATGACTCTGAGTGTTTGAACATATGCTAACTCATGGTTGCTGTGGACTGAAATGCACAAAAGTCAGAGAGAGAGCAAAGCATAGTTAAAGGAGTGGGTTAGAGAATAATGAAGTGGCAAAGTGACATCCAAGAAATGAAGGCACGAGGGATCATGCAAAGATGACTAGTAAACGGGAGGTATTCAGGAATTAGGATCCATTGTTGGTCAGTAATAACTGGGATGGTAAATGAGCAGCACCTGAAGTGCAATAGGATAGGAGTTTCAAAGTAAAAAGAAAATTAGTTCTACATGTTTACCTATCCCATTTACTGAATGTTTAAATTTCAAATTTACTAAACTACACATTTTATGAAAATGTATGGAAATCTTTAAGATCCTTTTTAACCCCTTGTACATGGGGTTCCTGCTTTTGTTAATCTAAATTAAAAGTTAATATGCAGGTACAGCAACCAATTAGAAAAACAAATGGTCTGTTAGCATTTATTACAAACCAAATAGAGTGAAACCTTTCTGGAGGAATTAAGGGCTACGGGGAGAATGTGGGTAAGTGGAGTTGAAATGCCCATCAGCCATGATTGAATGGTGGAGTGGACTCGATGGGCCGAATGGCCTTACTTCCGCTCCTATGTCTTATGGTCTAATTTGCATACCATTGGTCCTCTAATCAAAATAATTTACTTTTTATAGGAGAGTGATCTAGTCTAATTTCTACGATGAAGGATTGTCGTTATAACAGATTGCATGATTGAAGCATATATTTCTTGAATTTAGAAGAATGAGATGATCAAATTGAAAAATAAAAAATTCTTAAGGAGCTTGAATAGTATTGCTGCTGGCAAGACACTTTCCAGCTTCAGAGTCTAAACTGACAGTTACAATTTCTGAAGCTGTCAGTCGTCCAAGTGAGCACGAATTTCATCATTTAAATGCTTCTCAATTTTTGTAACACTTTATCCTGGAGTATTGTGGATATCTCACTTTCAGCATTTTCAAACCAGAGGTAGATTTATCTTTAAGTATGAGAATTGAAAGATATGGAGTGCAGAAACCTGGAGCTGAGGTTGAAAATCTGTCATAATGTTAGCGAGTGGCGGATCAAGCTTGAAGGACAGATTCTTATTTACGATTTTAAATTTTAGCCATTAAGTTGTGTTGTAGATTCAATGTCATGTTCTTGAAGTCAAGGCTGAGTTTATGGGCCATGTCACCAGTGGGTAAGAGAATGGCAATTTGAGAGGGTGAAAGGAATGTGATTGAATGTGTCAAACAAAATGTATCCACTATACTGAAATTAATTCCCAGCAGAAAACAAGTAACCAGACTGCAACAATTTCTTAAAATAAACGGGAAACTAATTGGGAAAAAACAGAAAACGTCTGTAAAATTCTTGCCAATCAGTATTTCTGGAGATTGCAAAATAGTCTGGTTTTGTACAGGTACAGTTCAACATGGTCTGACAATTATCAACCTTTTTTTCAATGAAACCTCTTACCGAAGAAATTTATAATTGCTGATGCATTTACTGTTAGATTAAAGTTTAATGTTATGTGGGCATGACCTCATGGGTGCAACTGAACTGATACATGACATCACAGGTACCCAAGCAGATGGATTACAGCTGCCATTTTAGCGTTATGAACAAACACTTCTTAATTCAATCCAACATTGTAGGGCCTGGCTAAGCTATCCAAATGAATGGATATCAAAATTTTGCCACATTCAGGACAACTAAATAAATAATCAGAGGACATCCTCATCTTCAACGAAGCAAAATATAAGGGTTTGGTTTTGAAATGATTTTTGGCTAATCAAGTGATAATCTGCTTCAAGTTCTGCCTGAAGGACCAACTGTAGAAGCCAGGTGTTCAGTCAATTTGACAGATTCCACATAGCAAGATGGCAAAAAGGTGGCTAAATAGCTAAGCTTCAGATCCAAAGATAAGTTACATGGCCAGTTGTTAGAATGCCACCCGCTCCAAAGCACCAGATTTCAGGAATGAAAACATCTCCAACAGTAACTAGTGAATTTAGGCCCATTGTTTGAGGTGATGGCCCAAATTTCACTTCTGTACAATAGAAAAATAGTTACATCACTGCACCAGTATTTATCCAGAAATACAAATTCAAATCTCCCAATGATAGCTGGGGTATTTAAATAAACTTAATTAAAACCCATTGGCTTCACTAGCTTAACTGTCCTCAAACAGTCGAGCAAGCCATTCAATTTGTTCAGAAGTTTTTATAGAGACCGATATCTTTTTTTTTACAAGAAAGAAATCACTGTAATGCCAATGGGAATAAAACCAATGGAATAACAGACCAACTAAAATCAACAATTAAAACATTAATCAATAGAAACTTATTTTAAATAAGCTGGCAAATTTCACTTTTTTTAGTTGATAGAACAAAGATATCCTTCATGGAGTCACAAGCAGCCATGTCCTTCTTTCTCTCACCCTGATGTGTGGTATCATTTGGAAACTTTCAGCTTTTCCGACCTAACCTCTTATGTCAGAACTCTCACCTTTCCCACTGAAAGGATTTGCTCCTAAAGTCATATTCGCCAGCAGCTGTAGTCTGTGTTCAACTGTATTTAGCCCATCAAATTGGTTTATACTCCAATATAGGAGAAAGTAAGGGCTGCAGATGCTGGAGATCAGAATCGAAGAATGTGGTGCAGGAAAAGCACAGCAGGTCAGGCAGCATCAGAGAAGTAGGAGAATCAATGTTTAGAGCATAAGCTCTTCATCAGGAATGAGGCTTGTGGCCCAAGGGGGCTGAGAGATAAATGCGAGGTGTGTGTGGGGGAGGTGAGGGGGGCGGCAGTTGGGCAAAGGTAGCTAGGAATACGATAGGTAGATGAAGGTGATAGGTCAGAGAGGAGGGTGGAGCAGATGGTGGGAAGGAAGATGGACAGGTAGGAAAGCTCAAGAGGGGCCAAGTAGAAAGGTTGAATCCAGGATAAGGTGGTGGGAGGAGAAATGAGGAAACTGGTGAAATCCACACTAAGCCTGTGTGGTTGGAGGGTCCCAAGGCAGAAGATGAGGTGTTCTTCCAGACGTCAGGTAGTTAGGGTTTGGCGGTGGAGGAAGCCCATCTTTGGGACACATGCACTAAAACAAAAAACCCACTGCCCTATGGCCAAACACTAACCTCCCCCCACCCCCACTCCTTCACCAAGGACATGCAAGTCCTGGGCCAGCTCCTCCAAACCCTAACCACCCGACGCCTGGAGGAAGACTACCGCATCTTCCGCCTTGGGACGCTCAAACCACAGGGGACCAATGTGGATTTCACCAGATTCCTCATTTCTCCTCCCACCTTAATCCCAGATCAAACCTGCCAACTCGGCACTGCCGTTTTGAATTGTCCTACCTGTCCATCTTTCTTCCCTCCTATCCGCTCCATCCTCCTCTCCGACCTATTGCCTCCACCCCCCCTTCAACTACCGATCGAATTCCCAGCTACCTTCCCCTCAGCCCTAGCTTCACCCCCCTCCTGTTTATCTATCAGCCCCTTTGGGCCACAAGCCTCATTCCTGATGAGGGGCTTATGCCTGAAACATTGATTCTCCTGCATCTCGGATGCTACCTAACCAGCTGTGCTTTTCCAGCTCCATACTCTTCAACTTCCACTCTAATATAGCCCAATTAGATGTTCCTGGTTAAAAATCACAACACCAGGTTATAGTCCAACAAGTTTAATTGGAAGCATTAGCATTTGGAGCGCCGCTCCTTCATCAGGTAGACGTTCCTGCATAAGTAATAGCAACCAGACCCACATCTTTGAACACTCTCTCATGTTCATTACAACAATCCTGATGGCATAGCTTTCCAGAGTTCTTCATCAATTGACCAACTAAAATATCTTGTTTACAGTTTGGTCCTCTGGTATAAACACTGGTTTTTGCATGCCTGGTGTATTTGCTCCATTTTCAAGGTTACGTCCTTTTAATCTTGCTCATTTCATGCAGAGTTTCAAGGCAGTTTTTTTGTCCTTACTGCCAAATCAAAAAACAAGTCTACTTGTTGAAAAATTTGATTGCCTCCCCTCTCATGAATTCTGTGGTCTGTAATAGCAGGACTGTGCCATAACAGGCTTGAATCTGACACCACCCCAATTAGCTTTCAACTCTACAGGAACTAAAGCTAGAGCTTAACTTTAATGAAACAAAATTCTGAGGTTGATAAGACTTGACACAAAAACAAACTGCGGGAGCAGCTTAACAGGTCTGGGGTATTATTGTGGAAAGAAAACAAGAGTTAATGCTTTGAGTCCATTATGACTCATTTATTACAAAACATACAGGGATAAGAAGAGGCCATTCAGCCACATGAAGCTGTCCAGACAAGTGACGCTTGCAAAAAAGACAAGGATTTTCTCAAAGCATAAGGATCATTATTGGTGGCTCACAGCATCTCCTGATGAGCAAAGGATGAACATTAAATGCTGATTTTACTTGTGGCATGACAACAGATGAATAGATCTGAAAATGTGTTGCTGGAAAAGCGCAGATCAGGCAGCATCCAGGGAACAGTAGAATCGACGTTTCGGGCATAAGCCCTTCTTCAGGAATGAAGAAGGGCTTATGCCCGAAACGTCGATTCTCCTGTCATTCCTGAAGAAGGGCTTATGCCCGAAACGTCGATTCTCCTGTTCCCTGGATGCTGCCTGACCTGCTGCGCTTTTCCAGCAACACATTTTCAGCTCTGATCTCCAGCATCTGCAGACCTCACTTTCTCCTCAACAGATGAATAGATGACAATCAAGAAGAATCATACTAAACGCAGTAATTTTAGAAAGGAATTAAGAGAGGCATAGAGACTGTCTACAAACAGAATGGCAGTTAATATTAAAAGGAATCCAAAAATCTTCTACCGAAACATAAATAGCAACCAGGTAGTGAAAGTTGGGATGTGTCCTATTAGAAACAGAAATTGGTGAATGCTTATAGATGTAGGACAAGGTTAGAATGCTTACAGTATTTTTATATTGGTGTTTAATAAGGAAGTGAATGTTGACAGAATATCATAAGTAGTAGAAATGGCAGACAGATGGGGTGCAAATTAATAGTCAGTCTTTCCAATACATCATTCCTATATTTAGAGATGATAAGTCACGTGTTTAGATAGCTTGCATCGCAGGCTCCTAAAGGAAGTGAAGATAGTAGAAGGACCAGCCATAAATCTTTCAATTTCCTCTGCATATGGAGGAGGGAATTGGAGGGTGACATCTTTATCTGCCCTACAGAGCGTCAACATAGACTTGATGGCCAAATGGCTTCCTGTGTTGTGATGATTCTATGAAATTAACAGAAGGACGATTTTTGACTCGCTGGAATTACATCAAGCACAAAATAAAATACTTATACTTGCTAATGGACAATCTTTCAATCTTAAAGCATTGCTGTTGAGTTTCTTGTATCCCTGCTCCACTTATACTAGTGCACTACAATGGGAGTACTGAAGGTTAATGGACTTTATGGTGGCGGGGGGGGGGAGCGATGAAAGACTGTGAAGCAAGCTAGCACTATGTGAGAATTAATTTCGTCTTCTCCAAAAAGCATAATAATATCCCTCCAGTTCCCAAAGTCTAACCTGGGTGAAACAATTATTTGAATGAATTCTTTTTGTTAAAGAACTGTCTGCTTTTGTTCCTCCTCCAATCTCATTTGATCAGCAACATGGTTTTAATTTGAAGGCATTTCACCACCTCAACATTAATGATAATAACTATGCGTCAGGGGTCAAGAGTCCAGGGTAGGCCGAGAAATGACAGCTGTGGAGCAGGCAGAATCAGGACAACCTTTTGACAACATGGAGCATGGCCATTGCCAATGTAAGCATTTCTTCTTGTGATGCAATTGAGAGTCACACCTTTATGTGAACATTTAAGATTGAAGCTGCACAAGTAAAACTTACTAATTGCTGTTACTGGGGCAGCAGAAGATTTTAGTTTGCTGAGAGAGAAGTGCAATGTATTGGATCCACAAAACTAAGTAAAACATTACAACTGTTGCAAAACTTGAAAGGGTTCAGAAATCATTTACAACGATGTTGTCAGGGTTGGAGGATTTGAGCTACAGGGAGAGACTGAATACGCTGGGTTGTTTTCCCTGGAGCGTCAGAGGCTGATGGGTGACCTCAGAGGTTTATAAAATCACGAGGGGCATGAATAGTATAAATAGACAAAATCTTTTCCCTGGGGTGGGGGAGTCCAGAACTAGAGGGCATAGGTTCAGGGTGAAAAGGGATCGATGTAAAAGAGACCTAAGGGGCAACATTTTCACACAGAGGGTGGTGCATGTATGGAATGAGTTGCCAAAGGAACTGGTAGAGGCTGGTACAATTGTAGCATTTAAAAGGCATCTGGATGTGTATATGAATAGGAAGGGTTGAGAGGGATATGGGCCAAGTGCTGGCAAATAGGACTAGATTAGGTTAGGATATCTGGTCAGCATGGACAAGTTGGACCGAAAGGTCTGTTACCGTGCTGTACATCTCTAAGACTCTATAACAAGTGACCTCTCTTATAGCAACCTAAATCAAATATATTCATTCTAAAACATTTTAATTTTGGAAATAAGGTAATGTAGAATGATTTTTATCACTAATGAAAGAAAATAAATCAGAAGTTACTGACATTGTTCTCACTTCTATTCAGCTATAAATCTTGATTAGAAGTTTCCACTCAGTTGTACATTTTTTAGTGCAGAGGATTGTAGATTGTTTAAGCACAATTCAATCTAAAACAAAGCAAATTTCTTGATCCATTACACTAGTTTAATCATTGAGAGAGAATGGCTATACAACCGAAATAGGCAATTTTTGCTCATCATGACCCTACTAATGCAGAGACCATCTCAGTTAGCTAACTCTCAACCTTCTTTCCGTGAAACTGAAAATTTTCCAGTGCTTTTTTTAAAGCCATGATTGAATCTGCTTTCACCATACTGTCCTACCAAAACCTAATCACTTCATACTTTAAAGGAGTACCATTCCAACTTCTCCATTCTAGCTATGTAACGAGCTTCAGGGTTGAAACGCATTGTTGTAAATATGTACAGCTCCCTCTTTAATGTGTCCTTGAGTAAGCACGGTCAGATGGATGGTTGATTTGCAATACAGTAATACCAACCCTGTGGGTTCAATTCAGGTACTGACTGAGGCTACCATGAAGGACTCTCCTTGTTAATCTTAAGCCTCAGGTTAAACTACCAGATGTCTCTCTGTCTAATGAGGAAATATCTCTATAGTCTAGGATGGTTATGGCGACTTCACTTCAAAGCACATTGGACAGACGACAGCATTTCAGGCCAAACTCTTGCATTATTAAGGTTCTACACAACTTGCCTTTTGTTTATAAATCCCAGGATTATATTTGCTTCATTAGCCACCTTCACACCAGCCCTGCCAACCTGTTATTTCTGTAGATATACCCCAGTCCCTTCCGCTCCTGCACACCTTGAGGATGGTCTCCATTGTTTTATTTTGTCTATCCTCATTCTTCACCAAAAAAATCACTTGCTGTGTTTCTGCATTAAGTTTTTTTTTGTTTAATTTGTTCTTGGGATGTGGGCATTGCTGACTGGGCCAGCATTTATTGCCTGCCCCAATTATCCTTGAGGTGGTGGTTGTAAGCTGCTTTCTTGAACTGCTATTAGTTCTGAACAGGCCTACTGTTCCCCACCAATTCCGCCAGACTCTGCCCTCATGACATCTGTCACTATTCTCCTCACAGTTCACAATATTATGTTGGAAGCCAGTGCAGTCACAACACTGGCCACATCCCCAAAACAGAATGATCCATGATTGAAAATCGTTGCTAATATTGTCCAGTTTCTCTTAAATTCAAGCCAGCTATTTTGGTGCAAGGAGACTGAAAGGAACATTTATAATGAATTTCAGTATAATTTCTTCTTAATTAATTAGAACACAATGTTAATATTAGCCAACTAGAAAATAGTTTCAAATACATAAGCTTTCTCAGTTGTTTAAAGTTTGGCTACTGGGACTGAGGTTCACAAGGAGGTGGTGTTAGCAATTCTGCAAAGTGCGAAAATAGATAAATTCCCTGGCCCAGATGGGATTTATCCTCAGATTCTCTGGGAACCAGGGAGGAGACTGCCGAGCCTTTGGTCTACAGGAATAGTGCCAGAAGACTGCAGAACAGCAAATGTTGTTCCCTTGTTCAAGAAGGGGAGTAGAGACACACTGGTAATTATAGACTAGTGAGCCTTACTTGGTTGTAGGTAAAGAGTTGGAAAAGGTTACAAGAGATTGGATTTGTAATAGTTTAGAAAGGAATAACTCGATTAGGAATAGTCAACACGGTTTTGTGAAGGGAAGGTCATGCCTCACAAACCTTATTGAGTTCTTTGAGAAGGTGACCAAACAGGTAGATGAGAGTAAAGCGACTGATGTAGTGTATATGGATTTCAGTAAGACGTTTGATGAGGTTCCCCATGGTAGACTATTGCACAAAATATGAAGGCATAGGATTGAGGGTGATTTAGCGGTTTGGATCAGAAATTGGCAAGCTGAAAGAAGACAGAGGATGGTGGTATTTGATGGAAATTGTTCATCCTGGGTTCAGTTACTCGTGGTGAACTGCAAAGACCTGTTTTGGGGCCAGTGCTGTTTGCCATTTTTATATATGACCTGAATGAGGGCGTACAAGGATGGGTTAGTAAATTTGCAGATGACACTAAAGATAATGTTGAAGGATATTGTTGGTTACAGAGAGACATAGATAAGCTGTAGAACTGGGTTAAAAGGGTGCAAAAGAGTTTTAAGCGGAAAGGTGTGAGGTGATTCACTTTGGAAGGAGTAACAGGAATGCAGAGTACTGGGCTTATGATAAGATTCTTGGGAGTGTAGATGAGCAGAGAGATCTCTCTGTCCATGTACATAGATCCCTGAAAATTGCCACCCAAGTTGGTAGGGTTGTTAAGAAAGCATACGGTGTGTTAGCTTTTATTGGTAGAGGGATTCGGTTTCGGAGCCATGAGGTCGGCACGGTGGCACTGCTGCCTCACAGAGCCAGAGACCTGGGTTCAATTTCCGCCTCGGGGAACTGTCTGTGTGGAGTTTGCACATTCTCCCAGTGTCTGTGTGGGTTTCCTCTGGGTGCTCCGGTTTCCTCCCACAGTCCAAAGATGTGCAGGTTAGGGGAATTGGCCATGCTAAATTGCCCGTAGTGTGAGGTGAATGGGTAAATGCAAGGGAATGGGTCTGGGTGGTTTGCTCTTTGGAGGGTCGCTCTTCGGAGGGTCGGTGTGGACTTGTTGGGCCGACGAGCCTGTTTCCACACTGTAAGTAATCTAAGGTCATGCTGCAGCTGTACAAAACTCTGGTGCGGCCGCATTTGGAATATTGCATACTGTTCTGATCACAGGATTATAGGAAGGACGTGGAAGCTTTAGAAAGGGTTCAGAGGAGATTAACTGGGACATTGCCTGGTATGGAAGGAAGGCTGAGGGACCTGAGGTCGTTTTTATTAGAGAGAAGGTTGAGAGATGATTTAATTGAGATATATAAGATAATCAGTGTTAGATAGGGTGGACAGTGAGAGCCTTTTTCCTTGGATGGTGATGGCCAGCACGAGGGGATATAGCTTTAAATTGAGAGGTAATACATATAGGAGCGATATCAGAGGTTTTTTTTTACTCATAGTAGTAAGGGTGTGGAAAGCACTGCCTGCAACAGTAGTAGACTCACCAACTTTAAGGGCATTTAAATGGTCATTGGATAGACACATGGATCAAAATGGAATAATGTAGGTTAGATGGGCTTCGGATTGGTTTCACAGGTCGGCTCGACATCTAGGGCCAAAGGGTCTGTACTACGCTGTAATGTTCTATTTGATTCTATCAGTAAGTATACTGATTAAAATGCTTCTTTTTTGTGATAATCACATATTCAGATGTATTAAAACTGTACCAAATTACCAAAAATAAATCAAGGAATGGTGTTTAAGCAAAAATATTTTAAAAGTTATGTTTCAAAGCGAATGGACTGGTTCATGGCAAAATTCACATTCAATGGTAAGTAAATGTGGAAACTTGCCCCAGCTCACAACTAGCGCAGCTTGTGGCATAATATCAATATCTGTTGAAAGGGAGAAAACTATACCGAGGCTGATCTGAGGCATTATAAATTATTATTTAAATAGGATTGATCTTTCAACATCAGCAACTGGAAATATTTCACTAAACTCAGCTAAAGAGACCACACAAGTTTCACTTTGGGAGGTCAGCCATGTTGGTGCAATACTCACACTGTACTTGTTCTAAGGTGAATTAATGAGATTTTGTGCAAATCTCCTATGTGATAAAATGTTTATTTTATTCTAAACTTGCTGAATGCCAGATGTTGTTGAGAACTGATGATGGATCATCCCATTACCCATTCTTCCATATACTCTTCTGTCCAACACTCTCATCCAAAGTATTTCATTTATCAACCTAACTAGACAGTTCATGGTTGGATATTGATCACATTGGGAAGGTATTTGCATTTGGTTCCGTTATATTTAAAAATTAATTAGAAATTGTGTAAACCTAATTGAGTAAAAGGATTTCAAGAGATTATGTCTTTGGCTGATTGAGCACTCTCTCCAGCAGCTGTGCACCCATTTTGCTTTTAGTATGTAGATAGCAAAAAGAAATTTGAAAAACAATAGATTAACATTAGATTCTTCAACTATGTAACAGACATTAGTTATGAGGAAGGTTGAGAGTACTCTAATATTGAAGCACTTCAAATTAGTAATGAGAATAAATAAGTTAGATACTGCAGAGGTTGGTTTCATTCTGGAATAGTGCTAGTCCAATATTTTAAAAATATTTTTAACCCTCAAGATGTTCATTAGAGATGGTATATTTTTAATTCATTTGTGAGGTGAGAACTTATTGCCCAACCCCAAATGCTCTTCAGAAGGGGTTGGTAAACCACAGTGCTGAACCGCTGCAGTCATTATGATTAAGGTGATTCACATCGTGCAAATTGGGAGTTTCAGTATTCTGGAGGTGACCAACGATTTTGAAGGAACAAAGCTCTAATATCACACTATGCGTATTTGGATGGGATTCTGCACATGGAGATTCCTTTAAACCTAGCAGGGCCACAAACAGGAATTGAGCTGTTTCTCATTGCAAATGGGCTATTTGTCAGGGACACTGATTGTAAGAGATGGCAAAAGTTTTCAACTTCTCCTCCAATCTTGGTGTTGACCCAGCCTAAGGTAACTTCAAACTTACCTGTAGTAAAATCATTGGTCAAAAACAGATCTTGCTCATGACTTCAGTGTTATACTGACCAATTTTATAAATTGTGGACTAGCTTCATTGTATTAAGTAGGCTAATTACTTTATGTAACTAAACCAAGGTACTCACAGTTGAATGATATGAAAGCTGTTATGGAACCATTGTCTCAAAAACTGCAACACAGTCATTATGGAATTGTACTGGGAATAGACTAACATACATTGAAGTGTCAAGAATGAAGTGTTAGCTAGGATGGCAGATTTGGACGATTCTCATTCATATAGACTTAGATATTTCCTCTGACTAATGGCTCAAAACGTAGACAAGGTATATGCTTCTGTTTCCTGTCTGTTTCCATGGCTAGTTCTTCCTGAAACAGGTCACTAGCCTGTTGCAGAAACTGCAGCTTGAAGACTGCCAGTCCACATCAATATAGTCAACTGGGAGACTCTCCTATTATTAAAATCTGTCATGAGTGCACTGAAAAATTTATAGGTTGATACTCAACCTGTATGACCATATTATGAATACATCTTTCTTCGTTTTCAAGTTCTGGAGCAGGACTCAAATCCAGAGCTCTAGTTCAGAGGCAGCGATGCTACTCACTGCAGAGAAAGAACTCCATCATAAATGTGACAGGGTAAAAATTTAAACATGACAAATAAGTGCATTGGAAAAAGCTTGACAAAAATATTAGATTATAGGAAACATTGCGTTCAAGACAAAAGCATGCTTACTACAATTATTTTAGTATAGAATTATTGAACTTGATCTCCATTTTAACAAAAGAATGGTGTACCATTTTCGCTACTGTTTCCATTATGACTGGATGTTATGTGGGTGTTATAAGAGGAGCTCTTAAAACAGAGAATGTTCAAAAAAATTCATTTCCAGAGACTATTCTTCTAGACAATGTGGAGCATTTCAGACATGTAAGTTTATAAACAATTACAAGAATAACTTGAAATAAAGAAGAAAGCAACACCACATACCCAAACATCTGTAAGGAACGACGATGTGGGGGTGGCCTTTACACTGCTTACGGCCCTTTTTACACCAGTTTTGGATTGTGACAGGTTGGTTGGCCTCAACAACATTTGTTATTTGCAAATCAGGATAAACCTAGGAGAGAAAAATATAAATTTAAAAACACAATCTTGAAAGTAATAATATCAAACTCTAACCTTGATTCAGCCAGCATTCAAATCCCTGATGGTCATATTTCTGAATTGCTGAATATGCAATTTTCATTGTCACTGATTCTTTGACACACAGGACAGTCTTTTGCATGCCTGAAAACAACTTTGCTCTTGAAGCTCAATTCATCAGTGACAACTATTCCCTGGAGAAACTGATTTGGTTGGCTATGTATTTTCAAGGATCAACACAACAATGCATTCTGGGGCTTAGAGGAAAGAAATACGTATTCTAGCTGATCGACTGAAAATAACATGCATTTTAAGTTCAATAGTGTCATAACTAGAAAGGCATTTCAGGTCAGTTAAGAAGGAAATCTTAAATTCAACTTAAAATGGAAAATTTTTACTGTATAAAGAAACCTCCATCACTCACCCACTCGTGTTCCACTTTAAATGCAATTATTAAACTCTTTTTAAAACCATGTGTCATAGACGCAAATTCTGTGGTAGTGTTTCACATATGCCTACCTTTGTGTAAGTTCTTTTTCATGGTTTATTTTAGCCTTGATCTCCTAAGCTTGTTATCACTTTGCTCGTCAGTGAAAAGAACTATTTACCTCAACATAACACTCGATAATTTAAGATTCAAATTGGTCACCCCCTTAACTTCTTGTCTCTATTAATATATCTTGCCTCTGTGGCAACATTCTAGCAACCTACACACTGATTTTAAGCCATTATTATTTCCTTATAATGACATAACCAAAACAGTGCAAATTCACCCCAACTTGATCATAAAGTCAACATTAATCCAGTGCTCTATACCTCTTTGCAAATATGATAGGACTCAGTAAAACATTCAGCTTAAACAACTTGCACTGCCAACTTCATGATGTTTATCCATCAAATCTTTAACACTAATTATAATTTTACCTTTTAAATTCTTCCTTTCCCAATTATTTTCAAAGTACCTTGTTTCATTATTCTATGCCAAAGACCATATCCGTCAATAACTTTTCATGATCAAAAATTGCAATATTCAACCTAAATTTCAATGTTCTTCCCTCAATTTCCACTACATCTGTGCACGTACAATCCTTAGATCCATGTGAGACACTCAATTCCGATATTTCAAGATCCCAAAACCTTCCTTTACTGTTGCATTTTATGTTTAGCAACCATCTCTATCTATTCAGTAGAAACCTTTCCATTGATTTCTTTGTGTTTGACACTTATGTGGCATCAAGGATTATGACCTCTAAGCATGAACGAGACAGAATGTGAAGATTCATTTATTTGCATAAAAAGTCTGATGCCAAACATATTAAAGCAAGTTTCATTTTATCAGTGGCATTCCCATTTTTAAAACTTGACTTTGAATGAGAGCTCATTCAATTGCCATTTAAATATAGGCAACTGCGTTCTAGACCTAGGCCCACTGGAATCCTGGTTGAAACTAACAAGTCAAATTGAATACTTACGACTATACATAGGTTTATTCTACCAGTCCAGACTGTATTACAGCTCAGCTACTAGAGATGAAAAAAATGTTATCATAAAATTCCATTAAGTCCTGACTACCTGCATTTTTAATCAACGGAACAGAATGAAAATTCTTTGCTGGCTATTTTTCACAAACATGCTACTACCTTTGTATAAATGTTTGTTGAAGGATAATCAAACATTGCATTCAAAATTTGAAAAAAATATTTTCATTATAGTCCTCTGTATATAAAGTCTGTTTTTGGCTGATTACTAGATTTTTTTTTCAAATAAAAAGGCTGAGTCCGAAATAGGAATCCCCAAGACAACTGAAATCACATTGCAGTTACTTTCAATATCAATGTTAAATGTGACTGTGGAAGTGAAAAGATCCAATGCTTAAAACGTTGCTACCTTGGTCGCACACAGTTAATCATCAAAAGCTAAACACACCTCACATAGGTATTTCAGTGTTGCACAGCACAATTGTTTCTGCTGTTCTCTATTTAGAGAAGCACAATGGAGCCCTTGAGAAGAAAAGGTCAACAACTGTACTATTTTCTAGATTTTAAACAATGCCAGCCATTTTATTGTAAAACATGAACCAAAAATGAACAAGACTGAACTAACACCACCAGCCCCATAAGATAAATACTAATGAAACTATATGCATGGAAAATAGTCACTGACAAGTAACAAGGCTATGTGGGCATGGTTTAAATCTTTTTTTGAATACATTAGAATGTGGCTAACACAACCCGCAATATTTTTGTCCACCACTAAATGCCATTTGTTAAAGTGTGAAACACCAACTGCGTGGCTTCCTAGGCCCTTTCAGAAGCCACAGAAGGGCCAATTAA
The DNA here is from genome assembly GCF_004010195.1 of Chiloscyllium plagiosum. NCBI lineage: Eukaryota > Metazoa > Chordata > Chondrichthyes > Orectolobiformes > Hemiscylliidae > Chiloscyllium > Chiloscyllium plagiosum. Next base: position 73,295,246 of record NC_057721.1, on the reverse strand, counting down.
ATTGCAATGGTCTGGAGTCATATGTAGGCCAGACTGGACAAAGAAAACAGATTTCCATCCCAAAAATATGTTAGAGAACACATTACTGAGAAAAGTTTTTTGTACCATATTTTATTCAATGATTTCAAATTAAATCCTCCATTACGACAGAGATGTTTAACTCATAAGTCCCAGTCATTAGACCAGATCTCTTCATTAGAAGAAAACGAGGACTGTAGACGCAGGAGGTTAGTGTCGAAAAATGTGGTACTAGAAAAGCACAGCAGGTCAGGCATCCAAGGAGCAGTAGAGTTGACGTTTTTGGCATGAGGAATGTGGGGGGTAAGGGGCTGAGAGATAAATAGGAGGGTGGGGGTAACCAAGGCGGAAGATGAGGCGTTCTTCCTCCAGTCATTGAGTGGCTTGGATTTGGCTCAAGACTTGTAGAGTGGGAGGCGAAGTTGAAGTGGTCAGCCACAGGTCGGTGGGGTTGTTTGGGCTGTGTGTGTGTTATGGAGATGTTCCCTGAACCGTTCTGCGAGTTGGCGGTCGGTATCCCTAACATAGAGGAGACCACATCGAGAGCAATGGACACAGTAGTTGGGGTGCTTGGATGTGCAGAATTAGTAGACCAGTAATTCAATCACTATGCTACCGTGTTTCTCATGCTGCACTAATGCATTATCATGGGTAGAATAGTTTGCAGGATATCAGTAGAATGGTGACTGCTTAATGCAACAGAATTTTACTCACCCTTCTTTCAGTACCTAGGTTACATTTTACTTGTAATGACTCCTTTTGAAGTAAGTGCAGTACAATTTAACAAGGGGCTGCTAAGTGCACTCAACTTGTCCAAAATGCATTGAAGTGACCCTTTTTGAGATTAGGTCTCTCATTCTTTGCATTGGAAGCATGAAAGGATAACAGTTGGAGTGGTTTAAAACCAAAGTGCATAAAGCCTATGGGTATTCAATCTGGAGACAAAGATTCTTTCGAAAAACCTCAGAAGTGCCATCCCTCTTTTTCACAATCTGTAAAAATGCTTATCATACCTGGGATTGAATTACTGAAACTCCAGTTATCAGCAGCTTTGGAACTTGCATTCCAGTTGCATTACATAATGAAGTTAGTTATCACACAAGAAATTTATTCCCTCAGGGCTTCAAGTTTAAGCAACTGAATGCACAATGGAGTATTTTGTTTTGCCATCTAAATGCTTATTCATAAAGCATTGAAGTTGCACACTGTTCCATCCACAATGCCAAGTGCATCAAGGAAAAAAACAACCCAACCCCACCCCATCTCAGGTCAGTTAATCAATTCATTTGAAGCACCCTCTCTGGAGAAAAACCCAAATGAAATGGAAGTCAAAGTTGGGTGATGTGGATGGGAGTCTGATAGTTCTCCTCTTGTTGCATGGCTTACTTACACATTAAGGTTTGACCAATGCCGCATGAGTACCAGCCTTTGCTCTTGGCTCATGCAATGCGAAGCAAAATCCATTCAATATTCATATAAGATCACTCAGCTATTTTACCAAAAAAAGTAGTATATTAAAATGTGCCAGTTGCAGCTGATGTCAGGTGACATCCTTTAGATGAGCTTATACTGCTTACTTAAAGTGAATTTGGTTGACTGCACCAGGTTTTACTGAGGTGAAGCTGAAACAAGTTCATATGCACATAAAATAGGCCTAAAAAAGCCCCACCTTTGAAGTCCTGTATGCATCGACTGGTTACAATCAACCTTAAAAATAACAATCCTCCTGACCATTCATGTAAAAACAACTGGGCCACTGCATTTAATATTGATGTTGCAGTTTATTCACTTCCTGAAGTAATTGGCAAGGTACTGTGAATAAGCTTATTAAGCAAAAATCTCAAACAGAGGTAAAGGGTAAAGTACAACAAATGACTAGTCTTATAGAAGATAAATGCTGAGTCACAATGGTACTGCACGATAGTTTCAATTGAGCATTAGGCATCCATATTTTAAGAAAATGCTACATTTTTGAGCTCTTTGCCTCTACAGGCTCAAGTATCCCAACCAACTACATCTGCTCAAGTGGTCATTCATTAATTCAACAATCCAAATCTTTTTCAATATATAATTACATTCTCAAACTGTAAACCTTTGCTATAAATTCTGTGTCTTATGATCTTATGCTCCACAACCACCTGATTAAAGAGCAGTGCTCTGAAAGCGAGTGCTTCCAAATAAACCTGTTGGACTATAACCTGGTGTTGCTTGATTTTTAACTTTGTACACCCCAGTCCAACACCATCATCTCTAAATCATTAAATATAGGCATTTTCAACACTTAGCATTGGCAAGATGTGGGATGTACCACAGCCATGTAAATCCTGTTCACATACAAACTTGACAGTATGGTTCAAGCAAGGAATTAAAATAATAACTTGTTTTCTGTTTTACTCAGCTCATCCAGAAAACTGAACGTGATTCAGAGAGATCAGCTAACTTAGCACAGATCAAGCAATGCACTGACAGAGAATCTTAATCGAGTTTGTGCCTCATAATTTGGGGAAAGATCTGGAGCTGCGCATGTCACGAATTCAAGCCAAAGACATAAATTCTTAATCTCGCAAGAAATTAAGGGATACGGACAGAGTGTTGGTAAGTGGCGTTGAAATGTCCATCAGCCATGATTGAATGGCGGAGTGGACTCGATGGGCCGAATGGTCTTACTGTACTCCTATTTCTTATGGTCTTATGGAGTTTCACATAATCCATATTACTTATCTTTTCAGAGAAAAAAAAAGAGGAATATCTATTACTCATAGAGATGTACAGCACGGAAACTTCATCTCATCCCATTTGCCAGCACTTGGCCTATATCCCTCCTACTGATATAGGATATGGATATAGGTATACTTCATATTCATATAAGCACCCAGATGCCTTTTAAATGCTGTAATTGTACCAGCCTCCAACACTTCCTCTGGCAGCTCATTCCATATGTTGTCCCGCTGTCCCCTTCTGTCGAAGCAAAGCACAGGGACACAGTACGCATTTACTTCCTTCATCTTTATTCTGGGCCCTGGAGGGAGAGAGAATGATCGCCCATGTGTACAGAGACATGAGGTCACTGTCTTCTCTGGAACAGCAGTTTCTTAATGAATTATATAGTCACTTTACAGGGAGGAGCATCCAGTTAAGGCAATATACATATTGATCAGGTGACTGTTATAATCAATGAGTATCAATAGCAGAGACCAAGCCCTTTACTGTTATACAATGAATGTTCTTAAACTTGTTAACTGGATTCATACAATGGATATTTTTTCCCTTGTCAACTGACCTTGCATACTGAATGCTTCCAATATTGCTAAATGGCTGTACATAATGAATGCTTTTCCACCTTCTTAACCCATTACTTTTGCCTCCAATACCCCATTGTTAACTAAATTCTTATCCGATATGAGTCATGCTCAGTTGAACCTCTTGTTTCACAAAACTCAGAACTTAACTCTTTCCCTGCCTGCTTATACCCTATACACATTATCACATACATTCACCACACTGTGAGAGAAAAAGTTGCCCCTTTGGTACCTTTTATATCTTTCACCTCTCACCCTAAACCTATGCCCTCTAGTTCTGGACCCCACCTCAGGAAAAGACCTTGTCTAGTTACCCTATTCATACCCCTCATGATTTTATAAACCTCTATAAAGTCATCCCTCAGCTTCTGATGCTCCAGGAAAAACAGCCCCAGACCATTCAGCCCAAATCCTCCAACCCTGGCAACATCCTTGCAAATTTTTTCTACATCCTTCGATATGAAGGAGACCGAAACTGCATGTAATATTCCAAAAGTGGCCGCACCAATGTCTAGTACAGCTGCAACATGACCTCCCAACTCCTATGCTCATGGCTATGACCAATAAAGGAAAGCATACCAAAGGTCTTCTTCACTATCCTATCTACCTGCGACTCTACTTTCAAGGAACTATGAACAGCACTCTAAGGTCTCTTTGTTCAACAACACTCCCTAGGACCTTACCATTAAGTATATAAGTCCTGCTCTGATTTGCTTTTCCAAAATGCAGCGCCTCACATTTATCTAAATTAAACCCCACCTGCCGTTCCTCAGCCCATTGACCTATCCGATCAAGATCCTGTTGCAATCTAAGGTAATCTTCTTCGCTGACCACTACACCTCCAATTTTGGTCTCATCTATAAACTTACTAACTATACCTCTTATGCTCACATCCAAATCATTCACATAAATGCCACTAAGTAGTGAACTCAGCACCAATTCTTGTGGCATATCACGGGTCATAGGCCTCCAGTCTGAAAAGCAACTCTCCACCACCACTCTGTCTTCTACCTTCAAGCCAGTTCTGCATCCAAATGGCTAGTTCTCCCTCTATTCCGTCAGATCTAACCTCACCCCCAACCCTCCTCTCATTTATCTCTCCACCCTGAGTTTTTTTTAAATGCAGAAGATAGGGATTCGTTTTTGGGGGGCGGGGTGTAGGAGTAAACAATAGGTATAAAGAGAGCCCAAAGAGAGGAGAGAACAATTGGATAGACAAAGGAGTGGATAACGATCACCTGGAAGAATGAAAAGCTACTAATAGGGACAATGGATTGTGTGTACTAGCAGACCATGTGATAACAAGGCCTGATGTGTGGGGCTGGGGTAAGGATAGGGGAGGAAGGTGCTTCAAGCCCTAAAATAGTTGAACTCAATATTGAGTCCTGAAGGTTGTACAGTTCCCAAGCGGAAAATGAGATGCTGTTCTTCCAGTTTGTGCTGAGCTGTGCCGCAATAAGCCTGAGACAGAGACAGCGATGTTGACCAGGGAACACTGTGGTGTTTTGAAGCGGCAAAACCTTGGGGAGAAGGACAAGATGTGGAATGTCCAGATAGTTGACAGTCTGGTGCTCTGGCATGTGCAGATATGTCACAAAACATGGGCAGATGTTTGAGAGACTTGCCAATGCAGCTTGCCCAGGAAATAGTTTTGAGGATTCTTCTGAACCCTCTTCAAGAGGACAGTCAGGGTTCAGACGGGACTAGTATTCCTCACATCACATTAGACCTACAAAGGTTGCCAGAACCAGGAGAGCTCACCTGGGATGCTCTTTACCTTCAGGCTGGCCACTACTTGAAAAATCTCAAAGATTGCCAAGGCAGATACAGTAATATTTGATGTTCAGGAAAACAATCGGATTCTTACTAAAAAAAAAGAAAAAATGTCTTGAACCAGAAATATAATTATTCAACATGAATTTCTAACGGGAAAAATCTTGCTTTTGAATAATTGCATTGTAATTTTAGTCGACGTAACAAAAGGTTTACATAAGGGTAACGCAGGAGATGTAATCTACCTTTATTTCTATATGGCATTCCATGAAGTTCCATGTAAAAGTCTAGTAAAGAATAAGGTCAGAGAATGAGCAGTATGGATTGCTGGCTGAAAAACAAATCAAGAGGATTGGTGAAACAAAAGGAAGCCAGAGTGGCCAAGAATAGAATTGTGCTGAAATGGCTGTTCACAATTTACAATTAATTATTCAAACCAAACTTGTATTTCTAATTTTGTATTTTGTGCCAAATTGGAAAAGATTGTCAACACTGAAGAGGTCTGCAATAAATAAAATAAAAGCATCTTCAGAACTGTACTTAATTAGATTTTAGACTTAAGTCTGAAGCATTCAGGAGAAACCCAGTTGTTTTTCCAAAAAAAATAGAGGTCATACAGCATCGAAACAAGCCCTTCAACCAATGTTTATCCTGATCAACAAACACTCACTACATTAAACCTACAATTTATCTGCACCTGACCCATAGTCTATTATGTCCCAGCATTTTCAGTACTCATCCAGGTACTACTTAAATGTTGCAAGAGTAATGTGAATGAAGGTCAATGAAGGGATCTTGTAACTGTTTTTAAAAAAAAAATCAAGGCATTTCTTGAAAGCCACAGTCATCTGGTCACTAATCCACAGAGCTATCAGCTACTTGTCACCAACCAAAACTCCAGTCATACACACCTCTTGGTTCCAGCTTACCTGCAAACCAATCTACCACTGTTGCTTGAACAAACCCCTGTGTAAACAGTACCTACAATAAATGTCAGGTTAATTGTTTCTAAGTGCAGGAATTCTTCAATAGTCATTGGTTATTGAAACAGTTCCTTGCTCATTTATTTCAGTCTGTAAAGGTAGAGAATACCAGTAGTTTAAATAAAGAACTTTCCCATGGTTCTGCAAACACATTTTCAAGTGAGAATTGGATAAATATCTGAAATGCAATAGACTGGCAACAGGAGATTAGGATTATTATTGGCAAAGAACCAGTACAACTATTATGAACGGACACCTGGAAGTAGCTGAAAATGTGTTGCTGGAAAAGCGCAGCAGGTCAGGCAGCATCCAAGGAACAGGAGAATCGACGTTTCGGGCATAAGCCCTTCTTCAGGAATCGGAGGAAGAGAGCTTCTTCAAGGAAGGCATCCTTGTAAGAGGATTCGCAGTAGGTTAAAATCTTCGAGGAGAAAGTGAGGACTGCAGATGCTGGAGATCAGAGCTGAAAATGTGTTGCTGGAAAAGCGCAGC
>NC_057721.1:73217943-73287400 GCF_004010195.1 Chiloscyllium plagiosum | reverse complement strand
AGTCCAACAGGTTTAATTGGAAGCACACTAGCTTTCGGAGCGACGGTCCTTCATCAGGTGGTAGAATTCTGTGTGTTAGGATTAAGCCCTCCACAATCACCTGATGAAGGAGCGTCGCTCTGAAAGCTAGTGTGCTTCCAATTAAACCTGTTGGACTATAACCTGGTGTTGTGTGATTTTTAACTTCGAACTGCAATATGGTTTCAGGACACAAAACAGCCACAATCTAACAAAGCTGTAGAGTCACAGGATAAATGGCAGTCAGTCAGCCCATCATGCCAATGTTGGCTTCTTTTAGCCTTACACTGCCTGTTACCCAGGCATTTTATCATAGTTCTGAAAGATTTTCTTTTATGATTTTATGTACATTTATTTTGTAACATTCCTAATGAATTTGTATCCACTCGCTTATCAGGCAGTGCATTCTAAATGGGGAAGAGTGAGAACTGCAGATGCTGGAGATCTGAATCAAGAATGTGGCGCTGGAAAAGCACAGCAGGTCTGAGGGCATCCGCACAGCAGGTCTGGGGGCATCCGAGGAGCAGGAGAGTCACCGATTCAAGCATAAGCCTGTCATCAGGACTGCCTCCATTCCAAATTCCAAAAACGAAATGGTTTTCCTTGTGCTGTGTTCAGTTCTTTTGCATTCTTACATCTGATTATCAACCTGACAGCTACTGGAAATAGTTTATCTTTTCTTTTTTGTTCTTACTCTACCTCTAGCAAATCTGAGTCTTTACTGCTGTGATGAGAACAGCTCCACAGTCAGTCATTCTGTTACATACTTTCCATACTTCTGCCAAAGCCTTCACATCCTTATTAATGTATAATGCCCAGAATTGGATATGCCAATCCAACTAGTGTTAATCCAGACATTATTTGTTACTTTGTTGACTTGTTCTTCCACTTTCAATGCTTTGTGCACAAAAATCTGTTCTTACACCTCCTTCAAAATTGCACAACTTACCACATACTGCTTCTCTCTATCCTCCCTATAAAAAAATCTAACCTCCTTTTCATTATGTCATATTCACTCATTCCACCAGCTTCTTGTTACTATCTCCAAAGTTGGTCCTAAAGTCTCCAAATTAAGGAGAATATCTCTATAGTTAGAATATAAAGGATATCTAGGAAACATCAAGTTTGTGAGTTAGCTGCCAATAAACAGGCACATTTAGTATTTCTGAATCTTCTCTAACAAGATACATTAATTTCAAGCTTTTGTTGATTATAAACAAATCAAATTAGTTTATAAAGTAACGGGGTGGCATGGTGGCTCAGTGGTTAGCACTGTTGCCTCATAGTGCCAGGGACCAGGGTTCGAATCCAGACTCGGGCAACTATCTTTGTGGAGTTTGCAAGTTCTCCCCGTGTCTGCATGGGTTTCCTCCCACAATCCAAAGATGTGCAGATTAGGTGAATTGGCCATGCTAAATTGCCCATGGTATTCAGGGATGTGTTTGTTGGTTAGATGCATTAGTTAGGGGAAATATTGAATAATAGGATAGAAGAATGGGTCTGGGTGGGTTGCTCTTCGGAGGGTCAGTGCGGACTTGCTGGGCCGAGTGGCCTGTTTCCACACTGTAGTGATTCAATGATTCTGTGAATTACTGTGAGGATATAGAGATTGGAACTGAATTCTCTTTGGAACTTTAAAAAATGAATTTGGCAGCAAGACATATGTTATTATTGCACATAAGAGCAAAAGAAAGAGGAGGAGTCAGCCATTGAGCCAATCAAGCCTGCCCCACCATTCTTTATGAACATGGCTGATCTGCCCCAGGTGGTAATTCATCTTTGATAATACCACCTCGTAGCCCTCAACTTCACCGATTCTGGATGATAGTAAAACGTTGGTTAGTTTGATCTTAGAGAAAGATTACAGATCAGCACAACATTGAGGGCTGAAGGACCAGTACTGTGCTGTTCTGTTCTATGTTCCTCACTGCACTTTATACTTACTCTTCCTGCAAGTTGAGGACAAGTGCTTGACATGCACCAATGTTTTTGTCTGTACTTCTCTCAATGAACCTAAATGGGCCTAAAATACATTCAAACAGAGAAGCCTCTGACATCTACTTCCTAGAAGTTGGGAACTCACAGATTTAAGACACTGTTCCATCCATTCAGTATCATGTAGTGATATATTATTGCTCATCACCCTGATTACTAATCATCTATAACTTATAAATTAAGTACAAGTCTTACCACTACCAATACAGCAATATAAAAACACCCACTAAAAATGCCAGTTAATGGCAGAGTACATTATTCTTACCCTACAACTGTGTGGTACAAAGGATGCCATGCCCTCTTTCTGTTTCTGGGACTCTATATGAATCCAGTGCAGTAATGGACGAAAGCACAACTGCGCAAAAGTGAGGACTGCAGATGTTGGACATTAGTGTGTGGTGCTGGAAAAGCGCAGCAAGTCAGGCAGCATCCGAGAAGCAGGAGAGTCGACCTTCGGGCAAAAGCTCTTCGGGGAAGAGAAGGGTTCTGTCCTTGTTACGGCTGTTGGGGTGGAATTCGTGGGGGGAAGTGGATGAGATACGCTGAAGGGCATCATCGACCACATGGGAGGGGACACTGTGGTCTTCAAAGGAGGAGGTCATCTGGTGTGTTCTGTGGTGAAACTGGTCCCCCGGGAGCAGATGTGGCAGAGGTGGAGTAATTGGGAATAAGGGATATTTTTACAGGAGGCAGGGTTGGAGGAGGTATAGTCCAGGTACCTGTGAGAGTAAATAGGTTTGTAGATGTCAGTGTTGAGTTGGTCACCGTTGATGGAGATGGAGAGGTCCAGGAAGGGGAGGGAGATGTCTGAGATTGTCCAGATGAATTTAAGGTTGGGGTGGAATGTGTTTTAAGGCAGTTGATGAACTGTTCAACCTCCTTGTAGGAGCATGAGGTGGTGCCGATATAGTGATGGATGTAGCAGAGGAAAAGGAGGAATGGTGCCTGTGTAACTACTGAAGATAGACTGTTCCACATAATCGACAAAGGGACAGGCATAGCTGGGGCCCATGTGGGTGCCCATGGCTACCCCTTTTGTCTGGAGGAAGGGGGAGAATTCAAAGGAGAAATTATTGAGGGTGGGGATCAGTTCAGCCAAACGAATGAGTGTGTTAGTGGAAGGGTACTGGTGGGGACGTCAGAAGAGGAAGAAATTGAGAGTTTGGAAATGGAGGTATATAGGGGATGGTGAAGATGAGGTGTTGGGGGCCAGGGAAACATAAGTCTTGGAGGTGATGGAGGGCGTGTGTGGTGTCCCAAATGTATGTTCCTGGGCTGGGGGGATCGGACAGTATCGAGGTAGGTGATGAGTTAGGTAAATCACAATTACTCCAATTGCAAAAATTCTGCAAAAAGAACCTGAGAAGCTTAAATCAAATTCGAAAGAGCTGTTAGTACTCAGTTTAAAACTATGAATAATTCAAATACAAATCTTATTAAAAGGCTCAGTGGAAAGCCAGTGCAAGTTCCAGGCAGTAATTGTGCTCCCCTGAAAATAAATCTGTTTGATAGGATTATCACATCAGCACTTGCTTCAGGATAGTTTTAACCAAAATTTTTAATTACCAAACACTCAAATTTTATTTCAGTTGTGGGCTACTGACAAAAGTGCAAGACCCACCATGATTGCAGGTGCTTGCCTAAGGACGATGAAACTGATGAAATGATCATTATGCTCAGTAACACCCAAGATTAGCACTGAAATTATGCAGTCTTTGATGATTTAGGCATGTTTGTTTTTGTGTGCAGGGAAAGGGGTAAAGAGAAGCAGTTGGGGGCAAGAGAGAGAGGGGAAACAGTGGGCAGGAAGAGAGAGAGAGAGAGAGAAAGAAAGATAGAGATCGAGCGAGGTAGAGGGTGAAGACAGAGATGGGGGGAGAGAAGTGGAAAATATTTAAATCCAGCTACAGTGGTCAGACCTTACTTTTGTTTATTCAGCAGGGTAAACTTCAAAGTGCTAATCATAGCATTTGCTTTGCAAAGCAATTGAGTTTCCAAATCTGTTATTCAGCTTAGTGTGGATGAAGCACAATTACACATTGACTACAGTACACTAAGGTCTTATGACTATAGGTTTGAGATTCCAGGTGGAGGAAAACATGCAAGTGAATTGATAAAATAAACAAGAGTCAAATTAATACAATTCATTACAACAGATTCATTCTCTTTTTTAATTTAGTACTAATTTTGGACCTTGATGCAATAGAAAATACTTTTATGGTTTCAAGGGCAGCTGGTAAAGGCTTCAAATATTTCTCCTCTCAACATCAGAGTGGTGACAAATGAGAATGTCACTCAATGAGTAAATTTGTGAACAGGGCAAAGGCTCCAGAGACACAAATTCAAATTCATTCACAGAAATCAACAGAATTTAAAGTAAATTAATTTGCTTAAATTAAATTAATCTGCAACAAAAAGCTAGTAATGGTAGCTGTTGAATTGTTGGGATTATCACTCTTGTTCATGAGGGAAAAGAATGTGCCATCCTTACCAAAGTCTGGCCTACACGTGTTCCACACCCCCAATCAGTCATTCATTTCACAGAATCCTTACAACATGGAAGCAGGCATTGAACCCATTGAGTCCAATCTTCTGAACATGGCTGATCTAACTAACCTGAACATCATCATTCTGTGGGAGGAAACCAGATCACCCAAAGGAAACCTACACAGACACAGGGAAAAGATCTGTATGGAGTTTCAAAGTTACCTGAAGGTGGAATCAAACCTGGGTCCCTGGTGCTGTGAGGCAACAGTACTAACCACTGGGTCACTGTGCAATTGTATAAAACTGTTACAGCAAAGCTTGACCATCTGGTATTGGCATTGGCACACGTTGCAGTTGACTCTGCAAAATCATAATACCATTAAAACATAGGAGCAGAAATTAGCTTTTCAGCTCATTGAGTTTGCTTTGCCATTCAGTCATAACTGATATGGTTCTCAACTCCATTCCTCCGCTTTCTCCCCATAACGCTTGATTCCCTTGATACTCAAAAACCTATCTGTCTTAAATATACTGAATGACCTGGCCTCCACAGCCTTCTGTGGATTCATCACTCTCGGGCTGAAGAGGTTTCTCCTTATCTCCATTCTAAAAGGCTGTGCCCTCAGATCTAGTCTCTCCTACAAATGGAAACATCTTCTCACCATCTACTCTGTCCAGGTCAATTAGTATTCTGTATATTTCAATTCGATCCCCATCTCATCCTGCTAAACTCCAAGTATAGACCTGGAGTCCTCAAACGTTCCTCATATGTTAAGCTTTTCATTCCTGGGACCATTTTGTGAACCTCCTCTGAACATGCTCCAGGACCAGTACATCCTTCCTGAGATATGGGGCCCAAAACTGCCCACAATACTCCAAATGTGGTCTGACCAGAGCCTTATAAAGTCTCAGAAATACATATCTGCTTTTATATTCAAGTCCTCTCAAAATAAATGGCATCATTGCATTTGCCTTCCTAACTACTGACTCAACCTGTAAGCTTACTATGTTGGGAATTGAATCCTGCTACTCCCAGAGTTGTCACAAAAGTTAATCATTTTTAAAAGCACACAAAGTTCCCAAATTACTTGACATTAAGACCCAGTTTGACAAAGCAAAGTCCAAGTTTCTGTATTCAATGGGAGTGACTATCTATTACAAATCAGTGAACAGTTATGAACTGCAACATATACTTCTAGTTGAAGCAGTAACATTCCATAAAATCCCTCAACACACACAAGCAGAAAAACAATTGGTTTCCTGGGCAGTGGCAAAGCTGGGAAAGCAGTTCTGTGTCTCTATTCCCATGATCTGCTCAGATAATTCCGGTGTTGATCAGAATGCTGTAGAATGGTCTCTCTTCTCTGGATTTTTGCTATTGTGCAAGCAGCACAGAATGACTAGTTTACACTTAAAAAGGTCTCTGACATTAATTACAAATCACAGCTTACAGCAACTGAAGGAAACATGAACTGATGTTCTTCAGGCTTAATATGCCTTTATTGCAGAGAACAGGGAGAGCTCTTGAGCTGGTAGAAGCCTGATAGCTTCTCACTATCTTATTTACAGCCACAATCTGTTCAGCAACTTGAAAAACAATCACATTGTTGCTAGCAGGCAAAAGGGCAATTGTCATCAATAAATAGTCATTATTCCACAGACTAATCAACTACTTGTTGCCAGATGAATCTGCATTTGTACACATCCTTTGGCTCCAGCTTGCCTACAAATTACACTTGAACTACTGCTGGAAAAGGCAGCTGTGCAAACAACAGTTACAATGAATGTCAGGTTATTTGCCTTCAAAATGTAATAATCCTTCAGCAATCCTTGGTTTTTACATTTTACCATTTCAATTCATAAAAATATAGAAACGTCAAAATGAAGGTTTTCACATAATGGAAATCAGGTGTAATGGTTGGAGTCATGCCAGCACAAAGGAAGGTGGCAATAGTTGTTGAAGAACAATTGTGTCGAATCAAAGACATTAATGCAGGAGCTCCTCAGGGAGTTTCTCAGGTCTAACCATCCTCAGCACCTTCTTCAATGTCAGCAGAAGAGGTGTTTGCTGATGATTGTACAATGCTCAGTACAATCCACCACTCTTCAGATACTAACACAGTCCATGTCCATACGCAAAACATGAACAACAATCAGGTTTGAGCTGTTAAGTGGCAATAGACATTTGTACACATAAATGCCAGGCAATGACCAACTCAAACAAGAGAATTTGCCCATTCCCCCTTTACGTGAATAGCATTCCCCTAAGTTCCCAACTATCAATATCCTTGGAATTGTCCAGTCATTTAAATTCTGTTTGTAAGTTTGCTCGCTGAGCTGGTAGATTTGCTCTCAGATGTTTCGTCACAATGCTAAATAACATTATCAGTGAGCCTCCAGTGAAGTGCTGGTGTTCTCTCCCGCTTGTTTTTTGTCTCAGTTTATTGTGGTTGACTATATCATTTCCAATTCTAGAACATTACAGTGCAGTACAGGCTCTTTGGCCTTCGATATTGCACCAACCTGCGGAACCAATCTGAAGCCCATCTATCCTACACTAATCTATCCTCATCCACATGTGTCTATCCAATGATCATTTTAATGCCCTTAAAGTTGGCGAGTCTACTACTGTTGCTGGCAGTGCGTTCCATGCCCCCACTACTGAGTAAAGAAACTACCTCTGACATCTGTCCTATATCTATCACCCCTCAATTTAAAGCTATACCCCCTTGGAGGAAAAAGGCTCTCATGGTCCACCCTATCCAACCCTCTGATTATCTTACATGCCTCAATTAAGTCACCTCTCAATCTTCTTCTCTCGAAAACAGCCTCAAGTCCCTGAGCGTTTCCTCATAAGACCTTCCCTCCATACCAGGCAACATCCTAGTAAATCTCCTATTAATCCTTTCCAAAGCTTTCATATCCTTCCTATATTGTGGTGACCAGAACTGTACGCGATACTCCAAGTGCAGCCACACTTTACCTGAAATTTGTACAGCTGCAGCATGACCTTGCGGTTCCAAATCTCAATTCCTCCACTAACAAAGGCTAACACACCGTTTCGAGAAGTTGGTAAATGGGATCCAAATCTATAGGTTTGTTAATGGATTTTCAGTTTGAATGCCAGGACTCTAGGAGTTTCTGTATGTGTCTTTGTTTAGCCTGTCCAAGGATGGATGTATTCTCTCAGTCGAACTGGTGCCCCTATTCGTCTGTGTACACGGATACCAATGATAGTTGGCCATGTGTTTTGGTGGCTAGTTGATGCTTATGTATCCTGGTAGCTAGTTTCCTGCCTGTCTGTCCAATGTAATGTTTGTTACAGACCTTGCATGGCATTTGTATATGACATGCGTTGTATTGGTTGTTGGTATAGGGTCCTTTAAATTCATCAGGGGCTGTTTCAGTTGGTGGTAGGACTGTTAAGGACCCCGTACCAACAAACGACAGAACAAACATCGTAAACATATTACCCTGCAAGGACTGCAACAAACACTATATTGGACAGACAGGAAACTAGCCACCAGGACACATGGCCAACTATCACTGGTATCCGTACAAACAGACGAAGAGGGACACCAGTTTGATTGGGACAATATATCCATCCTGGGACAAGCTAAACAAAGACACACATGCAAATTCTTAGAGGCCTGGCATTCAAACCAGAACTCCTTAACAAACATATAGATTTGGACCCCCTTACCAGCCACTCAGAAACAGAACCGGAAATGATATCACCCACCACAACAAACTGAGACAGATAAATAGCAAGCTTCACAAGAAGCTCACTGATGATGTTACCTAGGTGGGTGATGAAACGCCCAACAACAAATCTATCAGCTCAGCGAGCAAATTTACCTGATCCACAACCCGAGCTACAAATCTTCTCCAAAATCTCATTTAAATTCTGTGTTGACAGCAAAAATTCAAGGATAGAGTTCTTTCATAGTAAAGAGGAGTAGGCATTTAGCCCCACCAGCCTGTAACACCATTTAATGAGATAATGGCTAATCTATGGCTTAACTCCATATCCGTTCCTTTGGCCCATATTCCTTAATACTTTTTCTGAACAAAACTTTTCCAAGCTAAGATTTAAAATTAAGAACAAAAATACCATCAAATACGGTTTGTCGAAAAGAGTTCCAAATATCATATGCTTTTGTGTGTAGAAGTGCTTCCTAAGAACTCTCCTGGCTCTAATTCTCAGTCTACGTCCACTAGTTCTACAATCTCCAAACAGTGGAAATAGTTTATCTTTATCTACCTCTTCTTTTCCTGTTAATACCTCAAAGACCGTTACTAGGCCACCCTTAACCTTCTAAATTCTGGAGAAAACAGGCTTATTCTATTTAATCTCTCCTCATAACTTAACCCATTAAGTCCTTTCCCCTTGTCTGAATGTGTGCAGCTCCAGTAACACTCACGAGGCTCGACACAACCCAGGACAAGGCAGCCCACTTCACTGACAGTGCACCCATCATCTCATGCACTCACTATTGACAGTTCAGTCCATGCATCTGCAAGTTGCACTGCAGCAACTCATGAAGCCTCCTTGCACAGTATGTTTGAAACCCATAGCCTCCACCAACCACAAGTACGACAGCAGCAAACACATCAGAACATTGCTATCTAATAATTCTACTCTAAGCCACACAACATGCTGACTTGAACTAGAATTGCCGTTCCTTCACAGTCGCTGGCTCAAAATTCTGAAACTCTGTTCCAAACAGCAAACTGAGTGTACCGACAACACACAGGCTGCAGGGAATTCAAGGCATTAGCTCACCACTACCTTCTCACAGCCAATTAGGGATGTACAAAGGACTCATTCACATCCCATGAATAAAATAATTCAAAAACAGCTTAAAATGGTGAAGATCATTACTAATTTCATCATGACAACAGAAGTTTACTGTTCAAAACTGCCGCATAAATCCATAGGGATTCACAAAGGCTTCTCAAGGTTATCATGCTAATTCACTGCACTTGAGTGATCAACAACTTGCCTGATGCTGAGGTTATGGAAGGAGCTACACTAAGCTCAAAGACTCAATGCTGAAAATGGGGGCAGATCATCAGGTCGCCAAGGAATTAGCACTGGAATGTGTTGCTTCATTTCCAGTATGTTCAAATAAGGCTAGTAATGAAAAGCAACAGCATGCTCTGCCAAAGGAGGACATTTTGAAAGTACTGGTGCTCTTTGCTTCGATGCACTTGCACATTGTGCTAGTATGCTTGAAATCAAATGCCGCTCTTGGCATTTCAAGTTCGCGGATGAGTTTATATCTCCTTGCCAGCAATTGACCTGATTCTGAGCTCTATACAGAGCAAATCAAGCATGCCCTTTTCACTGATTTAACATGCTCGAGTTCAAGATATTTTGGACTGAAGACAGAAGCTTTCAAGAATTCTGCATTTTTAATCACATTTCTCTCAACACAACTAGTAAAAGATTTCCTGCACGCGTAACTTGGTGATGAAATACTATGTGGGGAGATTCAGCTCATTTTAATTACAAGTGCCTGTTAGGTTTATCAGTAAAACTTTTACACCAGTTAATTATTAACTTAATATTAACGATCAACTATGTAAATGAAGCCAATAAATCTGAAACCCAAGGAAATATTTCAAACAGGATCACTCCCAGAGTCCAAGCATAACAACCTATCTTTTATGCATACCATTTTCATTACAATAGAGTTGAGATAAACTTTCTGTAAACAAATCCAGAATTGAAACTTTTATTATGTTACAGGATGTCTGGGTAAAATTCTAGGTGCACATATTCATAATACTCATTGTTAATGACAGGACTGGCGGACTATTTACTTTGAGAACGAGTAGGTTCTATCATTAAATATCACAACTCTTCCCCATTGCTCTAGTACAAAACACATAGCAATGTCCATCAAGACTATGTAAATGTTGTTAGACACTTAGTAATCAGTAAATTCTGTTTTTTTTGAAGAAATATGAATGAGCAGTTGCTTAATTTGGTGGTGATGAACAGTTTTGACTCGCATTTTCGACATGATAAGTTTACAGAGCCATAGAATCATAGTCATACAGCACACAAACAGAACCTATGGTCCAACTCGTTGACTAGACATCCCAATCTGACCTCGTGTGCCCAGCTGCAGCTCTTGTTTGACCGTATGACAGCTCTGGAGCTGCGGGCGGACTCAATGTGGAGCATCCGCGATGCTGAGCAGGTCGTGGATAGCACATTTAGTGAACTGGTCACACTGCAGGTTAGAATTGCTGAGGGAGACAGCAAATGGGTGACCAAAAGGCAGAAAAAGAGTAGGAAGGCAGTGCAGGTGTCCCCTGCAATCATCTCCTCCAAAACAGGTATACAGTTTTGGATACTGTTGGGGGAGATGGCTCACCAAGGGATGGCAGCAGTTGCCAAGATCATGGCACCGTGGCGGGCACTGCTGTTCAGAAGGGCAGGAAAAAGACTCGTAGGGCCATAGTCATAGGGGATTCTATTGTGAGGGGAGTAGATAGACAGTTTTGTGGCCGGAAATGGGACTCCCGGATGGTATGCTGCCTCCCAGGTGCTTGAGTCAGGGATGTCACCAATCGGCTGCAGAGCATTCTAAAAAGGGAGGGTGAACAGCCAGTTGTCTTGGTTCATATAGGCACCAATGATATAAGTAGAAAATGAGGTGAGGTCCTGAAAGAAGAATTCAGGGAGCTAGGAGAGAAGTTAAAAAGGACTTCAAAGGTAGTAATCTCGGGATTAGTATCAATGCCACGTGCTAGCCAATGTAGAAATGAAAAAATAGGCAGGATGAACACGTGGCTTGAGGGATGGTGTCGAAGGGAGGGGTTCAGATTTGTTGGACATTGGGACTGGTTCTGGTGAAGGTGGACCTATTACAAATTGGACGGTCTACACCTGAACCAGACTGGAACTAATGTTGAGGGAGTTTTTACTATTGCTGTTGGGGAGGTTTTAAACTTATGTGGCAGAGGACGGAGAACCAGAAGAGAAGACAAGTAGACAGCGAGGTGGAAACTGGAGACCGTAGGAATCATGAAGATAGCATTAATAAGGGGATGGGTGGGCAGAGAGCAGACGAATGAAAAAAAAATTGGTGGCCTCGAGTGCATATACTTTAATGCAAGGAGTATAGTGTGTAAGGCAGATGAACCTAGGCTTGGATTGGTGCCTGGGAGTATGACGTTATTGCAATCACAGAGACTTGGTTGAAGGAAGGGCATGATTGGCAACTAAATGTTCCAGGAGATAGATGCTTCAGACAGGACAGGGAGGGAAGTAAAAGAGGGGGAGGAGTTGCATTGCTGGTCAGGGATGATATCACAGCTATACTAAAGGAGAACACTATGAAGGGCTTGAGTAGTGAAGCATTATGGGTGCAGCTGAGAAATAAGAAGGGTGCAGTTACATTATTGGGGCTATATTACAGGCCTCCCAACAGTAAGCGTGATGTAGAAGAACAAATAGGTAAACAGATTATGGAAAGATGTAAAAGCAACAGGGTGGTGGTGATGGGAGATTTTAATTTTCCCAACATTGACTGGGATACTCTTAGCATCAGAGGTCTGGATGGGGCGGAATTTGTAAGAAGCTTCCAGGAGAGTGTTCTAGAGCAGTATGTCAACAGTCCGTCGAGGGAAGAGGCCATATTGGACCTGGTATTAGGGAATGAGCCTAATTAGGGAATGAGAGAAAATAGCTGGGGCCCTGACAGATTTCTTTGTAGCGTCCTTAAACACAGGCGAGGTGCCGGAGGACTGGAGGGTTGCTCATGTTGTCCCCCTGTACAAGAAGGGTAGTAGGGTTATTCCGGGTAACTACAGACCAGTGAACCAAATATCAGTGTTAGGAAAGTTGCTAGAGAAGGTACTAAGGGATAAAATCTCTTTATATTTGGAAAAGAGTGGGCTTATCAGTGATGGGTAACATGATTTTGTGCGGGATGGATCGTGCCATACCAACTTAATAGAGTTCTTTGAGGAAGTGACCAGGTTGATAGATAAAAGAAGAGCTGTAGATGTCATATACATGGACTTTAGTAAGGTGTTTGAGAAGGTTCCTTATGGTAAACTAATAGAGAAAGTGAAGTCACATGGTGTGATGGGTGTTCTAGCTAGGTGGATAAACAACTGGTTGAGCAACAGGAAACAGAGTAGTAGTTGAAGGGAGTTTCTCGAAATGGAGAAAGGTGACCAGTGCTGTTCCACAGGGGCCAGTGGTGGGGCCACTGTTGTTTGTGATATACATAAATGATCTGGAAGAGGGCACTGTTGGTATGATCAGAAGTTTGTAGATGACACAGAGTATGGTGGAGTAGCAGAAAGCATAGGGTACTATCAAGAATATAGGAGAAAAAGATAGACTGGAGAGTTAGGTGGAGAAGTGGCAGATGAGAGGTGATGCATTTTGGGAAGTCTAATTCTAGAGCGAATTATACAGTAAATGGAAGAGCCTTGGGGAAGTTCAGGTCCATTGTACCCTGAAGATTGCTGCACAGCTGCAAAGAGTGGTCAAGGAGGCATTTAGTATGCTTGCCTTCGTCGGATGGGGTATTGAGTATAAGAGCTGACAGGTCATGTTAAAATTGTACACAACATTGGTTCGGCCGCATTTAGAATACTGTGCACAGTTCTGGTCACCACATTACCAAAAGGATGTGGATACTTCGGAGAGGGTGCAGGGAAGGTTTATGAGGATATTGCCTGGTATGGAAGGTGCTAGCTATGAAGAGAGGTTGAGTAGGTTAGGATTGTTTTCGTTATAAAAAAGGAGATTGAGGGGGGACCTGATTGAGGTCTACAAAATCAGGAAGGATATAGACAGGGTAGATAGAGATAAGTCTTTTTCCACAGGGTGAAGGATTCAATAACAAGAGGTCACGCTTTCAAGGTGAGAGGTGAAAAGTTTAAGGGGGATACACGTGGCAAGTACTTTACACAGAGGGTGGTAGGTACCTTGTTGCCAGTCACGGGAGATTCATTTAAGATGCATCTGGACAGATGCATGAGTAGGTGGGGAGCAGAGGGATACAGATGCTTAGGAATTGGGTGACAGGTTTAGACAGTAGATTGGATCGCCTCAGGCTTGGAGGGCTGAAGGGCTTGTTCCTGGGCTACAAATTTTTTTTGTTCTTTCTTAGCTCTAGTCTCATTTGCCAGCATTTTGCTCAAGTCCCTCTAAATATTCCCATTCATATACCAGATGCCTTTTAAATGTTCTAATTATACCTACCGCCATCACTTTCATTGGCAGCTTGTTCCATACATGTACCACTCTATGTAAAAAAAAGTTACTCCGCGGGTTCTTTTCAAATCTTTCCCCGCTCACCTTAAACATATGCCCTCTAGTTTTTGGACCCCCACCACCGCTTTCCCCCCCCCACTCCCCCAAACCTAGGAAAAAGACCTTGGATATTCAGTCTATGCATGCCCCTCATGATTTTACAAACATCCATAAGGTCGCCCCTCAATCTCAGTGCTCCAGGGAGAAAAACTCCCAGCCTATTCAGTCTCTCCCTACAGTATAACTGAAAACCTCCAATCACAGCAACATCCTTGTAAATGTTTTCTGCACCCTCTCAAATTTAGCAACATTCTTCCTGTAAAAAGGTGACCAGAATTGTGCACAGTGTTCTACAAGTGGCCTCAGCAATGTCCTATATAACTGCAATGTGATATCCTAACTCCTATACTTAGTGTTCTGACAAATGAAGGCAAGCATGCCAAATGCCTTCTTCACCAATCTGTCTACCTATGACTCCACTTTCAAGGAACTATACACCTGCACTGAGGTCTCTTTCTTCGGCAACACTCCCCAGGACCCTATCATTAAGTATAAGTTGTGCCCTGATTTGCCTTACAAAATGCAACACCTCACACTTATCTAAATTCAACTCCATCTGCCATTCCTCTGACCATTGGTGCATCTGATCAAGATCTCGTTGTATAGAGAGATAATCTTCTTCACTGTCCCCTACACCATCTATTTTGGAATCATCTATAAACTTACTAACCATGCCTCTTATATTCACATCCAAATCATTTATCTAAATGACAAAAAAAAAGTGGACCCAGCACCGATCCTTGTGGCGCACCACTGGTCAAAGGCCTCCAGTCCAAAAATCAACCCTCCACTACCACCCTCTGTCTTCTACCTTCAAGTTAATTTTGAATCCAATTGGCTAGCTCCTCTGGAATCCATGTGATCTAATCTTACTAACCAGTCCAGCACATGGAACACTGTTGAATGCTTTGTTGAAGTCAATACAGAATACATGCTCTGCCTTCATGAATCTTTCTCATCTCTTCAAAAAAACTCAATCAAGTCAGTGAGACACAATTTCCCATGCACAAAGCAATGCTGAGTATCCCTAATCAGTCCTTGCCTTTCCAAATGCATTTCAATCCTGTCCCTCAGAATCCCTCTAACAACTTACCCACCAATGACATAAGGCATACCAGTCTATAGCTCCCTGACTTTTCCTTACAGCCTTTCTTAAACAATGGCACCACATTAGCCAACCTCCAGTCTCCCAGCACCTCACCCATAGCTGTCCATGATATAAATATCTCAGCAAAGGGGCCAGTAATCTCTTCCCTAGCTTCCCACAACGTTTTGGGGAGAATGTGAGATTTTCATAGACAGCAAACATTTTCAAATGCTACTTAAGAGAAACTTAAGTGTAGATAACATAGAATGTTTATCCTACTGAATCATTCAAGTGCAAAATTGAAAATGCTTCAGACTAGGTTGCCCAGCAAGCAATGAGTAAATGAGATACCTTAAATCACAGGATACAATAGCATGTCTGCTGTTCAAAGTTATAAATGCAATCATTTAATATTAATTTCCCAAGTCTGGTAAGAGATTATAAAAAAATGAATTCAATATTCTGCGTCTGAATGCCTGCAGTCTTTGCAATTGAAAGGTCAACTCAAATAGAAATTCTAAGGTTCAAGCGTAAAACCAGTCTGGTGCAACCAAGAAACAACAGGGGTCTGAAAGGTTTTAATGAGAGTTAACTATATGCCACCAAACAGCAGTCAATGTAAATCCAGTACAAACCGAAAGTTAAAGACATGCATACAAGGGTAATAGAATAAGCATGGCAGAATTCTGGACAGATGCATGAGCAGGTGGGGAGCAGAGGGATACAAAGGCTTAGGAATTGACCGACAGGTTTAGACAGTACATTTGGATCGGCTCAGGCTTGGAGGGCTGAAGGGCCTGTTCCTGGGCTGTAAATTTTCTTTGTTCTTAAAGTACGTGGGATGGTTTTTCTGGATCAGTACATTTTGGAATCAATATACTCGTAAGTCTAGTTTTATGCAGTGATAAAGAGCAAATTAATTGCTGCTATCGAGCTCTTACGAAAGAGTGACTGTAATTTCATTTTACATTTACCCACATTTTCAAACAATCAGAAACGAGGATCTTTAATCTTAAGAAAGGAAACTCTGGAGCAGGGAAGCAAAATTAGCTGTCTAAACAACATTAAAAATGATATGAAGGCTGACAGTGAATGAATAACTAAAATTCAATCCTTCAACGCACAAAAACCCAGCAAAGAAAATGTTCCAGTCACAACTAACAAAAGAAGTCAAGGTCTGTATTGGATCAAAGGAAAAGGTCTTTAAAGTTGAAATCGCAACTTTTGAGGATTGGGAAGATTTTAGAATTCTGCAAAATAAGACCAAGCAAAGGAATAAGAAAGTGAAAATGGAATTAAAGAAAACAAGGAAGACACAAAATTAGGCATGAAAGGTTCTACAGGTATGTAAGAGTTGATAAGCATGGCACTGGAAAAGCAGAGCAGGCCAGTAGCATCTGAGGAGCAGGAGAGTTGATCTTTTGGGCATAAGCCTTTCATCAAGAACATCACTCCTGAAGAAGGGCTTATACTTGAAATGTTGACTCTCCTGCTCCTTGGCTGCTGCCAGACCTACAATGTTTTTCCAACGCCATACTTTTCAACTCTGACTGTCAGGCATCAATAGTCCTCACTTTCTCCTACAGGTATGTAAGAACTGAAAAATTAGCAGAAATAAATAAGACTCCATTATAAGCAGAATCAGGAGGAACTATAATGAGGAATAAGGAAATTGCAGAAAAAATGAAAATATCTTGTGTCTATCCTCATGGAAAAAAGGATATTAAAAACCTCACAGAAAGAGTGAAAAATCTAGGGACTAATGTAAATGCAGAACTTTAAGATATTAATAATAAGAGAGATTAATGAGACTTAGAGTGGATAAATCCCTTGGATCTGATGATCTGCATCCCAATGTGTTGAAAGAAATGGCTGTGCAGTTGAATGATGGTGGTCACCTTTCAAAGTTTGAAAGATTCTGGAATGGTCGAAAGCAGCAAATGTAACCCCACTGTTGAGGAGAGAGAGAAAACAGGGAACTACAGCTCTGTTACAATAGCATCTGTTGCCCCGGGTAAATGCTAGCATTTATGATAAAGAATGCAACAACAGAATGCTTAGAAAATTTTGGTAAGTTTGAACAGTGTCAACATGAATTTAAGAAAGGGTAATCATGTTTCACAAATCGGTTTTGTACTTTATGAATATGTAACCAGCAGAATAGATAAGGAAGAAACAGTAGGTATATTCAGACTTTTAAAAGGCTTTCAAAAGAATCTGCATAGGAAGTAAACAAAAGTAAAATTTGTGGAATTAGAAGGCATATACTGGCAAGGTTTGAGAACTAGCTAATAGTCAGAAAACAGAGTAGGAATAAACAGATTATTTGCAGGTTGGTAGGCTGCGACCATTGGATTTTATTCCATTGTTAAAAAGAGACACAAAGTTATACCTTTCTTTCTTTCCCCCATCATAACTAAGACACAGGAAACCCAACTTTGAAACAGAATGCCAATTGATACAATATGAGAAAAAAGTTCATTTAAGCTGTTTCATTGGATCACTGATGGTATGCAGATACAGCCGGACTTGCTAACTGTCAATCGTAGTTCACTGATTAATCTCAGGCCAGTAGGTAGACTGACAGGTCAGAGGGCTGTCACTATACACACAGCAGGGATTCACAGTTGCCACAGACCTTTCTCCATGGAAAAGATGTAAGGCGTACACAAACCTCATGTTACACAGAACAGGGTCTTGTGAGCTAATAAAACATGTAAATGAAACAAACTGCAAGCCCAAATGATAATTTTAAATAACCTTCGGAGCAATTCTCAGCACAGGCTGGATTATTTAGTTAATGTTATTCAAAATGTGATTCTATGTTCTAAACTTTGCAAGAATGGACTAGTTGAGTATGGTTATCACACAGTCTTTTACAGACAGTGAAATGGACAACACACTCTCAGACCTGCTAAGGACCTCTACTGCATTTCCAACGCCCCTCCCCCAAGTCCCTCCTCCCTACCTTTTATCTTAGCCTGCTGGGCACACTTTCCTCATTCCTGAAGAAGGGCTTATGCCCGAAACGTCGATTCTCCTGTTCCTTGGATGCTGCCTGACCTGCTGCGCTTTTCAAGCAACACATTTTCAGCTCACATTCTTTGATATAATCCACCAGTTGTTGAGTGTACACCTTACTGTGAACACACTGGCAGTGAAACTCATTTACCATATAATTCATTTGCACAACATCAGCAACTAGCTTCAATTGTTGACATTTTTGAGACACCTTTCTTTTGCAGGGCAATCAGAGATAGACTAGGCTTTTTCTGGGACAAACACGGAAGACATCGAGTCATAGAGATGTACAGCATGGAAACAGACGCTTTGGTCCAACTTGCTCACGACGACAGATATCCTAACCTAATCTAGTCCCGTTTGCCACACTTAGCCCATATCCATCTAAACCATTCCTATTCATATACCCATCTAGATACCTTTCGAATACTGTAATTGCGCCACTCCCTCCGGCAGTTCATTCCATACATGCACCCACCTGTGTGTGAAAAAGTTGTTCCTTTGGTCCCTTTTATATCTTTCCCCTCTCACACTAAACCAATGCCCTCTAGTTCTGGATTCCCCCACGTCAGGGAAAAGACCTTGTCTATTTATGTTATTCATGCCCCTCATGATTTTATAAACCTCTATAAGGTCACTCCTCAGCCTCTGACGCTCCAGAGAAAACAGCCCCAGCCTTTTCAGCCTCTCCGTGTAGCTCAAATCCTCCAAACCTGGCAACATCCTTGTAAATCTTTTCTACATCCTTCCGATGGGAAGGAGACAGGAACTGCATGCAATATTCCAACAGTGGCCGAACCAATGGTCTGTACAGCCACACAACGACCTCCCAAATTCTATACTTAATGTTCTGAGTAATAAAGGAAAGCATGCCAAACACCTTCTTTACTATCCTATCTACCTGCGACTCTACTTTCAAGGAACTACGAACCTGCACTCCAAGGTCTCTTTATTCATCAACACTCCCCAGGACCTTGCCATTAAGTGTATTACTCCTGCTTTTCCAAAATGCAACACCTCACCTTTATCTCAATTAAATTTCGTCTGCCACTCCTTAGTCCATTGGTCCATCGGATTAAAATCCCATTGTACTCTGAGGTAACCTCCTTCGCTGTCCACTACACCTCCAATTTTGCTGTTATCTGCAAACTTACTAGCCATACCTTCTATGCTAACATCCAAATCAGTTATATAAAAGACAAAAAGCAGTGGACCCAGCACCGAACCTTGTAGCACACCACTGGTCACAGGCCTCCAGTCTGAAAAGCAACCCTCCACACCACCCTCTGTCTTCTACCTTTGAGACAGTTCTGTATCCCAATGGCTAGTTCTCCCTGTATTCCACGAGATCTAACCTTGCTAACCAGTCTCCCATGGGGAACCTTGTCAAACACCTTACTGAAGTCCATCTAGATTACATCTACCGCTCTTTCTCATCAATCCTCTTTGTTACTGCTTCAAAAAACTCAATCAAGTTCGTGTGACATGATTTCCCATTCCCAAAGCCATGCTGACTATCCCTAACCAATCTCTGCCTTTCCAAATACATGTAAATCTTGTCCCTCAGGACTCCCTCCAACAACTTGCTCACCCCCACTGTCAGGCTCAGTGATTGTTAGTTCCCTGGTGTTTCCTTACCACTTTTCTTAATAGTGGCACCATGTTAGCCAACGTCCAGTCTTCCGGCACCTCACCCATGTCTATTGTTGATACAAATACCTCAGCAACATATGCCCGTTCATCATCATGCACAAAAATGGTATTCTCCACTAACAAGATGATGTCCTCAAACCAAACACACATCTGTGGACCACACAAACCTGAAGTATGGCATGTGTTTCAGTGCTGGTATGATGTCAAGTATGTAGGGTGTTCACCTCAATGATCAGCAGAGTATGTTTAACCAGCCTATGTTTGCAAAACTACAGAGAGAAATGCTCATCCTTGTTTTTGAGTCACAAGCTAGTGTAAAGGTATAGCAAACAATTAAGGAGGCAAATGGTATTGTGGCCTTCCATAAGATATTGAATATAGGATTAAAGGTGTTTTATGACAAATCTACAGTGCGTTGGTGAAACCACCCAGATAAGTGTGGGGGGGCTTTGGTGCCCTTACAAGAGGAAAAATATATTTGTCAAAGAGGGAGTGCAAAGAAAGTTCACTAAACTAATTCATGGCATATTGGGATTGTCTAATAAGGAAAGATTATACAGATGGCACAATAGGAATGGGATAGCTTGTTATCTAAAATTCACAAGAGGTTGCCAATGTACTTTTAAACAAAATAAAAAGATTCATTACACAAAAGAAAGACATGTATATTACACTATACAATGACTACTGGACTTAACATACAAATATCAAAAGATTCCCCAACAACTACCTTAACCTTAGAGAAGGTTAGACCTCTGTCTAAAGCTGGTACACCTGTAATCTGTTTCTTTTCAGCAAAGTCCTATGCATCATTCAATATTATTCTCTTCATTTAACATCTAAGACTTGTAAACAAACTCTCACCTCAGCTCACTACTGTCAGCGGACGCTGGATCCTTAAACTCATGTCTTCAATAGATTTGTAGACATTTTCCTCTGATATTTCCACAGCCTTCTATTTCTGGAGTTTTCTTCTAACCAACTTGAGAATTCTCACCTTCTGCATTGACTGTTGAGGATTGCTAAATCAAGAGCACCTGTTCTGTAAGAGATATTTCTCTGAATGAACCTGTACCTGAGTCTCTCTCTCTCTAGATTGTAACACCCAAAGTAGCAAATACTTTAGCATTTGCAGTTACCACCACCAGTCAAATTCCCCTGCCCCGACTGAAACCTTAATATTTCTTTGCATATTAAATGTCCTAAAACTCTTTGCACACTTCATTTATTCTCTCTAATTTTGCATCCTGGTTCCCATCACCTTGGAAAATTGGTTGAAAATGCACCC
The DNA here is from genome assembly GCF_004010195.1 of Chiloscyllium plagiosum. Classification (NCBI taxonomy): domain Eukaryota; kingdom Metazoa; phylum Chordata; class Chondrichthyes; order Orectolobiformes; family Hemiscylliidae; genus Chiloscyllium; species Chiloscyllium plagiosum. The sequence continues at coordinate 73,266,502 of NC_057721.1, read as the reverse complement.
TGACCCTCAAACTGCCCAAACGAAATGCAATTTCTAGGTACGTTGAGATGCAATCTTTCTTACTTTTACAGAACCCACCATAACCAGAACTGGTCTCAGTGTTTTAGGGATATCCCTATCCACATTGTCTCTCCAGCCATTCAATCATTTGCTTCTATTTCTACACATAGTACCAATGGTAATCCAGAGATTACACTACTGAGGTGTACTTATTAGTTTCCCTCCTAGATCACCAAGATCTACCTGCAGAACCTAATCCTCTTTCTACCTCTGGTGTTCATACTAATATAGTTGTTCAAACTTTTCCCCTCAAAATACACTGCAGCCACTGAGAATCATTCTGGATCTTGGGACTATCCTGAAATCAAATCTGCACTCCCAGATAAACTTATTTGTAACCACATCTTTAGAATATATCACAATTACCTTCCTAAATGAGACAGACAGACAGACACACACCCCTTCCAAACAGCTGTGCCAGCTCCGTGCCTTAGACTTGGCTCTGGCTACATTCCCCAGAGAAGTCACCAGCCACAACAATATTCAGAATTAACCGGCCAGTAAAATGCACTCAGTGCTCATTAATCATGATTCTCTCCACCCAACTCTGCTGTGTTCACCCTGAAACAGTGGATGACCATCAGGAGAAATGGGATATTACATTGGCTTTCTCCGCAGCAACTCCAGCTACTGAACAAGTTCCAAACTAAGAGCTCAAGCTTCCCCAGCCGATGACAATTTCTGTTTATCTATACATGGGGAATAAGGGGAGCCTCAGGGATTGGAGAATTGAGGACCTGCGAATGCAATGGGAAGGATTCTGCAAAGGACAAAAAATAATTTTAAACTTTAAACAGAAGAATATTCACCTAACAGAGAATAGGAAAACTGAGGTAATAAACTTCTTGCAAACTAATACATAGTTTCTCAATTGAAGCTGCACAAGTTCAGGAGCTACTATATGGGGAAAATATAGTGAATCCAATTGTAACAAGCACTTTCAACTGTAATGAAATCAAACTGTTCAAATTAAAAATTTAATTTGTGTTAGCGTATTTTAGCGCCTAATATACTATGAATTATACAAGAAAGTGGTTCTCAGAGAAAAGCATGCAATGATTTAACTGTGGTCTTACTAGTCAGCAGAAAGTGTGCTGAGGGTGATGGCTTTTTGGGTAGCAAATGTGTCAGTTTTATTTAAATAAAAGCTTATGCTTGTTGTCTTATGCCAATTTAAAGACTGTGGTGTTTATGAGATTAATGCTCCTTGTATGCTGTGACTTTAATTTTACTAGATTGGTGACGATTATTGGGGATATTGATCAATTCTTCTATTCTAGTTTGAATCCATACATGTCACCACAGTTGAAGAAGGTCCTGTTACCATTATTTCCATAGTTTAAATAAATACTCTGACTGCCTTGGGAAAAACTTGAGAAGAGAAAAGGGTGGGTGGAAATGGGATTTGCAGAAAATGGACATGGATTCAACAATAAAAATAGCCTTTCAGTGATGAGATGATTCTTTGCTTTTTCCTTTTTATACATTTGCAAATTGAAAATAAATTTTATGTTTATTTGCACTTTTAGAACTTGGTGTTGTTGAATTTGAACTGAATGCAAGTTAGGTATAGTCCATAATAATTCAACCGCTCATGTAAATGCAGTGTGGCCTTTCCCTTGGTACCCCTAACATGCCTATGAACAAGAATGGATGACTCAGCTATTTAAGTCTATTCAGCAATTCAACTGGATAATGTCTGATCTGTATCATTAAAATTTGCTTTGATTCCATATGTTTGTATCTTTAACAAAAGCCAATCAGATTAGTAATTTTAATTGAGCCATAACTTCACCTATTTGAAGAATTTTAGGTTTTCATTCCACAGTGAACAATTTCCTGTCATCACCAAATGGATAGTCTAGTTTTTTTCAACGTTCTGGATTTCAAATCAATAATAGTTTCTCACTATATATTAACTTCTTTAATTATTTATGCTGAACACCTCAATTTATTCATAATCTTTTGTACTCAAAGGAATACAAGGCTCATCTTGTAATGTGTGTCCAATGTCGGAATGTTAATCATTTCAGCATTCTGGTAAACCTGGGGGCACCCGTGATATATCCAATACATATCCAAAGTGCAGTGTCCAGAACTGAATGCAGTAGTTGAAACAGGATCTGGCCAACATGCTCTCCAGTTCTCACATAATCCTCCCCACTTCATGAAAAAGGCACGCTTTCCATTTGCCTTTTTACTTTTTTTTCCACTTTTCTTCTTGCTTGGAACACCATGCATTTATATCTGAGGATAAACCAGATACTCCTTAAATTTGACCTCAAGATGAGGTCTCAAACACAAAACCACCATATCATTGCCAAAACCATCCAATTTCATCCTTGTAACACCACTTCACTTTGTCCCATCTCACCTGCTGCTGAAACGTGCCTTTGTTACCTCTAGTTTTGATTATTTCAATGCATTCCGTGCTGGTCTCCCTTTGTAATCTTGAGATCATCCAAAACTGTTGCTGTTACTTGCATCATGTAATATCAATGCGTTCACTGACTTAGGCTGGCTCTTGGCCAAACAATGCCTTGATTTTAAAATTACAGTTCTTATTTTCAAATCTCTTAATGGCTTCACCACTACCTAGCATTGTAACTTCCTCTAGCTGTTCAAGCCCCCAAGAAACTTGCAGACATTTCAATGTGGCCTCTTGAGCATCCCTAATTTTAGTTGCTACTCCATTGATGGTCTTGTCCTTAGTTGCCTCGGTCCCAAGCTCTAGGATGCTTACACATCTTGCCATCATTAATTCCTTAAGGTGACCCCTAAATCCTACCTTTTCAAAGAAGCTTTTGGTGATCAGCTGTAATATTGCCTTATGTGGTTCTCTTCAATTAAACGCACTCTGTAAATATTAAGCTGCTGCTGATTTCATAACTTATAGATGTCTAAATCTCTGCTCATTGTAGCTGCTGTGACTAAGTGGACTAACTATCAGTGTCATGTTATTGTATTGCAGAATGCCAGTTTAACTATTATAAAAATTCAGTGTCAGCAATTTTACTGTAAATGAGCATTACATGTCAAAGAACATAGCAAAGTTCATTGAATAAGTCACAGTAATGTTTCAGTATTAAAATGTTTTTAGTTGATCCCAACACAGGGCTAGTAAAATAATTTCATGATAGCTTGAGTTCGGGTATGGCCTCTCCAAAGACTAAAATCTCACACAAATTGAAATTTAAGTTTATTTACATTTTTAAAACTGTGTGCTGTTGGTTTTGTACTGAATGCATATCAGGCAGAATCTGGAATAACCCAGCCAATCATCTGGCTGCCACTTGGCCTTTTCCTGTGGTGTCCCCAAAATGTCTATGAAGCACGTGAGCAATTCGGTTTTTAGACTTGAGAAACAGATAGAGAAGTACTTCAACTCTAACATATGACACTAGATGCCTTTAAGAAGCATTTGTTCTGTGCTGTTTCTCTTGCAGGGAGGTGTTTCCAGTGGTGCCAGAACGTACTTCAGAATCAATGGGTAAACAGCTTAGAGTTTCCTAAGTGTTTTTTTTTAATGAGAGAAAGAAGCATGAGTGGTTGGAGTCAGGCTCTCACGGATGCAGGGTTTTAGTTTTGATTGCAGTTAAAGTTGGGGTTTGAAGCTGCTAGATAAAAGTTTGAGTTATTTCTCTGCTGCTAGACTATTTATTTCGATGTTCCTTTCTCCTGGACTGGAGGAGATAGTATGTGACGAAAATCTGTTTTACTGAATTTGCCTTGGCCAAGGGTGTGTTTATGGGATGTTGCTGTATTGGGACAGTTGATATTTAGTAGTTAAATAATATGTATTGTTTTGTTACATATTTTGATAGAATTCAAGTTATGCCAATTCTTTTTTTGTTTGTATTTTAACGTGGTGTAAGAAAATAATGTGTCTTTTACTTGAAGCCTAGTAGTTTGACGAATCTAATCACATGTGGAACACAACACCTTATATTTGCCTTTAAATAAGATCAAAGTTAGGGTCTAGGCTATGTCCTTGATATATTTTGAGGGGGGTTTGGTCTGATCCATAGCAACAGGACATAAGTCAAGTTGGACCCATCAATGATCAACATGAAAGGTTTTGTGCGACTCAGATATTCAATAATAACATCCAGTAGCTACGGAATGCTATTAGGCAATGCAAGACACTCAAATAACAAAATCCCAAGTTATCTTTCTTAGAACAACAGATTTCACCTGAGCTACATCAGTAATCTTTACAAAGAGGATAAAATGAACAGCAGACCAAAGCTAGCCAGGAGAAACAGTAAACAAGAGACTATAAATGATAGTCAAATAAAGATAAAGACATATGAAACAGAGGTTAAAAAGCTTTTATACAAATGCAAACAGCCCAAGGAGTAATGCATTATGATTAAAGATATACGCAAGAAAGTGTGAAAATGATTGGCAACTCAAACATGGCCGACAAAGGATAGCCAACCCTATGAGGAAGTCACATATTCATGAGGAATAATTATATTGCACCTTAAAAATACTGGACACTTCAGAACAGCACATGATTCAAGTGACATAAATAAAACTAGGCAATAAAGATTGATCAGTATTTGTGATAAATCACTAGTACAAAGTGAGTAAGGCAATGAACTGTTCTTGTCAACTTGAATTAGGAGGGATTTAAACATCCCATAGGTACAACACGCAGATGAGTACAAACCTTAGGGGAGTTGCAAAAAAGCAAAAACAAATACAGTGAAGCAGTCGGGAATTGTTTCTGCACGCAACAGGACAAGAAGGAAACACTACTATCCTGGAAAAAGCAGCCTACTTTTAATTTGTGCCCCACTCACACTTTAAACATCCACCTGCTCCACCACTGGTTTACAGCGAGGTGTACTATCAAAACAAACGCACAGCAGAAAATTCACCAAAGCCAGGAAAAGCCTATAAAGGGCAAACAGGTTCAATTGAATACCACGTCCTCTAATTTACACACCACCTCAACTTGGAAACGGATTGCTGTTACTTTGTTTTCACTGGGTCAAAATCCTAATATTTAGATTACCTTCAATACAAACCCACTGTACCATTCAAGAAAAGGTCTACTGACATCTTTTAAAGGGCAAGTAGCAGCAATGAACTGTTGCTCTGGCTAATGGCACCTGTACCTCCAATTAGAATGGTAAGAAACAAAATCACATAGGACAATTCATTTACTCCATTTCTGTATTGATAAAGAATAATGTATACAAGTATTAAATTAATTTGGTCAAATACAAAGAATGGTTACCAAAATCATTGCAGTGCCAGCAAATCAATTTGCTACAGCTCTAGCACATTCTATCTTCATAACAAATATTAGCATCTAATTAACCAGATTATATACAGCAAAAATTTTAAACTGTGTAACAGAGACAAAAAAACATTCCAACTGAGTATTTACCTCTTGACAGTACTGCAGGATTCCTTCTTTAGTTGCAAAGCAGCTGTTTGTTCCAGACGGATCAGACACCCACTTGCCACTCTGTACATTCATGTGCATATTTAGTTTGCCGCAGAACATGGCGATTTGGGGTTCTGCCGCCAACAATCCAGTACCTCCATCAGTTGGCACCTGGTAAACAGAATCATTTCAGTTACTAAAAAAGCATGAACTAAATTATGTAGCATGTCAAAGGATTTTGCTAAGCAGTATAAAGACAGAACAACATAGTTTTGCTTTAAGAACAATCTCCAAATTTGATACTCCGGACCTGTCTGGAAACATTCATACTGGAATATTAAAAAGCCAAGACAGTGCCTATGAATAACAAATCAACTGGATTGCCATTTTAGAATTCCATGAAGTTTTGAGGAAGGAGCGCACCCTAATTTAGCTTTAATTAGTTGTTTAAATAGTTACCGGAAAATGGCAAGTGACCCTAGTTTTAAAAGCATTTAGGTCAAACTTGTTAGCATTCAAGAAAGCAGACTGAACCTGATGTAGTTTTAAAAAACATTGAAAACAAATATTAAGGAAGATTTAATCTAGGATTTATGTGCAAGGTGACATATCCATTCAAAAGGCTATAGTCAATTACACCACATCATGTAACCACAGGATCTTATAAAAAGTAATAACATTGAGGAAAGGTTACTGGACCCAAAATGTTAACTTTGATTTCTCTTCATAGATGCTGCCACACCTGCTGAGCTTTGCCAGCAACTTCTGTTTTTGTTTCTGATTTACAGCATCCACAATTCTTCCAGTTTTCAAAATTTATTTATGGGTTGTGAGCATTGCTGGCAATGGCCAACATCTGTCGTTCACCCCGAACTGTCTTTGAGAAGAAGCTGGTGAGTCATCCACTTGAACCACTGCAGTCCAACCTTTCGTTGTCCAATTGTCTTAGGAGGTCATTATGTTTCAGAAAGTCATCTGGATTTTAGGGCTTTTAAGTCAGCGAGAGCTGTAGTCTAACTGGTACAGAGAAATGATGAATTAGAAGTCAACTTCAAAAACATCCAGTTAATTGCTACAAATGTATTTTCACTGGCTCAAAACTGAAAGCAGTAGTTAGGTAAGTACAGGCTGCAAAGCATGTCAATGCAAGGTGGTACAAGTTTATATTACCACATTCAATTTGGAGATCATTTATCTATCTTGGGGACAATTTGTTATTTTACACTATTTGAGGCTTCTTCCTTTCATCAGCTGATCATCCCTTTGGATGCAAGTTTGGTTTATTACAATTGAGTGATAAACCTGTAATAATGAGAGTCTGTGATTCTTGCTGTTATGTAATCATACAGAATAAATCCAATATATTTTTCAATGGGTACCCTATTAAATAAAGCCCAGTAGAGAGAGGAATCTGACGGCCCAGTGAGCAAAAAACTACATAAGTGTTTCCTCTCTGTAAAACGGACCACAACAGTACATGAAGAGAAGGCAATTTTGGCCATCCACCAGTTTTATAATGGCCTGCAGTGTTATTTTTCAAGGTAAGGAAAAGTTGCTCTAGTCTCATGTTATTTTCCCCCCTCCCACTCCTACTAACTCACATTCCATCTGAACAATAAATGGGTTTGAAGGCAGAACTTTACTCTCATCCAAGGTCTCATTCCTATGACCAATTGAAGAGGATTAAAAACCAAAAGAACTGTGTGGATGCTGTAAATCAGAGACAACAATACAAATTGCCAGAAAAACTCAGGTTTGGCAGCATCTGTGGCAAGAAATCAGAACTGAGGAAGGGTGATTTGACCTGAAATATTAACTCCGATTTCCTTCCAATTGGAGAGGGCAGATTAACTTCTCATTTTTAACACCACTTCTCTGTTGGTCACAACAATTTAACTTTTTTTTAAAGCATACAGCTATCACTTTAATTTATTAAAATATTGTTAAACAGATCAAAACAAAGAAGCCTATTCAAAGTTCTCGAATGAAAGGAGAAGTGGATTACTTATTACAGCTAAATAAAAAAAATGCTACAAATATACACAAAAATCAGTAACAAAATTACAAAGAAATGGAAAGGTAGGGTGCTTAATACATATATAGGAAAGAAAAATCAATTGCAGTTTCAAGTTCTGGAGATTCATTGAATTCTGAGGAAGTCGTATATCAACTATGTATCTTGTCCTGTTTCCTCAGGAAGAGTGGACACTTGCAGTTAGCCTTGATTTCTTAGTGAATAGTGATTTTTCAGTAATTTTTCACCAGGTTTTTGGCAGTTGTAACAGACTGCAAGAAGACCTTTCAGTATAATTTATGTTATTTTGCTTTCTCTCTCATGACTCAAAGGCAGTTGTTCAAATAGCACTCCTTTGCGGATTTCAATGTCTGTGTTGCTAGTTTCCAAGCTGGATATTACAGGCTATCTTTGCTCCCAACATATGAAGGTTGTCAACACCATGCTCACAGGGATCAGATTTACAGGAGAGGAGGAAACCTGGATGTGATGGTAGAAAGAATACAGAACAGTGAATGCACCACAAAAAAGTACAGAAAATCCACACCAACTAACAAGATCCTGCACTACAACTGCAACCACCCAAACACACACAAGAGAAGCTGCATTAGGACCTTGTTCAGAAGGGCTACACCACATTGCGGCACTCCCAACCTACCAAGAGAACAAGTACGCCTCTAAAGAGTATTCGCCAAGAATGGATATCCCTGCAACTTCATCCGCAGATGCCTAATAGACAAACAGCGCAACGAGGACATGCCACAACCTAATTCACTAGCCACGTTACCTTACATAAAACACATCTCAGACTGACAGTCAAGACTTCTCCGACCACTGGGATTCATGACAGCCCATAAACCGACAGCCATGCTCAAACAACGGCTCACCAGAACAAAGAACCCTATACCCATCATGTGCAAGACAAATGTAATTTACAAGATCCCATGCAAAGACTGCACATAACACTATATAGGACAAACAGGCAGACAACGAGCAATCCGCATCCACGAACACCAACTAGCCACTAAAGGCCACGACCAGCTGTCCCTAGTAGCCACACACATAGATGACAAGGACCACAAACTGAACTGGGACAACACAACAAACATAGGACAAGCTAAACAGAGGACAGCCAGAGAATTTCTAGAAGCATGGCACTTATATATGGACTCAATCAACAAGCACACAGACCTAGACCCAATATACAGGCCACTACAACAAACAACCGGAACCGGCAACCAGAAGCAGCAGGAACGGAACCAAATCAATTCCAGAAGAGACAGTACAGCAGTGCTTCACAGGAGGCTCCAAAGCATAGGGGGACAAAATGTCTGCAAATCAACTTCCCAGTTTGGCAAACATGTCCATAATTACAACAGCCGGCATCCAAGCTACAAATCTTTACACAAACACAAAGGTATTATTCAAGTGCATACAAAACAAGAAATGTGAATTTTTTGACATTTCAATGAATTTCAATGCCTCAATTAAATGATAATTTTGATACTGACAGCTTTGCATATTCCATGTGGATTCTTTGGATGTGTATGGGGATCAGAGCAGTATTTCAGGCCAGCAATACCCTTCTTAAATCAGAGCATCTCAAATATTAAAGTCAAATGAAGAAGGCTAAATATTCATAGTCCATTTTTTTACTACAACTGTAATTAGTCACCATAGTCTTATCAGATCATAGAACTGCTCCCTCATCAGAGAAATGACTGGCGATGGTTTAACCTGAAAGTCTCACTCCTTCGGTGAAGGGAGAGGTTGTGACAGAGAAAAGTCCTTTGTGGGTGACCTCATTGTATCTTCATGCTAATTCCTTATGTAAAGTAAGAAACTGAAGTGTATTTGCATCATCACTACAGGCTTTTTGGGCAAACCATGATTCCAGCATGGAAGTGGTCAGAATGACCAACACTACCAGATTCAAAGCATTTTTAGAATTTTTAAATTATGAACAGATATTAATTTAAGAAAATTTAAGACCATAGAATAGAAATATCCAGCACAGAAGGTAACTGAATGCCAGAAAAGAGAATAATGCAAAATGATTTTTAAAATGATTTTCAGAATAATTTTAACAATGTTCAACACGAGAGGTTTAACAATGAGAGAAGAGTTTGGATGTAGCATTATTGGCTTGGATAGAAAATTCACTCGGGTTGGGGGGATAATTAAGAGATAATAGCTTTGGAAAGCAACTAATGGGGTCTCTCAAAAAGGTGTACCATGGCCTCAGTTTTTCACCCTGTTTATAAAAGACATGGACAAAACAAGGAACCATAGCTTTGGAGTACAAAGGTAATGAAGTAAAGATGAACCTTCATGAAATACTCACTTGACCTCAACTGGAGGGATAGGTCAAACTGTGATCACAAGTTGAAAAGATGTGCAAACTTTGGAGTGTGTGGAAAAGATTTACAGGAAGATTTCTAGGACAGAAGAACAGGAATTGATCTCCTTGAAGGAATTCCTTCAAGGAATTGATCTCCTTGAAGCAGAAAAGAAATTTTAAAAGTTAAATGATTGGACAAAATCATAGTCTGTAGTGTTTAATGTGGGAAAGTATGAGTTCACTCCCTTTGAACTCAAGAAAAATAGCACACTTCCTAAATGGCATAAAGTCATTGAGCAGGAACAGAGAAATTTAGGAAATACAAGAATCATGAAAAGTTAGAGATTCTGAAATATCACAATTCTGTAAGATTTAAAAAGACTCATGGAATTTTGGCTTTTAACTTCAAAGATATCGAAAATACAAAGGATTCGAAGTTACACTACAGCTGTATAAAGCTGTGACTGAACATCATTTGGAGCACTGCATCCCAAGAAATATTTACCAGCCTTTGGGGGCAAGCTTCATTAACATGGTAACCCTTTTAACCTCCCTGCATGGACAGGTTACATCGTCTTAAAAGAAGTACAAGCTTGACAAGTGGAAAGATCTCATTTTTATAGCACTTTTCATAACCTTAGGATGGCTTAAAGTGCTTTGCAGACAATGAAGCTATTTTTAACCATGGGCATCATTGTAGGAAATTAATATCAATACCTGGCTTTCACTCTAAATGAGTATAAAATTAAAGAATTAAGAGCTCCCATCTGAATGAGAAGGTGGGCCCTCACATTGAAAGGGAAACTCCTCCTTCAAATATTACACAATTGGACCAGAAGTAGTTGGAAGGGCATATGAATGTTACAATTCTAATGACCAAGTCTGGTTTTAATTATGATTCCAGAAGCACATCAAATGAGTTGGTGTGAATTGTTAAATTAAGTTTTCATAGCGCCAACAATAGAAGACAGTCATTTGTTCCACCACTACTGTTCCAACTCTTTGAAAAAGCTTCCCAATTAAACCTGGCTCCTTTTGTTTTCCACGGTAGCTCTGCATGTTTTTCTCTTTGAAGAATTTGTGGCACTGGAAAAGCACACCAGGTCAGGCAGCATCCAAGGATCAGGAGAATTAATGCTCGGCATAAGCCTTCATGAGGAATGAGGCTTGTGGGCCGGGGGGGCGGAGAGATAAATGGGAGGTGGGGGGGCTGGGGGAAAAGTAGCTGGGAATCTTCTGCCTTGGGAGACTCCAACCACACAGGATTAACATGGATTTCACCAGTTTCCTTGTTTTCCCTACCCCCACCTTATCCCAGTCCCAAGTCTCCAACTTGGCAATGCTCTCTTGACCTGTCCATCTTCCTTCCCACCTATCCGCTTCACCCTCCTCCTCGACCTATCACTTCCCCCCTACACCTTCTATTACCCCCACCTACATCCACCTATCGCGGTGTCAGTGACCTTCCCCCCTTACCCCCGCCCACCCCCCTCCCATTTATCTCTCAGCCCTCGGCCCACAATCTTCATTCCTTATGAAGGGCTTATGCTTGAAACGTCGATTCTTCTGCTCCTGCTGCCTGACCTGCTGTGCTTTTCCACCACCACACTCTCAACTCTGATCTCCAGCATTCTGCAGTCTTCACTTTCTCCTCTTCGAATAATTTGTCTATTTTAGCTTTGAGAATGGACACTAAATCTGCTTCCAACACCCTTGCAGGCAGCATATCCTAAATCTTAATGGCCTTCACCTAAATTTACTATGCCAAGTGCCAACTACTTTGAAAGCAAACAAAGAAGAATTTAACTCTGAAGTGTTGAGGACCAAATTCTTAAGGTAAGAAAGAATTACTGACAATCCAAATGTTACAATGCTAAATAAGCTACTTTTCATATTGCTACTTGTTTAGCACAAATTTAGTTCAGACGACCCACAGTTTATATTGCTAAAATCAGACCATCATACCCTAATTTTTCCAGAGGTATACAAATGCTTCAGAAAGAAAATTGAATTTAGCGTATTGCCAGCATGGCACAGTAATGCTCTGATTATCAAAAACTCAAAATGTTAGTGCTGTTCCTTTCTTCATAGATGCTGACTGACCAGCTGAGTGGTTTCAGTGTTGTGTTTTATTACAGTGAAGCAATTCATTGGTGCAAAGCTCTTGGTAGAATCCAGACAACATAAAAAGGGCCATTTAAATCTAAACTTTTTCTTTCCAAATAAACAGCAGTGAACTGCTAAACCACGATTAACTGTTTTAAAATGGCTGTGTAAAATAAACTGATCAATTTATAATTCAGATTAAAGGTGCTAAAATGATATACCAAGCTGTAAGGTTTCAGACTGTGGGCTGAATACAATTCTGCTGCTGATGGCTCTTAGTGCCTCATGGATGCCCCATCTTGAATTGCTATCTTTAATTTCTATTCACTCATGGGATGTGAAAATTGCTGGCTGGGCAAGCATTTATTGCCCATCCTTAGTTGCCTTCAAGGTGGTGGCGATAAGCTGGGTTCATGAACTGCTACAGTCCATTTGGCATCCACCTAGCCATTAGTGAGCGAGTTTCATGATTTTGACCTAGTGACACTGAAGGTGGCTAATTGGGAGGGTGACGGGGAGAAGGGGATAATCAGGTTTCCTTGCCTGTACTTGTTGCGAAGGCCAGGAGGAAATTCATCATTATCCACTTTGAATATCCTCAGGGCAGATAAATCTTTCATGCGCCTAGTGTCAGGAGTGAATATCTGTCTCTAAAATATAGGAAATGTTGAAACCTGTTCCAACAGTTTTTATTTCATAATTTCTAGAATATCTTAATGAACAAATGAGTCATATCCATCCTTCTTTCAACACATATTGTCACTCGCTTAATCCATTATCGGCATACTCCCATGGGTGTTGCAGATTTTTGAAACTGCAGCCAGGGATAAGTTACAACTTGAAGATGGAGGTGATGGGAGTCCAGATCAGTTGCAGTCTATGTAAAAACTTAGGATTTTCAAATGGCAAGTTGGCATTCCAGGGTCGATGGGTGTTGTATATGCAAACCCTGTGGAATATACGCCGAAGAAATAGTCTGGGAAATTTAAGATTTCACTTAATCCCTTTTTGCTCCAAAAGCATCATTTAAATTGGAGAACGTGGAAGGTTACAATCAAGTTAAGTAAATAGCTACTCAGGAAAAGTGAGATTATTAAATACATAGTCTTAATTTCTAAATAGCTATTTAACTAACCAAATATTTGTCTTTTAAATCCACAAATATATTTTGCTTAGCCCAGACTCTGAGGAGACATCTCTGCCCCTCTGCATGCAGGATTTGACAATGCAGTCCAACTCTATGCCAAACAACCCACCTGTTCCACTTTCAACCTGGACCCGATCTGTTGCCACCCATCCCTCCACTGCATCAATGACACCCAACTCACCTAGTACCTTATCTCCCTACTCACTTGGTACCCTATCCTTGCCTTATGTATTTAATGCTTGATAGCAGCTGTCAAAAGTAGCAGAGAGAGATTCTCAGCCTTTATATTTCAAATAGGGAAGCTTGTTTGTGCCAAGAGGTGGTGTTGTTGCTTTCTCCTTCAGAAACGCAGACCCCATTGTTTCATAAAAAAGGGATAGATACAGTGGCAATTTGTATTAAATTGTCAATACTTGGAAAATCCAACCCAGTCTTTAACCAGGGTCAGAAATGATTCAAGCTCATAATGCTTTACTAATCAACTGAACCATATAGAACAGACAGATATTATAGGGTAGGCGAAAATGAGGACTGCAGATGCTGGAGATCAGACTCTAGATTAGAGTGGTGCTGGAAAAGTACAGGTCAGGCAGCATCCGAGGAACAGGAAAATCGATGTTTCAGGCAAAAGCCCTTCATCAGGAATGAGGCTAGCCATCAATGGATAGCATAGATATGACATTTCACTAGTCAGTGTTTGAACCAATGCAGTGACCAATCATATAATACTTATACAATAATGCAAGTAGCCCACTTGATTGATACTACATCCACAAGCATTGACTCCCTCCACCACTAACGTTTAGTAGTACACAAAGCTGCTATCTACAAGATGCACTGCAGAAATTTGTCAAAGATCCTCAGATAGCACCTTCCAAACCCACGGCCACTTCCATCCAGAAGGGTAAGGGCAGCAGCTACATGGGAACACCACTACCTTCAAGCTTCCCTCCAAGCCACACCCACCATCCTGACTTGGAAATATATCCACTGTCACTGGATTAAAATCCTAGAATTCCCTACCTAATGGCATCGTGGGTCAACCTACAGCAGGTGGACTGCAGCAGTTCAGGAAGGCAGCTCACTAACACTTTCTCAAGGGCAGCCCTTCTTCAGGAAAGCTCTTGGTAGAATCCAGACAACATAAAAAGGGCTCCCGAAACGTCGATTCTCCTGTTCCCTGGATGCTGCCTGACTTGCTGCGCTTTTCCAGCAACACATTTTCAGCTCTGATCTCCAGCATCTGCAGACCTCACTGTCTCCTCCAGCTAGAGACAGGCAGTAAATGCTGGCCCAGCCAGCAATGCCCACAGCCCAAAAATGAATTTAAAAGACTGCATAGGGCAAAAATTTGGGATCAAATCGAAATATGCTCTAGCAAAATCATATTTGCCAACTTATCTATAAGAATAAAGTGCACAGAACTTCTGTACCAAGTGAGCTGTCCTGTTTTAATCATCAACATGATGGACAATTCTAATCACCAGCAATTACACGCTGATATAATTTATTACAATAGAGCTTTGGATAAAAACTGCAGTGATCCAATATTTCCACACTGAAGTTAAAACAACTACTGTATTCAAAAATGGCCCCTCCCTATGCAAGCTTTTAAAATTAATTTTTTGCATAAATAAATCAACAATTGAAAAACACAACACTGACATAGTTTTTCCTCTTATCATCCAGGGAGGCCAAAGAAGTCAATGAACAGGGAAAACTGCTGTTTATGGATTTATTCTTACACATTATATTAATGCCAAAACAGGAATTTCTAGTCTGAGCCAAAATAATCAAACTATTTCAGCAGTTATCATTACAATAATTATTACAATTACTGGGCTACAATAAAAAGACTTGCACCTAAATAGCACTTATTATGACCGAACATCTCAAAACACTTGAGATAAAAATCTGAGGTTTGAAGATAGTTTTTGTTGTAATATGGCAGTCAACATAGACTCAACAAACTCCCATATACAATGTGATAATGACCAGAAATCTTTGTAATGCTAATTGAGGGATGAATACTGAATCATAGTATCCCTACTGTGTTGATAGAGGCAATTCGGCCCACCATGTCTGCACCGACCCTCCGAAGAGAAACACATCGAAACCAACCACCACCCTATCCCATAACCTCATTTACCATGGCGAATCCACTTAACCATGGCCAATCCAATTAGGCTGCACATCTTTGGACTGTGGGAAGAACCAGAGCACCCGGCGGAAACCCGAACTGACACAGAATGTACAAATTCCACACAGTCATGCAAGGCTGGAATCAAACCTGGGTCCCTGGCGCTGCGAGACCACTGTGCTACCGTACCATCCTGGGACATAAATGTCAGGACCTAACAGATCATTCTGTTGCACTTTGAAATAGTGTGATGGAATCTTTTATAATTATCCATGGGTGCAAGACATGGCTTTGCTTTGTTAAATTTGACAGGCATTTAGGGCCTTGGATTAACATCTTGTGTGAATGATGGCACCTACAGGGAGGTGGTCCATTAGCACTGCACTGAAGTGTCAGCCAAAATTTTATTGCTCATGGTTCTAGTGTGGCTTGACCCCGGAGATTCAGAGAAGAAACCAGTACAAATTGAGCCAAAATTAACACTTGAAAAAATATCAGTGTTTCTTCTCTCGATCTCATTATCACTATTCAGTTATCCATGCTATGAAATGACTTTGTAGATTTAAAAAAAAGGGCTGGATTTGGTTTACCTGCTAGGAACAGAATCTCACAATAGTCATATAACTCAAAAAAACAGACATAGTTAACGGATCTGAAAGTGGCTGACATTGTTGGAACTCAAGAGAGAGCATGTGGGATTGCATGAAAACAATTGGCTTTTTACAATAAACTTTACAAAGAGCATGGATAAAATCAGGTTAGCTTTTCAAGTGGAAAATGAATAATAAAATGGGATGTGAAATAGTAATCTGGCTCTTTTTACACAAATGCTGCCAAATCTGCTGAGTTTCTCCAGCACTTTTTAACTTTCAGATCTCCAGTATTGGCAGTAGTTTGCTTTTATTTGAATATAATCAGATTCATTCTCTCTTTCAGGTCATTAGGGGCGGCACATTGGTTAGCATTGTTGCCTCACAGCGTCAGTGTCCCGGGTTCGATTCCAGCCTCGGTTGACTGTCTGTGTGGAATTTGCACGTTCTCCCCGTATCTGCGTGGGTTTCGTCCAGGTGCTCTGGTTTCCTCCCACAATCACAAAAAAAAATGTGCAGGTCAGGTGAATTGGCCATGCTAAACTGCCCATTGTGTTAGGTGCATTAGTCAGAGGGAAATGGGTTTGGGTGGGTTACTCTTCGGAGGGTCGGTGTGGACTTGTTGGCCCGAAGGGCCTGTTTCTATACTGTAGGGAATCTAATCTAATTACTGACATGGGATTTTCAGGCACTGCATCTTCAAAGCAATATTCAGAGTGACAGCACAACTATAACCATGATGTGGACTGCTACTTTCAACAAGTAATAAGTCAATGCTTTATAAAGCTTATGATTTAAATCTTACAATTGAAAAGTAGATGAAGAACGTTTGCTGTGTAGGAGGCATGCATACAGAATCTACACTTCAGTGGAGGGCTTGAAGGTAACAGCTATCCACTCTTTCTACTGCCCCATCACAGTTAACGAAGACAAATAAGTTATGGGCAAATAAGCACCAGCACTGCACACTAGTTAGCTACTTTCCATTCTCCAACCCATATTTTCTGTAGTCTTTTAGACTCAGATCATTATTGGAAAACCTAAGTGAAGTGCTGCTCCACAAGCACAGATGAACGGATGTGCGTTTGCTTGCTGAGCTGAAAGGTTCAGTTTCAGACGTCTCGTCACCATACTAGGTAACATCAGTGAACCTCCAGTGAAGTGCTGGTATTGCGTCCCGCTTTCTACTTATGTTTAAGTTTCTTTGGGTGTTTGATGATGTAATTTCCGGTGCTTTTTC
Organism: Chiloscyllium plagiosum; assembly: GCF_004010195.1. NCBI lineage: Eukaryota > Metazoa > Chordata > Chondrichthyes > Orectolobiformes > Hemiscylliidae > Chiloscyllium > Chiloscyllium plagiosum. Next base: position 73,249,463 of record NC_057721.1, on the reverse strand, counting down.
TCAGAGGATGGTAGATGGGAGTCCAAATCGATGTATTTGTTGCTGGAGTTCTGGTTGGAATGCCATGCTTCTAGGAATTCTCGTGTGTGTCTGTTTATTTTGTTCCAAGATGGATGTGTTGTCCCAATCAAAGTGCTGTCCTTCCTCGTCTGTATTTAAGGATACTAGTGATAGTAGTTCATGCCTTTTTGTTGCTTGTTAGTGTTCATGTTCCTGGTGGCTAGTTGTCTGCCTGTTTGTCCAACGTAGTTTTTGTTTCAGTCCTTGCAAGGTATTTTGTAAATGACGTTTGTTTTGCTTGTTGTCTGTATCGGGTCTTTTAAGTTCATTAGCTGCTATTTGAGTTTGTTGGTGGGCAACTATGATGCCAAGAGGTCTGAATAGTCTGACTGTCATTTCAGACTTGTCTTTGATGTAAAGTGGCTAGGGTTTCTGGGCACGTTTTGTCTGCTTGTTTTGATTTGTTGCTGAGAAATCGGCAGTCTGTGTTTATTGGATACCCATTCTTCTTGAAAACACTATATAAGTAATTTTCTTCTGCTCTTTTAGCTCCTTGGTGCTGCAATGTGTGGTGGCTCATTGAAACAATGTCCGAATACAGCTTTGTTTGTGGGTGTTGGGATGATTGCTTCTGTATACTCACAAACGAAGCTGAACTTCGAACAGCAGCAGGTACTCATGTAACTCGGCAAACATTATTCATCTCATATGCTGCAGGCAAGAATGCTCTGAGGCATGGTACATTTATGAGACCTAGCCGAGGCCATGGCAACAGATGAATGGACACCACACAACAATGAATAGACAGGAGTGTTCCCTCCTAGTCGGACAGCACTTCAGCGTTCCAGGACATTCGACCTCGGATCTTCAGGTGACCATCCTCCAACGCAGATTTCGGGACAGGCAACTACGCAAAATGGCCGAGCAGAGGCTGATAGCTAAGTTTGGTACCCATGGGGATGGCCTCAACCGGGACCTTGCTTTCATGTCACACTAGAGATGACCACACACACACACACACACACACACACACAAACACACTCCTACAGACCCATACACTTACGCAGACCCTCTCTCACACACAAGCTCTGTCTTACATGCTCACACGTACACACCCTCTCACAGACTTATACCCCTTTACACTCTCACATATACATACTCTCTTATGGACACTCATAGCCCCCATCCACCCCGCCACCGCCCCCTCCCCCACCCACACACAAGTTTGTGGGGTGAATTTGTAGTTTCAGAATTAAATTTTATTTTGCTCAAAAACTGCATGAATGCATGTAAGGTTCTCTAAATCCTTTTTGGAAATACAATCAGTCTGAACATTGGGGCACAGACAGCCTCGCACAGAGAACCTCACACCTTCAATGCATTATCTGGGCTGACACGGCACCTAGTGTTAAAGTTCATTTGAGAACTTGAGAATGTAACCTAAAAAAAAGTTCTGGGATTAACATATGAAAGCCCTGAAACCAACATGGTCATTCTAAAAGATGAGAGACTTAACAAACAATCCATGTCTTTTTCAATATATAATCTCAGTTGATTCACACTGTAAATTCTGTGTCTTACGATCTTACACTCCACAACCACCTGATGAAGGAGCAGTGCTCTGAAAGCTATTGCTTCAAAATAAGCCCGTTTAACTATAACCTGGTGTTGAAAGATTTTTAACTGCCACCCTAGTTGTAATAGACCTGAAGCCAAAAGCTATCATTGCCACAGGATGCAATATGTAAAATAAAACAGTAAAATTAGGTTACTAATGCAAGAAGCTTTTAAGGATATGCTGACGATATTGGTGGTACACTGGCAAATATTGGTTATTCTGCATTCCAGCAATAAGGAACCACATGTACCAGCGTATAATTATTAAACTGAAATATTACTTTATTGACTTGGACTCAGCAATGTAACCAGAAGCAGTAAAAAGATCAGTTTCTTTTCAGTGATTCTGCGCTCGTTTGAAAGCTGTTCAATACAAATATCTGACAGCTGATGTTTGTCTTGAAAGGTTAAACATTTCTTTGTCCTTAAATGCTATTTGACCTATTTTCAACATGTCAATTTTAATTTAAAACAAAAGTTTCCAATGAAATAAGCAGAACTTTAGGGAAAGTTCAGGATTTATTTCTTCAACGCTGTCATTATATTGCATCGCATTTTCAGTAGCACACTTACTCACTTACCATGGCAGATACAGAACAGAATGTCAATGAGTGGAGCACTCAGGCAGTTTGGAATTAAATATGTCACAGTAGCTGTAAGTAATTGCTGACAGGTACCCATTTCTTCATTATATAATAATGTCCAATTTTTTTAGGAAAGAGATTGCACACTGCTAGCAGCAGCTTGTGCTCAAAACAACTCATCGGATTCTTGTCATTTATATATAATGGTCCTAAAATATTTGCATTAAACTAATTCCATGACAATGAAAGGGTCTGAGGGGCTAATGTTGAGGGCGGGGGTGGGGGAGGGGGCGCTGGGAGAGTTGTGCTTACTTGCTATGGATTGAATTTAATTGCATTTTGAGACGTTATGATGATTTTCAGTAGCTATCACTGGTTATAAAATGAAAACTCTATAAAAGGTAATATTGATGAAGCTTTAATTTACTTGCTGTTTTTACAGACCAGGCCTCCCCCACTGTCAGTTATTACTGGTCAGATTTGATGTTTTACTTGAACTTGAATCACAACCTTGAAAAGAAAGCATGTTTAATTCGAGACAAATGAATCAGTTTAAATGCAACCTTACGGTAACAGCTCAGCCTCAGGTACAGAATGTTTCAGTGCTTAAGATAAAAAGGAGTCTGCTCCTAGCTTAAAAATTATTCTAAACCTAACATTGAAGAGATTTTGGCACAATGTGTCTGGAAGCCATTTTATGGTCAAAAGTTTGCCCTCCTTACTAAGGAGCCATTTTATAAACAATTGAATCTGACATGCAAGTTGTGCAAGGTTACCTCATGACATCTCCCACTTCTCTGTGATAGGAACTTATCCTGCCAGCAGACGCCTAACTTGGCTGGATTTGTTTTGCCCACCTGATGGATAGCTCAAGGCCTGCAGGAGTGATCAGCCAAGCGCACACAGACCTGTCAATTAACTTCTCCTCCTTACGAATTGTGTTTCACTGTTATCTGTTTAATTAAGAACATAGTGTTTTTTGTAAATTTTTTGTATAAAGGAAGCCTGTTTGTGACAGTAAGACAGAGCAGCCTGCGAGAGCTCTTAAATGAAGAGTGATATCCTAGTCTCCTGGTTGTTAGAACCTAGTTAGTTTAGCTTTTGGTATCAGTGTTATGTTGCAACAGTGATGCTACTGGTAAATAAAGGGGATAACTAAAATGTTTGTAAGAGGTTTTTTTTATTCCAGACTATCAAAGAATACAATCTCCGAGATGAACCAAGAGGGGCTTACAGGTTGAGTCCACAAGAGATTCCCTGGGCAGTCTCAAATCTGTACTTTAACAAGGTAACCTTCTTCGCTGTCCACTACACTTCCAATTTTGGTGTCATCTGCAAACGTACTACCTATATCTCTTATGCTCACATCCAAATCATTTATATGAATGATGAAAAGTAGAGGACCCAACACGGATACCTGTGGCATTCCACTGGTCACAGTCCTCCAGTCTGAAAAACAACCTCCACCACAACCCTGTCTTCTACCTTTGAGCCAGTTCTGTGTCCAAATCTCTAGTTCTCCCTGTATTCCATGAGATTTAATCTTGCTAACCAGTCTCCCATGAGGAACCTTGTCAAACGCCTTACTGAAGTCCATATAGATCACATTAACCATCCTGCCTCTTCAATACTCTTTGTTACGCCTTCAAAAAACTCAATCAAGTTTGTGAGACATGATTTCTCACGCATAAAGCCATGTTGACTATCCATAATCAGTCCTTGCCTTTCCAAATGTATCTGTCACCTCTATCCTTCTAGGTGGTAGAAATATTGAGTTTGAATGAAGCCATCTAAAAAGCCTTGGCATCTTGTTGCAAAATTTCTGCAACTGTGCATTGGTGATGGGGAAGAGCATGATGAAGGTGTTGGATTGGATGCCATTTGGGTAGTTGCTTTCTCCAGTGTGGTGACAAGTTTTGTGTGTGTTTGAATGAGTGCAGGTCCAATAAGTGGAGAGTATTCTACCACGCTCCTAACTTATGACTTGTAGAGAGGCTTTGAGGAGCTATGAGATGAATTACTCATAATTGAATTTCCAGTAACTGATATACCTTGCTGCCACTGTTTTCTGGCTAGTCCGGTTCATTTTCTGGAAAATGATAAACCCCAGAATGTTGATTCAGGGCTAGCCACTTTTTTCAATCCTGTTTCTGTTGACCACACATTAAGTCCTGATCTGGTATTGTCTTTGTACCTCGCATTCTTAACGTTGAGAAGTTGTCTTTGTTTCTACCCTAATGTCTTCACTTTGAGCTTAATTAGATTAGATTCCCTACAGTGTGGAAACAGGCCCTTCAGCCCAACAAGTCCACATTGACTCTCCAAAGAGTAACCCACCCAGACCCATTTCCCTCTGACTAATGCACTTAATACAATGGACAATTTAGCATGGCCAATTCACCTTAGCTGCACATCTTTGGGCTGTGGGACAAAACTGGAGAACCTGGAGGAAACCCACGCAGACACGGGGAGAATGTACAAACTCCACACAGTCATCCAAGGCTGGAATTGAACCTGGGACCCTGGTGCTGTGAGGCAGCAGTGCTAACCACTGAGCCACCGTGCCGCCCCAGAAATGTGGGCTCGTCCTGGATTGGAACCAGGGATCTTTTGCAAGTAGGTGTAGTTGAAGAACCAAAGCATTATACCCAGAGACCAATGAGCCACGGGCCTTTTTAAAGAATAAACCACCCAGATTCATTTCCCTCTGACTAATGCACCTAACACTATGGGCAATTTAGCATGGCCAATTCACCTGACGTGCACATCTTTGGACTGTGGGAAAAAACTGGAGCACCTGTAGGAAACCCACGCAGACACAGGGAGAATGTGCAAACTCCACACAGTCGCCCAAGGCTGGAATTGAACCTGTGACCTTAACACTGTGAGGCAGCAGTGTTAACCACACTTGTAAATTTCATCATTTGTGGGGAGTCTCAAGAATGGAATGTGTGCAGATACAGATGATTGGAGAAGGTGCTCTTCACTTGGTGTAATGATACAATTATCGATGACCCAAACATTGCATTAACAAAAGATAACTTTATGGACAAAGCTGAAAGCTGTTCAAAAGAAAATGTATGTAGACAACTTTATCATAACAATGACTGATTATCGTAACATAACCTTGTCTACAAGTGACTATTTGGGGAAGATTTGCTTACAGGCATTTCAAAGCTGGATGACTGACTTAAGAGTATCAAGAACGCATTCCCAACTTCAATATAGCTGAAACAGATGCACACCAGGTAAAATTTAGCATGCTAAAGACCAAGCTGCAGTCAGTGGTAAGCAATCCAAAGATCAAATTTCACTTTTTACAAACATGTCCAGAATTGAAAAATATGACTTGTTACTCATTGGCAAATTTTTTAAAATCCAAGGTGATTTAACCTTGTCAACCACTTGCCAGTCAGGCATGAAACAAATCAAAAGGTCTAGAAGATATCAATAACTTTTCCTTGAATACAAAATACTATGGTTTGAAACAAAAAGTTAACACAGCGCTCAGAGATCGTACCAGACTCGAAATGTTAACCCTATTTCACTCCACCGATGCTGCAAGACATGCTGAGTTTCTCCAGCATTCTCAGTTTGTTAACAATTTTAACTTCATGAGTTCAGCTACTTGACTGCTTTGTACAATTCTAGAAACACAAGATCCCAATATTCATGGATAACTGCTTTGACTGTCCTAGAGTCGAAGGACTAAATTCCATATGATTAGATTTTCTCCCATCCAAATGCTTTCACCACAAGATGCTTGGAATCTGGTGAAGACGCCAAGGTAGAGTTGCTTCAAGTAATGAACCTGAAGGATCCTAATTTGGTAAAGCTAGGGACATAGAGTCATCGAGATGTACAGCATGGAAACAGACCCTTTGGTCCAACTCGTCCATGCCGACCAGATATCCCAACCCAATAGAGTCCCAACTGCCAGTACCTGGCCCATATCAACAATCCAGAATTGCTTCAGGTGTGCAATTTTCTTTGGAGCTAAGACATGGTGGCTGGCAAAATGTACAAGGCACCAGACTGCATTACCAGTGCTGAAGCTATTGCTCATTGCTACTTTTAACAGGTTTCCAAAGAAATGCATAAGTGTTACTGGACCAGCTTTCCAGTGCTGCAGAAAAAGAATAATTGTTAAGATGAAACAACTGCCATTAAAATCTATTTTAAATGCTAACTAGTGAGTACATATGCCTATCAATGTTTTAGACTGTAGTCTATTGCTCAAATTTTGATTATGGGCAATTCTATAAATAAAGACAAGTTTTCAGATATATTGATTCTGATTTAAAAAAAAGAGAATGATAATCAGTGATGCATACAGACATTAAAAAATACAACTCATTATCATACAAGTCATAGGCCTAAAGAGATATTGACATAAATGAGTAAAATTATAGTGGGAGATTCAACAGTGTTGATACCATTCAATATTGAACAGTGATAACTGGAATCACTCGTGTTGGAGATGGTCATTGCCTGGTAGTTGTGTTGTGCGAATCTTACTCGACACTTGTTAGTCCAAGCCTGAATGTTATCCCATCTTGCTGCATTTGGACATAGCCTTCTTCAGTATTGAAAGATTTGGGAATGGTGTTGAAAATTGTACAATTATCTTCAATTCTGATCAGTGCAGGAGAGGAGGTAGGTGAAGGTGGTTGGGCCCAGTACACTACCCTAAGGAACTTCTGCAGTGATGTCCTAGCTCAGTGTAAATACATTCCTGAGGCAGCTTTCTGTTTCTAAGACATTTGCACATTATGATCAATTCTGTTAAACATCACCAAATATGGCTCAAGAGCCCATTCTGGCAAACAGTCTTTGTTACTTTTGCTGAAAAGACAGGGGGGCTGCCAGGTGTACATCACCTGCGAATTTCTCTGAGTGGTTCCTTAGCCAGCTGAGCTTTTCATTTATGCTTGACTCTTTCAATTCCCTTCCAGTCAGTCAGTCTCCATGAGGTTACAATTAGCAGTGACTTCCTCCTAGATGTCAGTCCATCATCTTCATATCTCTTTTGCTGATGTCCATGTAGGATGCCATATAACGGCTTTATCACCATTCAGAATACCTTTTTGTACATTGCTACATGTATAAGGTGCTAAGTTAGTGTAGCTATTATGCTGCAAACGTATATGCAAATAACCACACACGTATACATACACACACAAAGACTTATGTCTGGTCCAGAAAGGAAAACAGGGTAATTTGTTTTAAGACCTTGCTGTAAAATTACAATCAACTCATGATGGAGTTAAGTAGCAACAACATGCAAGTTATCTGACCACTGGCTGGATCAGTTAGGGCATCAGTTGAAGTAATTAACAGAATGTGTACATTCTTTGTAAACATCAATTTCAGACAACAGAGGGGGTTCATTAGCATATATAAGAAAGATCACATAATATTGGCTGGGTTTGAACCACTGAGTGCAGTAGGAATCTCAGCTGACCAGTGAAACCACTAGCACCATGTGGGGAGACAGCTGGGCCATTTTCAGGTGTTCTCTCCCTTTCCATATATTAGGAATTTTAAAAATTCAATAGATCCAAGTCTACTGCAGCAAGACAGGTGGAGAAGTCTCTGTCTCTATTAAAATCAGTGACAACTGTCAACTCTGACTTGCAAAGAAAGGCCCCTGCCAAGTTAAAATGCTGCATCATTTATAACTTTTGATTTTGTGAGCAATGATGTACGTAAATCTTGTTGCTCAGTTGCACATCTCACATAAAATAAATCTATTTGATGTTTTACAAGTGGTCTTGTTTGACAAGAACACTCATCAGTCTGTCCCTGGAAGGCAACAGAAATGTACAGGGATACATATACGATCACTGCAAAATTTCAAAAATTATGTGATGCAGTGACTCAAGAAAGCATAAAACTATAGGAACAGGATAATAATATTTCAACTCTTCCAGTAAAATTTGGAGATACTCAATATACTGACCAGAACTAAACAAAGAAAAGGGCTTTGAAATACATAATAGTTAATGTATTGGGTTGCTTCTCATGAAGCAGTTTAAAACAAATTTGAGTGCTGTTCATTCTGAATTGGCTATGTTTATTTCCCTATTCTAGGAGATTACCTGGCTGTGGGAGTTGTACAAAGCGTCCCACGACACTCCAAGCTGCAATGGACTGAGTGATCTTTACATGTCCATCATTTTCAGATCTTTGTACACTAAAGAATTTATGTTAGCCAATTATGACTATCAGAATTTGGTCAGTGTCTCTTTTTATAGGAAAACAATCCTGTATGGTTTCCTAACAGGTTGTTCTTCCACTTTTCAAGAATTGTATATATGAGCCTCCAAGTTTCTGTAATTGAATCCCCTTTTAAAAACTGACTAAAGAATTTACGTTAATAATCTTATTTGCCCTTTCAAAAGTACAAATACCTTCTTTCCTTAATAGCCAATATGAACAGATGAGCATGTTTATGTTCTATGATCAGTTATTACTTGCATAGAACATGTATTTGTGTAAATTTGAACAGTGAAGCAAAAGAACTGTTTACAAAGTAAATGATTGGAATGAGCTCAGGCAGAAATTTTAAATTTTCTTATGCAAATGTTAGCATGTTCCTAATATTTACATTTCACAGATCAATGTTTTCGTTTAATAGATCAATACATTAATAATGCTGTATTTAATTACAAACTCATCCTTTCCCTGCAAGTTGTAAGAGTTTCAAGGATGAAATGACAGTCACCTGGACTCAGTTCTTAATAAATTAGATGACTTTTAATGAGTCCAGTTTAAAAGATGACTAAATTCTGGGAGACATTATTTGTAAAACGTATTCCTTTTATTCATAGCCTTGAACTTTCGGACTTTTGTTTTTAAACAACACAATCTATATTGGGGTGATGGCCTAAGTAAATTACTTGAAAGTAAATTGTGATATAAAGGTAGAGCAGCAATTCCCAACTCTGGGATGAAAACGTTTCACCAACTGACATATTTCTGAATTTTTGATTACAGAGTTCTGCCATTTGAGATATTTCTCTTCACTCTGCCTTCACCTTTCCATTGCATATTGTCTTGTTCACGCCCGATCCCACCCATTGCATCTGATGATTGCTGTTGTTCTGACAGTATTCAAATTAGACGTGGTCAGGAAGCAGTCACTAGGTTCTTCATTCCCTTATTTCCAATAGCTTTCCTGTAAGGAAAGTTCTTGTGGTTGGACATAACTGCTTGGTGGTTGTTGTTGTAAAGGCATAGGTCACAATGGGTGCTCTTTTAACCTTGAACTTCAGATTAGCTAAATATATAGAAAAGTGCCTGGCTCTGCAAAAGTTTAGTGATCCGAAAAATTGGTTGCTTTAAATTACATCTAGTTTAGAAAATTACACCTATGTTATTTAAAAGGTTGCAGTGTGTGCACTGAGGTTTCTTGCAGCAACAGCATGAAAATGAATTGATGGAGCTGGATCCTTTTAAATTTGTTCAGAGTGTGTGCATTGCTGGCGGTGCCGTATTTATTGACCAATTCTGAATTGCAGAACTTGTATCAAGTTCAGTGAGCAGTCATGCAAAATGTCTTAAACAAGCTCAATTTTCAACTGCAATCCAAACATTTTCTGCAAACCACGATTCAGTACATCCTCTGGTTTTCATTAAAGTTGTCAATCATATTTTAAGCTCCCTTTTTCTCTCCTCTGTTTTCAAAGGTGAAATCAAAATGGATAGAATAGCAACTTGCATAGCAGTAGGCAGCATAAAGTCACCGTAAGCATCTCTCTTTATTGTGGTAAAGATCTGATGAACTGTTATATTTAGAAAATTATTCATCATCACCTGCTGGGGAGGTGCATTCCATGGAAATGGATTTTTCTGGTAACAAGATCAAAAGTAGTGATTTTCTCACAATTAATGCCATTAGGAACACTATGCTGATTTCATTTCTAACAGACTCAGACGTAGGAAGGTGAACTTCACCATCATAATTCTCTTTTTCTAGATGAGACATGCGCTTTCTGCAACAAAAAAAAATCTCAAAAGAACTGCAGATGTTGGCAATCAGAAATGTTTTCTGAAAGTGAACTGGCCACTTTCCATTGAATTCTAAAATGCTGTAAATATATGCATCATGTTTAATATAGATATCCATGCACCTAAGCCTCTTCTTCAAGATCTTCACCCAGAAATAATCTCCATAAGCATCCATGGCAGGTTTAAATGGAAGCCAAACTCTGTTACTTATGTGAAGGCCCAAAGTGTGTACCAGAATCTGAAAAGGAATGAAATACCGTATTGTTCTTGGCACCAAGAGATTCAGTTAAATTACAATTGTATGTATACTGTATAAACATCAGTGAGACCAACCTCCATCTTCGTGATGTCCAAGGTGATGTAGCATTGTGAATTGCATAGCAAGAGCCCGAAGCAAATCAATGAATTGTTCAAGACAGCAGTAATTTCTGATCTTAGACTGACCAAGATTTGAGTGGTGCTGGAAAAGTACAGCAGGACAGGCAGCATCTGAGAAGCAGGAACATCGACGTTTCGGGCAAAACCCTTCATCTGGAATGAGGCTGGGAGCCTTGGGGGTGGAGAGATAAATGGGAGGTAGCTGAGAGTGTAATAGGTGGATGGAGGTGAGTGTCGGAAGGAGGGTGGAATGGATAGGTGGGAAGGAAGATTGGCAGATGGGACAGGTCATGAGAACAGTGTTGAGTTGGAAGGTTGGAACTGGGGTAAGGTGGGGGGGCGAATGAGGTGCACATTGATGCCATGGGGTTGAAGGGTTGCAAGGCGGAAGATGAGGTATTCTTCCTCCAGGCGTCAGGTGGTAAGGGAGTGGCGTTGGAGGAGGCCCAGGAACTGGAAGTCCTTGGCAGAGTGGGAGGGGGAGTTGAAATGTTCAGCCATGGGGTGGTGGAGTTGTTTGGTGCGGGTGTCTTGGATATGTTCTCTGAAGCACTCTGTGAGTAGGTGTCCAGTCTCCCCAGTGTAGAGGAGACTGCATCGGGAGCAACGGATACAGTAAATGACATGTGTGGAAGTGCAGGTGAAACTTTGATGGATGTGGAAGGTTCCTTTGGGGCGTTGAACCGAGTTGGGTGGGGGTGGGGGGGGGGTGTAGGTGCAGGTTTATGGGGTGAAAGATGAGGACAAGGGGGGTTCTGTCCTTGTTGTGGTTGGAGGGGTGGGGTTCGAGGGCAGAGGTGCGGGATGTGGATGAGATGCGCTGAGGGCATCATAAACTATGTGGGAGGGGAAATTGTGGTCGTTAACGAAGGACACCATGTGGTGAAACTGGTCCTCCGGGGAAGCAGATGCAGAGGAGGCTGAGAAATTGAGAATAAGGGATAGCGCATTTTTACAGGAGGCATGGTGGGAGGTGGTGTAGTCCAGGTAGCTGTGGAAGTCGGTGGGTTTGTAGAAAATGTCAGTGTTGAGTCGGTCACTATTGATGGAGATGGAGAGGTCCAGGAAGGAGAGAGAGCGGTCAGAGATGGTGCAGGTGAATTTAAGGTCAGGGTGGAATGTCTTGGTGAAGTTGATGAATTGTGGCGCTGATGCAAGTCATCAATGTAGTGGAGGAAAAGGTGGGGAATGGTGCCGTTGTAACTCCAGAAGATGGACTGTCCATGTAGCCTACAAAAAGAAAAGCATAGCTGGGGTCCACGCTGGTGCCCATGGCTACTCCTTTTGTCTGGAGGAAATGGGAGGATTTGAAGGAGAAACTGTTGAGGGTGAGGACCAGTTCAGCCAAACAAATAAGAGTACCAGTGGAAGGGTATTGGTGGGGACATCGAGAGAGGAAGAAAAGGAGGACTTGGAGGAGCCGGTCATGGCGATATAGGTGTAAAGGGACTGGATGACCATGGTGAAGGTGAGGCATTGGGGGCCAGGGAACCAAAAGTTTTGGAGGAGGTGGAGGGTGTGGGTGGTGTCCTAGATGTAAGTGGGGAATTCCTGGACCGGAGGGGAATAGGACAGTATTGAGATAGGTAGAGATGAATTCGGTGGAGCAGGAGCAGGCTGAGACGATGGGTCGGCCATGGTAGTCAGGCCTGTGGATCTTGGGTAGGAGGTAGAATCGGGTGGTGCAGGGTTCCCAAACTATGAGATTAGATTAGATTAGATTACATTACAGTGTGGAAACAGGCCCTTCGGCCCAACAAGTCCACACCGACCCGCCGGTAACCCACCCATACACCTACATTTAGCCCTTACCTAACACTACGGGCAATTTTGCATGGCCAATTCACCTAACCTGCACATCTTTGGACTGTGGGAGGAAACCGGAGCACCCGGAGGAAACCCACGCAGACATGGGGAAAACGTGCAAACTCAACACAGCCTGAGGCGGGAATTGAACTCGGGTCTCAGGCGCTGTGAGGCAGCAGTGCTAACCACTGTGCCACCGTGCCGCCCACTAAGGTTGAAGCTATGGGTGAGAGATCCCCTGAGGTGCTGAGATTATGTCCAGAGTCTGGGAGATGATGGTTTGGTGATGGAGGATGAGGTTATGGTCAAGGGGGCGATAGGAGGAGGCGTCATTCGAGCTGGTGCCTGGCTTCAGCGGTGTACAGGACAGTGCGCCAAACTACCACAGCACCCCCCTTGTCCACTGGTTTGATGGTGAGGCTGGGGTTGGAGCAGAGGGACCCTCATCATTAGCAAAGGTGAAAATTCATGCAACTCATTTTGTTGATATTCAGGAGGGACTTCAAATCTAATCTTCACTGAAACTGAGAAAACGGTTCTCTTCCATGTGCTACAATGTACTGAAACATCAAGGATAAAGTCACAAAATGAAAGATGGCAGACTCATTCTCTCAAATTCACAATGTCAGCTTTGTGGAGAAACAGAGCACAAGCCAAACTGCTTGATACATGGCAGGAGGAAAAAAATCACGATGATATTATGAGCTGCTGGGTTGCTGTTATTTTGCTTCCAGTCATGACAGAAAATGCAGAATAAGCAGAATTCTGGAAGTATATTACTTGATCATAGAATCACGTGGCCAGTGGAGACCAGAAAGAAGACAAAGAGAGAAGAAAATATTTTAAATAAAGATACTGCCCATAGATTCTTCAGGCTGTGCTGTATGGGCTACAAAGAAACTTGGAGTAGGAGGGAAAAGATCCAATTGTCGAGGTCCACACAGATATCAACGATATAGGTAGAATGGAGAAAGAAGTGCTGTTAAGGACACATAAGCTGCTAAGTTCGAAAGCAGAACCAAAAATGTAATAATCTCAGGATACTACTGGAGCTACAAGCTAAATGGCACAGGGTTAATAAGATTGAAAGGTACATGCATGGCTCAAAAATTAATGAGGGAAAACTGGTTCAAATTCATGGCATATTGGCGCTAGTCTGGGAGGGAGCTGTTCTGATGGGATGGGCTCTATCTGAATCACATTGGTACCAGAGTCCTGACAAATCACATTACAGGGTTGCAGACAGGGCTATAAACGAAATAGTTTGCACGGGGCGGTGGCAGGGTGGTTCCACAAAGATTACAAAAATCAAAGTTCAAGGAAAAGGTGGGAGTACAGGTTAGTGGGGTTACCACAGAATAAAAGAAAGGAAAAGATAGAATGTGCAAATGTCACATTGCAGCAAGGAATCGTACAAGAGTAGGAAAATCTGAGAATGGAACAAAAGTCTTGTATGTGAATGTATGAGAATTCAGAATTAAGTTGATATCAGCCATATGGAAACAGCAAATTGTGATGTTATGAACAAGGAATTGAACAGGAAAAATATGATGATCAGTTGAATCTACAATGAATACTTTTTCTTTATTCTTCTGCCTTTATATTCTATGTTTATTTTTCTGTGTTTTAAGATGGTGCCAGAGAGTAGCAACACTTTTCATTGATTTTGTAACAAAATATACATAATAAATAAATATCAACTTTAAAAAATCAAATCAAATATGTTCTTCAAGATGTATGGAGTAGCACTCCTTCGATATATACATTGGCTCATAGCCATGCAGACATAAAAACAGTGGAACAATGGAAAGGCATAGTAAGAAAGCTGCCAAGTGAAGGCGGCTACTTGAACAATCGCAGTAAACTAACCTTTGGTATGCGACATAAAAAGTTGTTTCCATCAGTAAGCGCAGTCATTAAATCACAGATAAAAGGCAGAATGTTGTTGACCTGGCAGAAATGCCACTTCCACTCGATTAACCACAATTGAGTCGAGATCACAGAGAGGTCATGCGTGTCTTATTAATACGCAGCAAACCACCAGTTTTTATTCTCTCCCACTTTGGCCAAGGTCAACTACCAAAGTAAATGCCAGAAGCAATTCAGCTTGTTATGAAATACAAGCTTACCTTGTTTTTGGATTCCAGAAAGATGATTATTCCTGAGTGGTCCACAGCACATGTGGGACACAGCAGCGTCACAGACACCACATGACCAGTTCAAGCTTTTTCATTTACAACTGAAGGACCTGTGAAGGAATAGTGCTCCTGCGTGATGAAATGATGCAAAAACTAAAACCATGGGGCCTAGTACGGTGACTCCTGTGCTACAGAAGAGAGCACTGACAAATAACCAGACGATTTGGCCCCAGACCAATAAAAGCTGCAATTAGCAGGCTTGGGATAGTAAAGACTCAAAAACTCAAAAGTCTCAAGAACCATTAGATCTAGTCAAGAGTCAGAATTAGATTTCAGAAAATGCACAGATCTCTATTAAGTACAGTTGAGGCTCAGAAGAAGCTGTCAGGAGCTGATAAGGCAGACGGTCATTGGCACCAAGCTGCTGGCTGGGCAAAGGTACCTCCTTAAGAAATGACATCCTGCTCATAGGGACAAAAGAGCAGAGTGTGTCTGGGAATTGGTGCTGGAATATAGCCTCAGAACTTCAACAGATTACACCCCCACAAGAGACTGAATCAATAGAGGTGAGCAGGTTTATGGGCAATCCAAAGCCTTTTAAGGAAAGCTCAGAGGCTAGACGTTTGGATGTAAAGAGCTGAAAACCTTGAGAGGAAGACAGATTGTTCATGGGATTGTGCCATTCTCTGCCTATTAGCGTCTTGGTGAATTGATGACAAATTCACAGGATTCATCGGAAATGCATCTGCCATATGGCATAAACCATGTCATTTGCCTGTTAATTCCTATTTACCATGTTAATTCTAAAGTATAGAATAAATATTGCAAATTGTATAATATTCACTGAAGTGAACTTATTCTTTAAAAAGATTGACAACCTTGTCAAACCCACAAGGGTTTTAATTACAACATCTAATCCTCAAATGGGTAAGGCAAAGACTTCAATAACCACAGTAAACATGGGGCAATGTATTACTGAAAATTGCCATTTGACAGATAGGGCAGGGTGACCTCAAAGCATCAAATTAAATCATAATAAACCAAGGGTCTAATAAACTAAAAGCAACATCATTAATCAAGTTTTGCACTGTTACTTTCAACTTTAGAAGAATGTTAAAGGTGTGGATCAGAAACATTTCATTGTAGTGTTGAGACCAGAATATCACAAACACACAAGTGAACATTAATGTGCCATGCTCAGAATTAATGAATAACCTTGCAGTTAAAGAGCCTCTGGGGAACAGCAATCACAATATAATCAATGTTATTGTGCATTTGCATTATTTAGACAAAAACTAGGATCTTAATTCTAAACAAAGTGAGGGCATGAGGGGCAAGTGGCTAAGGTTGACTGGAAATTACATTACAAGATTAGATAAGCAAATCAGAGGTGCTGAGAAAGTCTATTATTTCACATGCCCATCATTCAAGCTCAACCAGAAAAAACCAGACCAACTCAATTGTATTCAGATTTCAACAAAATACAGTCACAATTTAAGGGAACAGTGTGCTGAGTTTAAGTTTGTGGAGATGTTTTTACACTAAAAAAGTACAAAACAAAGAATAAGTTTTCAGATCTGACTTGTTGCAAATACTTATTCCACGATGTCTGAGTAGCTAAAATACTGCATGTAAGTAAATGCTCAATATATTTTAGCGGTCGTTGAATCATTTACAAATAACACAAGTTACATGCCATTTTTAAAAAAACAATATTACATGATCCCAGCCATTTAGTAACTTTTGATATCAGGAACTTAACAAACCCAATTGTTTACTGTAATGCCAGTGTGAAAGAACAGCTGAAGTAGGGTCTCTTGACCCAGTCAGTATTTGCACTTGACTAGGAGGGCTGATGTAGCATAAGATCTGAAAAAAAAGGAGCATGAATAGGCCATTCAGCTCTGTGAGGATGAAACACCATTCAATAAGATCATGGATGATCTGATTGCGACTTCCAATCCACTTTCTTATGTGCCTGCCCCATCCCCAAAACCATAACACTTGACAAGCTAAGTTCACATTCTTCATTTTCAAAAGGACTAAATACAGTTGTACACAAAAGAAATTTGAAATAATAGTGGCCTTATGTACCCAGAGTAATTCTTATCTTTCTGTGGGATTGAAGTTAATGCATTTCAAAATACTTCCTCAAGTGTAGTCTCTGCAACTGAATCAATAAATGATTTGTTACACCCAAATCTGTATGGCACATTTCTTTGATCTTGCAATAGATAGCCCAACTACTTCTCATAGGGCATTTAGATCTGGGCAAACAAGGTAATGGGATCTTTGCATACCTGCTTTGTCAGGAAACAGGTTTCTGATCTTGATGCAAGAGGACACACAATGAAGGACATTTTCTTCAACTCCACTTCAAATAAAAGCTTGTATTGTTCAAAAAGATGAAAAATTCATTTAGAATGAGACAATGAGTACAAGGATTTTCTGGCTTAACCTGAAAGACAATATTAGTTATGAAAAGAGGGGAGGTTAACCAAAGACTGCATGTGAAAATTCATACGTCTCGTTCTCACTGCCCGGATAATAACTGGTTTAAAATAGGAGCAAGCTAACCTATTGCAGTGATCCAAGGAATCAACATGAACTCTTGAAAGATGCAAATAAGAAATGTTTATTATGAATATATATTGAATGGTACAAGTGTATTCAATTCCCATAATTTAAAGACGTGCAGTAATTCCTACTTACAATTAACTAGAGATAGTAGCAAAGTCAACCCAAAGCCAGACATGTAATCTAATTACAAACTCGTCTGCTTGGGGTTAGTATATAGGAATGCATACGCTAGCAAAATTTATGGATGCATCAAGCTCTCGAGATTGAAGAAGGTTGAAGTTTTAAGACTGGATACCTTCTACTTCGATCAAACATTTCATAAATAATGATTGGCAAGAAACTAATGTAAAGTTCAGTCTAATTCTGATTCTTACAAGATGCAAGAATATTCCTGCATCAAAGCAGATTCAGTTTTATAGAATGTGTTAAATGTATTAAAAGGATGAAATCAGAATTTTTCTAGATAGATAGAATCCCTACCATGTGGAAACAGACGCTTCAGCCCAACCAGTCCATACTGACCCTCCGACCAGCATCGCACACAGACCCATTCCCCTACTCTTTCCCTGTAACCATACATTTCCCATGGCTAATGTACCTAGCCCACACATCCCTGAACATAATGGGTAAATTAACATGGCTAATCCACTTGCATATCTTTGGACTGACGGAGGAAACCAGAGCACCCAGCGGAAACCCACACAGACACAGCCAGAATGTGCAAACTCCAAACAGGGTGGAATTGAACCTGGCGCTGAGAGGCAGGAGGGCTAACCACTGAGCCACTGTGCCGCTATTTTAGGTTTCACATTCCAACTCATTTTTCAAGTTGCTCTTCTTTCTATCAGTTTAGTAACAAAGTTAGTGGGACCTCACTTCATTAATGGCTACTAAAATGCACAAATGCATACTATGATAATTTGCTCATTAATTTTCTATGGAAAAAGCATAGAATTCTCCAGTTTACAATGGTATAATAGAGTCACAGAGCTCTGAAACAGACCCTTCGGTCCAACCAGTCCATGCCGAATGTAAACCCAAATTAAACTAGTCTCACCTACCTGCGCCTGGCCCACATCCCTCTAAACCTTTCCATTTACTTATCCAAATACCTCTTAAAATGTTATAGCCCACCCCACCCACCAGTTCCTCAGGAAGTTCAATATACCTGTGTATCACCCTCTGAAAAAAATGTGCTCCTCACATCTTTTTTAAATCTCTCCCCTCTCAACTTAAAAATGTGCTCCCTAGTCTTAAAATTCCTCATCCTAGAGAAAAGACAACTACCATTAATCCTATCTATATCCTTCATTATTTTATAAAACGTTTCAGGTCACCTCTCAACCTCTTACACTGCAGTGAGAAAAGTGCCAGACTATCCTGCCTTTATTCATATCTCAAACCTTCCCAACCCAACAACATCCTAGTAAATCTCTTCTGAACCCTCTCCAGCGTATTAATATCCTTCCTACAACTGGTTGACCAGGAACGGACATAGTATTCCAGAAGAAGCCTCACCAATATCCTGTACAATCTACATGTGCTACGTGAACATGGCAAGAATAAAAGCAAGCCTACCTCTTCTTGGTTTATGCATACTCAAAGGCTGTAATGAAAATACCAGATGATTGCAACAAACCTCAAATAACTAGACACCACAATTCATTACAAGCCTAACTATACAGTACAGAACATATTTACCCAAATGAAAAGAGAATCTAAACCTCAAACACATCATTCAGAGGTTTAAACAGGGAAGGAAAGTAACAAATACCCTAAACTCAAACAGTTTTTCCCTAGAGGTCCATTCAAGAACAGAATCTGGACAACTTTAATTAACTAATGTATCAAATGGCAGTTCTCATAAAACCTGCAGCAGTCCAACAAATTATCTATCCATCAGCTTCTAAGCATGAAAGGACAAGCCTCTCTCTCTCTCTCTCTCTCTTCAATTTCACTACTGCTGACTATCAAACTTAAAAGCTTTTATCCTCCACAATTAATGAATCTTAAATGAGGACTTGCTGGTGTAACACTAGGGTTGACAAAATGCTTTATGACAATCCAATAACTCTAAAGCATGCAAGCCCAGCAAATATCTCAACTCACATTTCAGATTCACTTATCCATGCTCAGTCATGCGACACCTTCTAACACAGCCTAGAACATTAATATGTACTATCTGGCAAAACGCTTTACAACAATCTAATTGCTCTTATGGATGCAGCTATCCCAACCCATTAAGTTACAATACTGGTACTGTATCAGGGATAACATTTTAGGGATTAGACAATTTATAATTGGAAACAGACTTCTTTACCATTGTGCATGTATAAGAAAAGGATTTAAAAGTCCTCCATTTTTATTCCATGATCAGTCTGTTGTACTTTTATATTTAACAGGATTTAAAATTAGCTCAAAGTTGTGAATACGATCCTGACATTCAGAGCCTAAATTTGGTCTGAAACACTGATGCAGAAGGGGCTAAAAATACTGAAAGATGTTCAGAGTTATGGATTTGTGTTTAGAATTCATGCAACAAAATTTCAGAGACTAAGTTGAATTTACACAGCACTTTAAAATGGAAACACATTTATAATAAGATTAAAAATAAACAGAAGAACTGTTTCTGAAACAAACCTGCAACACTCCAATATTTCCTCTACCTTGAATTAAAAGGAAGACACCCAAGTACAGTGCACAAAGTGTAAAATGGAAAATAACCCAGAAAAACTGGGCTATGAAACCAAGTAATATCACTGCAGTTAAAGCGTTTGCTTTTCGCTGATTATTTGACAAAGCAGGTAAATCTTATATACGCTATAATTTTGGTAAAGCTTGGGCATGGTGAGGGGAAAGTCATCAGCCTTTAATAATAGATCTTATTTAATTTATTATTTATTTAATTTAAAATATTAATTCATCCATATGAGGTGCCTCCCAACAGCTTCTACTAAGAAGTAATACATTTAACAGATGATGATTAATAACTTAAAAAATTGTTTGCTCTTCTGGGCCAAATGAAAGATTTGTTTTAATAAAACAAAACTTTAGCAAACTTAAATGTCAAGTGTAAACCAGTCAGTATCGGCTGAGTGTTATCCTTGACCCTTCCTCAATTCTATGTGGTTGCTCTACTATCTAATGCAACACTTTACCTCGTTTAATCTGTTTCAGAAACAAGCCCCACACTGCTAAGGGTGACAACACTGCTCCTTTAACAAGGTTATGTTGTCCCTGGTTTTTTTCAAGAGGTTGTAAAAATGAACACCACTGATGCACGAAAGAGAAAAATATTATTTCAGCTTCTGCAAATACATGTCTTGGACAGAGTTTTTATCATACAGTCAAACAGCACAGAAACAGATCCTTCAGTCCAACTTGTCCCATTTGCCGACATGTGGCCCACATCCCTCTAAACTGGTGGCTCAGTGGTTAGCACTGCTGCCTCACAGCACTAGGGTCCCAGGTTTGATTCCAGCCTCGGGCGACTGTCTGTGTGGAGTTTGCACATTCTCCCCATGTCTGCTGGATCTTTGCAGGTGTTGATTACCATACACTAGTAGGGATACTGTGTTTCTTTAGGAAACCTTTGAGGTCGACCTTATTAGTCAGAGAGAAATGGGTCTGGGTGGGTTACTCTTCGGAGGGTCAGTGTGGGTTACTCTTCGGAGGGTCAGTGTGGACTGGTTGGGCCGAAGGGCCAGTTTCTGCACTGTAAGGAATCTAATTTAAACCTTTTCTATTCATGTACCTAGCCAAATGTTTTTAAATGTACACGACAAAGTTCAGCATTGAGAATCCATCATGCCTGAAAGGTGATCATCAATTACAGGCTGATTAAGAACCAGCTTAGTTGTAATAAAGTCCTATGTTTTGCTCAGTATATCCAAATATAGAGTTTAAATACCAGACTACAGCATTTTCAAAGGCCACTTTCCTCTTTCATACAATCAATGAAACAATTCTATCTTCTCCGTAAGATTTAACAAAAATAGGTCCTCTTTAAGTGAGCCATTTGCAAGTCTCAAACTGCTCCACTGCATATCTTTTCAATCAAACACAAATACAGTTACTGCATTCTTAGCCAATACATCCTGCGGATGACAGAATACAAAGTAAATTAAACATGCTGAAGAAATCTTATACTCCACAAGCACCTGATGAAGGAGCAATGCTCCGAAAGCTAGTGCCTCCAAATAAACCTACTGGACTATAACCTGGTGCTGTGTGATTTTTAACAAAGAAAGAGTACATTACATTTTTATAACCAATGAAATTATAAATTTTCTTAAGTTATAACCTTTCATGATCAAAATTAGACAGCATTGAGTTGACTCATTTTCCATGGCCTGAACAAAGATTAAGGTGGCTGCTCTTCTTCTTCTTATACAGTCCCTCAAGAACAGGTGTGGCTTTTTTCCACTCTGGAGTTGTGGAATCCAATGATGGACCTGTCCACCTGATCACAACAGGGCAGGTGAAGTTTGAAGAGGCAGCTTTGGATGGGATGTTTAGATGTTTGCATGCTTCTGCTGTATTAGCATAACATCCTTCTTGGCCTGTCAGAATTGTACAGAATAGCTGGATCTTTGCAGGTGTTGATTACCATACACTAGTAGGGATACTGTGTTTCTTTAGGAAACCTTTGAGGTCGACCTTAAAGTCTCTTACCAAGCCAGAAGGGGCAGATATGTCAGGAGTTTGGAAGAGAGATCTTGTTTTGGAAGTCATGCTCGGCATCTGGATGATGTGGACTTTCTGATGCAGCTTGTAAGCAGTCTTTTTGATACACTGGATGCCCATTAGTTATTCTCTCCTCCACACACATACTTATAATTTAATTTTAGGTTGTCATCTTCACAGCTAGAAAAGGTCAATGCCACCAACACAGAAAGAATCATTGCACCAGTAACATCATACAACTAAAATTGGAGAAAGTTCTGATTTATCTCTTGGGAAGTTCAAATTCCTTGATGCTGGCCAGACAGTGGGCACCAGTATTGGAATGTCCATCCTACCAGCGGATATGCAGGATTTTGCAGATACATTGGTCATATATAGGGATTTGAAGTGTGACATTTATAAGAACAATAATTACACTCACTTTGAGGGTGAAGTGGATGAGAGACAGGAAAAAGAAAAGTTTAAAACCTTTAAGGTTTCATGTTAACTGGATGCCATCTTGAGTTTGTGGTATTGCCAACAGATGTCTAAATTTCTCAATTATGAAAATGACACATTGATAGAGAAAAACACAAGCTATTTAAAATTAAAACTCATGATTAGAGTTGCACTTTCAGCAATCCGAGTGACAAGTGAATTATATAACTTAAGAGTCTGATAGGCAGCATTTATAGAAGATTCAGCAGAGCTCCCAAGTCATACAAATTCCATTGCAGAAGTCATTCTGAATGCACCATCACTACATTTCCTAAAATGTAAGCACCACTGTTTAGTATGACCATTGAAGGCTGATCGCTATCAGCATTAGTTATTGGGCAAACAATCTTCTCAAAATCTGTATTTGTTTAAGACATTCTGGAATGCTATGCAGTACTAGCTTTTACGCAGGGATATAAAAGCTGATTCCAAACCACTACATTAGCAGTAGAAGGAAAAGAATGTCTTGCACAATATGACTCAATCAAGGATGATATTTCTAACTTTGATAGGTTGCTTTGTCATAATGCTCCCCACCTTATAATTCTGAGATAGTGAAAGAAATGGGTGACAGCTGAAATCCACCACTAGTCAATTTGTATACCAAAAGTAATTTGCATCTGACAGAATAAATGAATGTTTGGAAAATATATTCATCAGAAGTTTGAAACTACTCAAAATCTTTAGTAGAATACGACCATACCGCAACACAAGCTTTCATCTGAAAAATAGATGCTCAGCTTTGCAGAGGATTAAGAGCCAGTTGCCAGATTTATCTAGATCTTGTGATAGAGATGTGGAAAGGTTCATGTAATACTGCCAGAAAATGCAGAAGGACTAAATGAGGACTCAGCTATATACACTATGTTTAACAAATACCATACAACACCAGGTTATAGTCCAATAGGTTTACTTGGAAGTCTAGTTTTCAGAGCACTGCTCCTTCATCAGGTAGCTGTGGAGCAGCATAAGATAGAATTTATAGCAAAAGCAGAATTTATTCTTCCAAACGAATCTGTTGGACTATAACCTGGTGTTGTGTGATGTCTAACTTTGTCCATCCCAGTCCAACAACGGCATCTCCAAATCATAACAAATAGCATGACAGTGATGGAAAGTACCATTTCTGTGTTAAAGCTGCATGTATGAACTCTCAGTATTGACTTGCTTATGAAAATAAAGAAACATGAATTGGCTGCTGATTTAAGCCAATCATATGAAACTTCAAGTTGTTTTAGCGTTGAACTCATATGCAAAAAAAATTGTTTAGGAAGGTTATGGATTTTGTCAAGGACAAACCATGATTATGTATCTTTTCTAGATTTGGAATGAAAACAATTCAAAATAAATTAGATAGGCTCCAGGTCATTTTATCGGGTGAACTGTTACAGAAAAATGAAGTTTGAATATTCACCTCATCTAATTACTTCACAGGTACATGACCATGTCATATAGATAAAATTAATGAAATTAATTTCAAGAATGCCTCAACTGTATATTAAAGATACTTGTTAAAAAAAATTCTTGGATGTGGTCATCACTGCTCCCCAGTTGCCTTGGAGGTGGTGAGAGCTGCTTTTTAGAACTATTACAGTCAATTGGTGTACACACAGTGCTGTTAGGAATGGAGTTCTATGATTGTGACCTAGCAATAGTATGGCAGTATAGGTCCAAGCCACATCTGTGACTCAGAGAGGATCTTGCTGGTGGTCGCATTCCCACACATCTGCTTCGCTCACCCTTCTAAATGGTAGATGTCACAAGTTTGGAAGGTAATGCTGGAGGAACTTTAGGTGAAATACTGCAGTATGTCTTGTTGATAGTATCCACATTTGGTGGCAAAGGAAGAAAATGCTGAAGGTGGTGACTGGGGTGTCTATCAAGTTGTTCTGTTCTGGATGATATCAAGCTTCTTGAGTGTTTTGTGAGCCAGGTAAGTGGAAAATATTCCATCACACTCCTGAACATGTACCTTGTAGCTGGTGGACCAGCAATGGGGAAACAAGGAGGTATGTTACTTGCCGCAGAATTCCTAGCCTCTGATCTTGCCACAGTATTGATACAGTTGATCCATTTCAGTTTCTGTCAATGGCAACCCCAAATATATTGATGAAAGGGATTCAGTGATGGCAATGTCATTGAACTTCAAAAGTGGGATGGCAGATTTCAGACGTAAAGACGTTCATGGCTTCGCACTTCTTGAAAGATTGTGGATATCTTTTGTTTAAAAAGGCAAAGAATGTTGGAACTGTTTTCTCACAAAAAAGAAATTTATTGGTTATCCCACATCTCATTACAACTACTTATTTACTACAGACTACCTGCTTGGATTTATGACTGTCAAGTTTCAGTTACTGCTTAAGATATTTTTTGGGTTGCTGGTGCCCAACCTGAAGAAAAGGAGCTTTGCAGCTTAGCTCTCTTGTTCCTGGAAGAATCATCATAATGAAATCCCATATGAAACTTAATTGTTCTTTTGAAGAGTATCTGGAAGAATCATGGATACTGTGTTCTAGGGAAGCTAAATTTACAAAGATCAGGAGACAACTGTCTATGCTTGATTATACCTGTCTAAACATGCCAGACTAACAGCTTTCTGAGCATTCTATATCTCATATGTTTTGCCTTTGAGAACTGAACATCATTGACAAGATCTCTCTTTATCCCAATGTTTCATTTCCTAGTTTGAATGGGCAGTTTTGGGATTATTATAAGGAGGGGTTGAGATTTATACTTGCATATTTCAAATTCATGTTAACTAGCTTTACATTTTTGCCAATTAAGTCTCCATTTCTCAATAAATCAATAATTTTGTTATTGCACCACAAGTGAAGCTCCTTTGTCATCACCTCTCCAAAAGTGGTATCAGGACTTATTGCTCAAATCATTTCCAAAATTCATAACTAATCTTTCAAGCAATTTAAGACAAAAGTTGGCAATTCAGATACATAGGAAGGGAAAGGAAAGGAAAAAGGAACTATTTCACCCCTTCTAGTCACTTACATTTTAATTCTCAGTTGCTGCAGTACTGGAAAGGGCTTGACTAGTTAACCATAGCCAATAATTAACCCAGAGTAACAACTTTATCTTCAAAATAGGCAAAGGCGCGAAAAAATCTAGTTGACACTATGAAGGAAAGTGATTAAATACACAAAGAAAACAGTTTTAATGGCGTGCTGGCTGAAGCGCCGTTAAAAGGCGGCAGCATTTGATTTGTTGAATGTTTTACTTTATCCATGGTAGACACTTATTAAACAAAGGAGAGTCAGTTATGGTGTAATGATAATGTCAATGGACTCCTAATCAAGAACCTGAGCTGAATGTTCTATGGATGTGTTTTAATCCCAACATGGCAAAATTTGAATTCAATAAAAATTCTGAAATTAAAAGCTTTCCTAAAAAAACACACTAGTGGACTGCCCCAGTTGAATGACACTAAAAAGGGTGTTAAGATAACCTCCTCTAAAGTATGCCCACAGCTGGACAGCAGCACATATAGCCGCTGTGCACAATTACCTGTCAATACCTTTAAACCACTAATAAAAAGGAAACCTGCTAGCAGTCTTTTAGCAGAACATTATTCTATGCATACCTTTTGAATATCACAAACTGAACTACAAAGACTAACAGGGTAAAAACAATGACTGCAGATGCTGGAAGCCAGATTCTGGATTAGTGGTGCTGGAAGAGCATAGCAGTTCAGGCAGCATCCGAGGAGCAGTAGCAGCCTTTTATGTCTGTGTGCATACTCATGCTTGGGTTCGGCAGAAAATTGCATTCTACATAGGAACAAACAAAATCTTGTTTCTATATCTGGATTTAGTCAGCACTTCGGGATGTAATTTTAAATGTTTCATACCATGTATAAACATTTCTCAAGCAAAATCCAAAACAATTTAACATTAAAAGTATTATATCCCAAAATTTCTCCCATTTTTAAAGTTTCCCATCCTACAATTCTCCAGTACCGCAGTCAGCCAAGCCAAGGTTTTTGTTGCTGGTTAAGAAGGGCACCAGCATATAAACCATTGTCAACAAATGGCAAAAGCTGCTAACAGAAGTTTTGACACCTTTTGTCCTGATCATCATCATCATTAGCAAATATACAGTAGATACTTTGTAACAATATGAAGATAGAATTGAACACTAATGAATCATATGTTAATACAGCCCAGAATCACATTGCTTCCTGTTTTCCTTTACACACAAATAAAGATTGAGTCGTAACATTTTCAGTGTATTTTTGCTGCAGAAGTCTTAAAACGCGTTCTAACTCTTGTAGGCAAAAGATAAAAAGAACTCAAGTCTTTTTGAAATTTTGCATATGCTAATCTCTCAATTGATTTGCAACAATAGACAGCAGCCAATGGTCTTATAGGTATGCAATGATATTTATCAAGTGGGTCATTTAGTCAACAAACCATTCACCGCCTGTGAAACATTAATTACTAGGAAAGATCATGTTGTATGCATCTTCAACAGATTTAAACGGTAAAGAAGCAAAGAGTTTGTGAGCACATCTTTGGAAAGATGGAAAGGGAAAAACAAGCTCAGATTTTGAAAGCACAATGGTTTCCGGAAATTACACACAAATGAATATTGGTCAGAACAGGACTAAGATTGGATAGTTATCAGAAGTATAAGTCCCAACTGATCGCTTTTTTCTCTATAGACTACTGAGATTGATTGCAGAACTTGCCAAGGTCACTTGCACTGAGATTCTGTGATTCAATGTATACTTGGGAATCCACTTGTAAACCTTTCTGATCTTTAAGTAAATGAAGTACAGTAATAAAACATTTTAATGAGCTTCTAAATCACAAACAGCAAAAACGCACGTGAAAATTCTTTTCCAGATGAATGCATTACATTTTTGGATTTGACGTTACGACCTGTGGAGTTGAAGAGATCACTAGAAAATGTACTCTAGCAGTTTAAAAGAGAAGACAGTTTCTATCATTTTGTAAACACTAGGATTCAATGTGGAAAAGACTGTGGCATTGTGGCAATGTAACTAGAGATCTAGAGGTCCAGGCTTTGAGAACACAATCCACCCCACCAAGGTAGCTGGTAAAAATTTAAGTTCAGTTAATTAAATCTGGATTTAAAAGCTAGCCTCATGTCTACTGCCACAAAAACTCATTTCCTACAATTTGCTAACTGACAATACATTAGATTAGATTACTTACAGTGTGAAAATAGGCCCTTCGGCCCAACAAGTCCACACCGACCCGCCGAAGCGCAACTTACCCAGACCCATTCCCCTACATTTACCCCTGCACCTAACACTACGGGCAATTTAGCATGGCCAATTCACCTGACCTGCACATTTTTTTGGACTGTGGGAGGAAACCGGAGCACCTGGAGGAAACCCACGCAGACACTGGGAGAATGTGCAAACTCCACACAGTCAGTCGCCTGAGGTGGGAATTGAACCCAGGTCTCTGGCGCTGTGAGGCAGCAGTGCAAACCACTGTGCCGCCCATAACAGGTCCACAGCAGATGTCATATCCCTTGCCCTGCACTCTTCCTTAGACTGTCTGGACAACAAGAACGCCTATGTCATACACCTGCCTTCAACACCATTATCTTCTCCAGACTGATCTCAAAACTGTGACCTTGGTCTTGGCTCTGCCCTCTGCAACTGGATCCTCAGCTTTCTGACCCACAGACGGCAATCAGTGAAGATAGGTAATTACACCTCCTCCAAAACAGCACTCAACACTGGAGCTCCTCCTCCCCCCACCCAGGATGCATTCTCATTACCTTATTGTACTCCCTGTACATCAAAGACTGCGTTGCCAAATTCCAAACGAAGGCAAAAGTGAAGACTGCAGATGCTGGAGATCAAACAAAATTCCAAATGAACACCATCTACAAGTTCACTGATAACACCATTGCAATGGGACAGATATTTCACAATGATGAGTCAAAAGGGAGATGGAGACTTGGTGACGTGGTGCAATGAGAACAATCTCTCTTTCAATGTTGCCAAAACTAAAGAACTGATCACTGACATCAGAAAGAAAGAAAGAGAACTTGCCCTCATCAACATCAATGGATCTCAGATGGAAAGGATGGAGAGCATTAAATTCCTCAGATAAGCGACAACTTGCCGTGGACGTCTAGTGTAGATGCAATGGTAAAGTCGGCACAATAACGCCTCTTCTTCCTCAGGCAGCTCAGGAAATTTGGCATATCCCTAAGGACCCTCACCAACTTCTACAGATGCACCAGTGAAAACACTGTTCTGGTGTATAATGGCCTGATATGGCAACTGCTCTGCCCAAGACTAAAAAATTATAGAAGGTGGTGTGCACAGCCCAGACCATCATGGAAGCCAATCTCTCATTCATGGACTCCATTTATACAGCTTGCTGCAGCAGAAAGGCTACCAACATCAAAGACCCATCGCAACCTGATAATGATCTCCTACAACCTCTTCCGTCAGGAAGAAGATACAGAAGCCTGCAAACACACACCAGCAGATTCAAGAACAACGTTTTCTTGGCCGTTATTAGACTGATGAATGGACTTTCTCGCCTCGAATAATGCTGATCTTGTTAATGCTGTTCTCGCCTAGTGCGCATCCTGTGCAACGTAACCCGTATGACCCCGTCTAAGTTCTTTTGATCTGTACATCCTTGATTACTATTATCTGCTTGTTCTACTCGTAAATAAAACTTTTCACTATACCTCGGTACACGTGACAATAAATCAATCTGTAATCTGCCATTCCTACCCAGTCTGATCTATGTGACTCCAGATCCATAACAATTTTGTCCATTCTTATCTGCAATTTGGTCCAACTTGGTTCCAATTTGAATGGGAGATTGTCTTCCATGATGGTCTGGGCTGTGCAATTTGCCCTCAGTTCAAGGGCAACAAATGCTACCCTTGGCATCTCTTGCCACATCCCTTGAAAGGGTTGAAAGAGAATTAATTCAAAGAGATGCATCCACCTCACTAACTTCATGCTCATAAAAAGATGGACAAAATGTTACTGCCTACAAATAGATGGGTGTGATGACTGCTTGCTTTCTGCGTCCCACTTTTCCTGATCTATGCATACAGAAAGCTCGTTAGAATCAGTGCACTTCCAAGATTCATGACAAAAACTAGGGTCTATGAAAAAAGAATGGAAGCCAGCTAACTTGATTCGCACACAGAAGTGCCCAGAATAGTACAACTATGATACAGAATTTTCTTCATATATACTGTCTCAGGGGGAAAAAACTTCTCAAAAATCGCAAAAAAACTCTTATAAGATTGTATTAAAAGGAAAACAAGTTCTTTATATAGTTTCCTTCATTTATCAAATAGTCACAATGTATTATCTAAGACAGACAGTACCGTGAGAACTAACCGATACTGAAATAAGACACCAGCAGATCCAAACAAGATTAATTTATGATGATATCAAGGACATTTCAAAATGCAATCTACTTTGCAATATTTAGTAAGTTACAATGGTAATATATTCCACAATAAAATAACACGAAAATTCTGGCAGCAGCTCTGATAAAGTCTGAACCAGACTCTGACTAATCTGCTTTGCAATGCTGATTTTTTTGACACTTTTTTTCTGTCACAATGCATATTAACATAAATAAGTCAGCTCTAATAGAAAAGCTTTAATTTATGATTCAAAGACATATTTCCTCCCAATTAAAACAGCACGAGACAAAACCTGCACAAAAATGTGATTATAAGATGTTTGCGATTTAGATCACTTTCAACATGTAAATAACACCAATGGTTTTTTCCACATTGCGTTGAGATTGGCCATAATAGGGAAGAACTTGACATCTTGTCAAATGCTTTATTTTGAATTTACATCAGGACCATATTTTAAAATGAAGGAATATTCCATAATAAAACAGCACTAAAGTTCAAAAATCATTTGAAGACTAAACTACTACAAAGACAAAATGTGAAAGGTTTACTAAATATCAACCCAATTACAAAGCCATATGTCCTGTTCTGAGCTGGGCTGTCAAATTAAAGCTTCTCAGATTACAGCGATGCAATCGGCAATTGGATAAAGGTAAATTAAGGGAGAAAGTATCAAGGATAAGAACCTAGGTCACGAACCCAAACAAATTAAAAAATACAGGCAAACTGCCAGACTGGCAAGACAGAACGGGCAGACATAAAGTAGCACACCTGATAAAGTTAAAGACAGTGAAAGGACGGACACAAATAAAACTAAAGACGCATAATTTTACAAACGACATGGGACAGAATAAATAACGGGAGACGCACATAGGAGACTTATATGTGGAAATTCCCAGACAGGTGGTAAATCAGAATTTAGATGGGTCGAGTCTCCCACTCCATTTTGCTGGCAGATTTTTCTCGTTCAAATCATTTTTGCCCTCTCCCATTTTAAAATACATCTTGTCCAGAGAAAAATGTCAAATCCCATATATTCATGCAGCAACAAAAAATAATCAATAATGAAAACAACAAAACAAATAAACCTTTTTGAAAATGATTTTACGTTTATTTATATGATACAAATATTAAAGAGAAGGAAGCACAACCCAAGCAAAAGGATGTTTGCGCACTGCAGAGGCGCCATCTTCTTGGGGGCAGCCAGCCAACAGCGTTCGGATCCGATGTTAAAGATTTACAACGTTAATTTACAAAGGAGGAAAATAAAATAAAAGTATGCAATGGGATCGGGAGGTAAAAGAAAGGCAAAGAATTTGGGAAGGGGGAAGGAGTGGTGCGCCATTTATTCCTATTAACAAATGAAGAACATACAAGACAGAGGAATTGGGACAATCTAAACAAAGAAAATGCAGGAGCCCGATTGTGAATAAAACGGGAATGGGGAAAGAAAGAGCGAGAGCCAACATCCAGTATCAGGCAACCTCAGGAACCCCTGGGCAAGAGGGTCAAGTGTGGAACCCCTACCCCGTAAACCCTCGGCAACAGCGAACCTCCAGCCCCAACAAAAGTGCCCTCAAGGAGAAGTGAATACCACCTCCACCCTCCTTCCAAACCCTCAGGCGACGGTGAACACACCCCACCCCGGGGAGGGGGGCAGTGATCCCAGCCTTCAGCAAATGTTAACACCGCGCCACCCCCTAACCAAGGGGACAGTTAACCCCGCGCGCTCCCCCTGCCCACGGGGACAGTAAACCCCGCGCCTAGCCCCCTGCCCACGGGGACAGTAAACCCCGCGCCCCCCACCCCCCTCCACGGCGACAGTAAACCCCGCGCCTAGCCCCCT